>NC_135880.1:179764182-180260538 GCF_964194155.1 Cetorhinus maximus
TACATTTCTATAACTGAAATTAGTTACAGATGATTGCATTTCAAGGGTTTACTCAATTTCCTTTGTAATATATGCCATTGTTTTTCCGCTAGAAATGCCAAGCTAACATAACTATTAATCACAGATTTGTATTGAACCTTTTTCCTTATAGCATCCAATATTACAACAATAATTGTTGTTATTTATATAGCACCTTTAACAAGGCAAAACAACCCAAAGTGCTCCTGTGAAGCACTAAGTTACACGAAGGAGATATTTGGACAGGTGACCAAAAGCATAGGAGGTAGGCTTCAAGGAGGAGAGAGAGACTGAGAGGCAATGAGGTTGACAGAGAGAATTCCAGAGTTTTGGGACATATGGCTATTTGCTATCTTCATGCATTGTTTTTGATTGCACGAGATTGGTGACTATTTCAATCATGTTATTTTGGTCACTTTCATCCTAAAGGATTATGCTGATCAGATGGTCATAGAATCACAGAAATTAAAGCACATTATATCTGTCCCAGAGCATTGTAGCGGTGGTGCTGAGTTACAGTTCATTCGGAGTCCGAGTTGCTGTGGCAACACACACTTTTCCATACATGTTGTAGTCTGGAGCAATGGATTGTGATATCAGAAGTTCCAACATTCTTTCCATCACATGGCTGACCAGGAATCTCTCCCACTCTTACCACCCACCATTGGCATGTGGTGGAAAGATTTACAGGTTGATGCTCAACCACATTATGAATGCACCTTCCTCAGCCACTAGAGCACCTCCCAGAGCATTGTACTCCAATTCTATTCCCCTTCCTTTTACCAATATTTTTGTATATTCTTTTGCTTCAAGTCCATACCCAATTTATTTTCAAATGGGGAATGCTATTAATGCTTCAACCTCCATTTGTGATAAAGCATTGTATGCCCATTCATTAAAAACAATCCTAACTTCTCTCTCCATTCTTCACAATAATCCCAAATCAATGCCTCTTAATTACCATCGAGTGATAACAATTCTCCATTATTTAACTTCTCAAAAAGCCCTTCAGAATTTTGAAAAGTTCTTACCCATTTGTAAAAATCTTCTCTCGTTAAACCTTTCTTTATAATTTACGACCCCTCATTCAGTTGGAATGAATCTTCACTCTACCTTTATCATAGCTGGTACACTTCCTAAATGGAGTGTCCAGAACTGAACACTATACTCTAACCCTACCCCCTAACCAATTCAACGTCACTTCCTTGCTTGGCTTTATATCCAAAGCTCCTACACGCTCAACCCAAAATCTACAGCACTGGCCTTTGATAACAAAAGAAATTTGGGGAATTTAACTTCCTGTAGTTACACTCAACATTTTACTTTTCAAAGATAGATTTGGGAATTGACCACATTTGTAACAATGGGCATGTGTGTTACAGGGCTGGAAATTTGTGGACCTGCCACATTTGTAGCTGTATGTTATTTTTAAAAACAAATCCCATCCTTATTTATGAGACTAATGCCAATTGTATTTTTCCAAGCAGTATTGAAAGGGGATGGGATGTTAAGACAAGTACAAAGTAAAAACACAACCCAATCACATCAGCTCCTGGGCAGCTTTCCTTTCTCAGCAAACTGCTAGTCACTTATTACCAGAATTTCAAGAACAAAATCAGGGCCTGGTGAAGTGAAGTGATCACTCCCACTGCAGATAGCTTTCCATTAGTACAATCAATTACATTTAATGTACAGGGACCCCTTGTCAAAGCACCTAAACCCCCAGCCCCTGAATTATTTTATTCATTTCCATCTTCAATCGGAACATTGCTGTGGCAGAACACCTTTAAAACTACAAACAAGGTAGAGTGTTGTCTTCAGACGCTGCTGTTGCGGCAAAAAAAATTCTAATTCTCAGATTACACTTGATCCTATTAAAAAAGGTCAAATTCAGCTTCAGTCTTACAACACAGGAGGTCATTCGACCCATTGTTGCTATGCTGGCTCTTTGAAAGAGCTATCCAATAAGCTCCCCTCTTTACCCACAAGGCCCTGCAATTGTTCTCCTTATGTGTAACTTTCTCCTCAGCCAACTTTTTAAATTCTGGTGGATTCATGTGCATTGCAAGTACTGTTGGCCCCAGAGAGAGAAAAAAATATATAAAGTACAGTAGTATGAGACTGGATTTCTGGATGCTATTTTTCTTCCAAAAAAAAACACAAAGGTGAGTTGTTTTCGAGATTAAATGACATTTTTTCCACCAGCAGAACACAAAAGGAGGGAGAGGAACCGGCCAAAAAAAGAAAAGATGCGATTTAACTCACCTCACCTCTCCTGACGGGCATTTTCTGATGAAAAAACGACGGGACTGCGTTTGCGTCCAGCGGCTTTTCACATGGGAACTGGTTTGGAACCGCACTCAGACAGCCTCTCTTTGCCAGTCGCTCAGCAAACTAGTTGCGGATGAAAGTCGTCCTAACTTCAGCCAGCCCCGAGTCTGTGTCAGTTTCGCTGAAACTCCCAACTCAGCTGCTCGCTACATTATTAGTTACCAATCGGAACCTTCCACTGCGGCCGAGGGGGGAGCTGGGGAACCACATCGACCCGCTCACAGGGTCCCACATCCTCAGTGACTCATCGGCGAGCAACTCGCCACCTTTGTTCTGATTTTCTGTGTTGAGGCGCCTCTCGGGGTTTTAAAACCAGCGGGCGGTTGTCCCTCCTTCTCCCCACGGCACACCCCTCCCCCCTCCTTCTGGGTGCAGAGGTGGTGGGGGCCTGCTCCACATGTAGCAAAGGTTGGGAACACCCCAGTGTGAATTCGGAAGTCAAGGGAATGCCTCTTCTCCCCCCCAAAAAAGGATGCAGTCACCTTACAAACCCCACATTTTTTTTTAAAAGGAGGGGGGCGGCATTAACAGAAGGATTTAACCGAGGAATAAAGCCACCGGTCAGTCATGGCTCAGCGAGCGGCATTCGTGCCTCAGAAGTTTCTGGGTTCAAGTCCCACTCCAGGGAGATGAGCAGAAAGTGTGGGAATGACACCCCGGGTGTCACTAAAGGAGTGCTGCACTGTCCGGAGGTGCTTGGTCTTTCCGTGATCAGTCCATGATCACATTGCTGTTTCTGGGAGCTTTGCTGCTTCGCAAATTGACCACCCTGTCCCTACGTTACAGCAGCTATGGCATTACTTCATTGAAAAGTGCTTTGGTGTGTCCTGCGGTCCTGAGTGGTGCTATATAAATGCAAGTTATTTCAACACCCCAAAAATGAAGCTTATAAATCTAAATTAAAATACTTTTCCTGATGTCCACAAGACATTGAAGTCCTGGGACTGCCCATTAATCGTGGAAAGCCTCAAGCATGCCCATAGGTACCACACGCTCCCACTCCATGGTCACCGTGAAGTTGGTGGTGGGTGGGGGTGGTGGGGGGGGTGGGGGTGGGGTGGTGGGGGGGGTGGGGGTGGGGTGGGGGGGGTGGTGGGGGGGGTGGGGGTGGGGTGGGGGGGGTGGCGGGGGTGGTCTGTGTTTTCCAACAAATCCCTAAGGATTACACTGGGTTTCTCCAGTGTCTTCAATCGGAGATCAAATTTATGCACAGCCCATTTCTTATATGAAAAAGGCACATCTGATATGAAAAATTACTCAATTATAATATAAAATATATATTCAGAACAACAAAAGGTAACATGAAACTGAATTATGATACTATTTTGGACAACGTTTTCCTGGACAACATTCAGGCTTGGGCCGATAAGTAGCAAGTAACATTAACAAGTGGCAGGCAATGATCATCTCCAAACAAGAGAGAATCTAACCATCGCCCCTTGACATTCAATGGAATTACCATCACTGAATCCCCCACTAGCAACATCCTGGGGGTTACGATTGACCAGAAACTTAATAGGACCAACCACATAAATAATGTGGCTACAAGAGCAGGTCAGAGGCTGGGAATTCTGCGGTGAGTAACTCACCTCTTGACTCCAATCTGTCCACCATCTAGAAGGTACAAGTCAGGAGTGTCAGGGAATAGTCTCCACTTGCCTGGATGAGCGCAGCTCCAACAACACTCAAGAAGTTCAACATCATCCAAGACAAAGCAGTCCATTTGATTAGCACCCCATCTACCACCTTAAACATTCATTCCCTCCACCACTGATGCACAGTGGCAGCAGTGTGTACCATCTACAAGATGCACTGCAGCAGTTTGCCAAGCCTCCATCTACAGCACCAATTCATGACAATTACCACCTAGAAGAAGAAGTGCAGCAGACAGATGGAACATCACCATCTGGAAGTTCCCCTCCAAGTCACTCACCATCCTGACTTGAGGATATATAGCCGTTCCTTCACTGTGACTAGGTCAAAATCGTCGAAACCCCTCCCTAACAGCACTGTGGGTGTACCTACAACACATGGACTTTAGCAGTTTAAGAATTCAGGTCACTGCCACCTTCAAGGGGCAATTAGGGATGAGAAATGCTGGCTTTGCCAGTGATGCCCAAATGCCATGAATCAATACGGAATAGCAAAGACTTACATTTATTTTTTTTATTCATTCATGGGATGTGGGCTTCTTGGCTGGGCCAGGATTTATTGCCCATCCTTAGTTGCCCTTAAGGAGGTGGGGGGTGAGCTGCCTTCTTGAACCGCTGCAGTCCATGTGGTGTAGGTACACCCACAGCGCTATTAGGAAGGGAGTTCCAGGATGTTGACCCAACAACAGTGAAGGAACAGTGATATATTTCCAAGTCAGGATCGTGAGTGACTTGGAGGGGAACTTCCAGGTGGTGGTGTTCCCATCTATCTGCTGCCCTTGTCCTTCTAGGTGGTAGTGGTCGTTGGTTTGGACGGTTCTGTCGAAGGAACTTTGGTGAATTCCTGCAGTGCATCTTGTAGAAGGTACACACTGCTGCTACTGTGTGTCAGTGGTGGAGGGAGTGAATGTTTGTGGATGTGGTGCCAATCAAGTGGGCTGTTTTGTTCTGGATGGTGTCCAGCTTCTTCCGTGTTGTAGCAGCTGCACTCATCCAGGCAAGTGGGGAGTATTCCATCACACTCCTGACTTGTGCCTTGTAGATGGTGGACAGGCTTTGGGGAGTCAGGAGGTGAGTTACTCTTCGCAGGATTCCTAGCCTCTGACCAGCTCTTGTAGCCGCAGTATTTATATGACTAGTCCAGTTCAGTTTCTGGTCAATGGTAACCCCCAGGGTGTTGATAATGGGGGATTCAGTGATTGTAATGCCATTGAACATCCAGGGACCATGGTTGGATTCTCTCTTGTTGGAGATGGTCATTGCCTGCCACTTGTGTGGCACGAATGTTACTTGCCGCTTGTCAGCCCAAGCCTGGATATTGTCCAGGTCTTGCTACATTTGGACATGGACTGCTTCAGTATCTGAGGAGTCAAGAATGGTGCTGAACATTGTGCAATCATCAGTGAACATCCCCACTTCTGACCTTATGATGGAGGGAAGGTCATTGATGAAGCAGCTGAAGATGGTTGGGCCTAGGACACTACCCTGAGGAACTTCTGCAGTGATGTCCTGTAGCTGAGATGATTGACCTCCAACAACCACAGCCATCTTCCTTTGTGCTAGGTATGACTCCAACCAGTGGAGAGCTTTCCCCCTGATTCCCATTGACTAGAGTTTTGCAAGGCCTCCTTGATGCCACACTCAGTCAAATGCTGCCTTGATGTCAAGGGCAGTCACTCTCACCTCACCTCGGGAGTTCAGCTCTTTTGTCCATGTGTGAGCCAAGGCTGTAACGAGCTCAGGAGCTGAGTGGCCCTGGCGGAACCCAAGCTGGGCATCATTGAGCAGGTTATTGCTGAGCAAGTGCCACTTGATAGCACTGTTGATGACCCCTTCCATTACTTTACTGATGATCGAGAGTAGACTGATGGAGCGGTAATTGGCTGGGTTGGATTTGTCCTGCTTTTTGTGTAAGGGACATACCTGGGCAATTTTCCACATAGCCGGGTAGATGACAGTGTTGTAGATGTACAGGAACAGCTTGGCTAGGGGCATGGCAAGTTCTATTGCTGGAATATTGTCAGGGCCCAAAGCCTTTGCAGTATCCAGTGCCTTCAACCATTTCTTGATATCACGTGGAGTGAATCAAATTGGCTGAAGACTGGCATCTGTGATGCTGAGAACCTCTGGAGGGGGCCGAGATGGATCATCCACTCAGCACTTCTGGCTGAAGATTGTTGTGAATGCTTCAGCCTTATCTTTTGCACTGATGTGCTGGGCTCCTCCATCATTAAGGATGGGGATGTTTGTGGAGCCACCTTCTTCAATGAGTTGTTTAATTGTCCACCACCATTCATGATTGGATGTGGCAGGATTGCAGAGCTTAGATCTGATCCATTGGTTGTGGGATCGCTTAGCTCTGTCTATCACTTGCCGCTTATGCTGTTTGGCATGCAAGTAGTCCTGTTTTATAGCTTCACCAGGTTGACACCTCATTTTTAGGTATGCCTGGTGCTGCTCCTGGCATGCCCTCCTGCACTCTTCATTGAACCAGTGTTGATCCCCTGGCTTGATGGTAATGGTAGAGTGGGGGATATGCTGGGCCATGAGGTTATAGATTGTGTTCGAGTACAATTCTGCTGCTGCTGATGGCCCACAGCGCCTCATGGATGCACAGTCTTGAGTTGCTAGATCTGTTTGAAATCTATCCCATTTAGCAGGGTGGTAGTGCCACACAACATGATGGAGGGTATCCTCAATGTGAAGGCGGGACTTTGTCTCCACAAAGACTGTGTGGTGGTCACTCCTATTGATACTGTCATGGACAGATGCATCTGTGGCAGGCAGGTTGGTGAGGATGAGGTCAAGTATGTTTTTCCCTCTTGTTGGTTCCCTCACCACCTGCCGCAGACCCAGTCCAGCAGCTTTAGGACTCGGCCAGCTCGGTCAATAGTGGTGCTACTGAGCCACTTTTGGTAATGGACGTTAAAGTCCCCCACCCAGAGTACATTTTGCACCCTTGCCACCCTCAGTGCTTCCTCCAAGTGATGTTCAATGTGGAGGAGCACTGATTCAGCGGTACATGGTAATCAGCAGGAGGTTTCCTTGCCCATGTTTGATCTGATGCTATGAGGCTTCATGGGGTCCGGAGTCCATGATGAGCAACTCCCACCGTGCTGCCACCTCTGCTGGGTCTGTCCTGCCAGTGGGACAGGACATACCCAGGGATGGTGATGGTGGTGTCTGGGACATTATTTGTAAGATATGATTCGGTGAGGATGACTATGTCAGGCTGTTGCTTGTGTAGTCTGTGAGGCAGCTCTCCCAATTTTGGCACTAGCCCCCAGAGGTTAGTAAGGAAGACTTTGCAGGGTCAACACGGCTGTAATTGCTGTTGTCATTTCCAGTGCCTAGGTCGATGCCAGGTGGTCCGTCCAGTTTCATTCCTTTTTTATGTCTTTGTAGAGATTTGTTACAACTGGGTGGCTTGCTAGGCCATTTAAGAGTCAACCCCATTGCTGTGGGTCTGGAGTCACATGTGGGCTTTAATGTAGTAAAACATCCCAAGATATTTCACAGAAGCATTACCAAACAAAATTTGACATGATGCCACATAAGAAGATATTAGGGCAGGTGGTCAAAACTTTGGTCAAAGAGGGAAGTTTTAAGGAATGCCTTAAAGGAGGAGAGAGGATTAGAGTAGTGGAGAGGTTTGGGCAGGGAATTCCAGAGCTTAGAACCCAGGCAGTTGAGGGCGCAGCCGCCAATGGTGGAGTGATGGAAATCGGGGATGTGGAAGAGGCCAGATGAGATGCAGCACAGAGATCTCGGAGGTTGTAAGGCAGGGGGAGGTTACAGTGAATTTTTTTTTTTGAAAAATATACTTTATTCATAAAATATCTGGAAGAACATTCCAAAACATTTCAAAATCACCATCACATAAGTACAATCAGATTCAACTTTTACACATGTATCACAAGGTGCATCAATACAATCAATGAATATTACAATCATTTCAATATGGTCAATGCAGACAATCAGACAAAGGTATTGGAGTTAAAAACAAAAAACTACTGCGGATGCTGGAAATCCAAAGCAAAACAAAAAAAAAAACAGAATTACCTGGAAAAACTCAGCAGGTCTGGCAGCATCGGCGGAGAAGAAAAGAGTTGACGTTTTGAGTCCTCATGACCCTTCAACAGAACTGAGTAAAGTTAGGAGAGGGGTGAAATATAAGCTGGTTTAAGGTGGGGGGGGTGGAGAGAAGTTGGCGGGGGAGGTGGTTGTAGGGACAAGCAAGCAGTGATAGGAGCAGATAATCAAAAGATGTCACAAACAAAGGAACAAAGAGGTGTTGAAGGTGGTGATATTATCTAAGAGAATGTGTTAATTAAGAATGGATGGCAGGACACTCAAGGTACAGCTCTAGTGGGAGTGGGGTGGAAAGACTGACAGGGCATTACAGGTATAGATTTAAAAATAATGGAAATAGGTGGGAAAAGAAAAATCTATATAAATTATTGGAAAAAACAAAAGGGAGGGGGAAGAAACGGAAAGGGGGTGGGGATGGAGGAAGGAGTTCAAGATCTAAAGTTGTTGAATTCAATATTCAGTCCGGAAGGCTGTAAAGTGCCTAGTCGGAAGATGAGGTGCTGTTCCTCCAGTTTGCGTTGGGCTTCACTGGAACAATGCAACAAGCCAAGGACAGACATGTGGGCAAGAGAGCAGGGTGGAGTGTTAAAATGGCAAGCGACAGGGAGGTTTGGGTCTTTCTTGCGGACAGACCGCAGATGTTCTGCAAAGCAGTCGCCCAGTTTACGTTTGGTCTCTCCAATGTAGAGGAGACTGCATTGGGAGCAACGAATGCAGTAGACTAAGTTAGGGGAAATGCAAGTGAAATGCTGCTTCACTTGAAAGGAGTGTTTGGGCCCTTGGACGGTGAGGAGAGAGGAAGTGAAGGTGCAGGAGTTGCATCTTCTGCGTGGACATGGGGAGGTGCCATAGGTGGGAGGTATTGGAGTTATCAACATATATCATGTTGCACTCTGAGGTGCTTCAATACAATAA
This sequence comes from Cetorhinus maximus, assembly GCF_964194155.1. NCBI lineage: Eukaryota > Metazoa > Chordata > Chondrichthyes > Lamniformes > Cetorhinidae > Cetorhinus > Cetorhinus maximus. The sequence continues at coordinate 179,773,191 of NC_135880.1, forward strand.
TAATACAATTAGTATTCACTGCATCCATTCATTTTGAGCTGTACAGCCCGAGGGGCTCTCCACAGTTCCCAGCCCCTCGGTGCACTGTGGCAGAAAGGTCTTGGACAGCGATCTTTCCCCATTGCGCCTTTGTGGTGGCTGCCCCAAGCTTTAGTGCATCCCTCAGCACGTAGTCCTGGACTTTGGAATGTGCCAGGGGAGGTTACAGAGATAGGGAAGGGTTAGGCCATGGGCGGATGAATATAAGGCACTGGAGGTGGCTCTAGGATGCTGACATGCACTGCATGGGCCCTCTCCATGGTCAGCCGGACATGGAGAAGGCTGTGGAAGAAGGCAGCCAGCTCCAGTGAACTCAGGCCACCTTTCTCCCCATGGGCCATGCCCATTGTGGACCTATAGATGACCACCTATCTCAGGGAAGGAGAAGGAGTCTGAGATACGCATATCACTTATTATTTTAGATGATGATGGCAGAGGTGCTGCTCATTTTCCAACATTCTGTGATTTGAATTCAGATTTCCATCTTTTGTTGTTTATTTTTTAATTGTTATACTTTGTAACGAGCATAGAGATGCTGCCAGTCATGTAACAGAGGCTGGGACAGGCAGATTCAAAGTAAAAAGTGAAATCTAACTCTGAGAAATGCCTGCCTGGTTATTAACTAAAGGCACCATGAACTTCAAAAAGGAAAGAAAAGTTGTGCTGAGTTCCTCGAAATGGTGGCCAAAAAACACTTTCACCCTGATGCTCGTTAAAAAGGGGTTGAATTTACATTAAAATCAAGTTAAAAATAGCAAAATTTACAGTAAAAAAACATAGATTAGTCAACATCTGTGAAGAGAAAAGACAGATGATCTCCAAAACGAGGGGTCATCAATAAGATAATCGCTAATAAGTCCAACAGGAATTCGGGAGAAACTCCTTTACTCGGAGAATGGTGAAAATGTGGAACTCGCTACCACAGGGAGAGAGGTTAAGGCAAATAGTATAGTAGGAACATAGGAACACCGGAGTAGGAGGAGGCCATTCAGCCCTTCAAGCCTGCTCCACAATTCAATAAGATCTTGGCTGATCTGGTTACGGTCTTGACTCCACTTTTTTGTCTGCCCCCGCCCCCGCCCCTGCCCCCTACCCGCCTCCCCTCCATAACCCTTGACTCCCATGTCTATAAAAGTGTGTCTATCTCAGCCTTGGCTAAATTCAATGACCCAGCCTCTACTGCTTTCTGGGGAAGAGAATTCTACACACTAAGATACGTTTACGATTCTGCCATCCCCCGGAGGTTCACCAGGCAGATTCCTGGGATGGCAGGATTGTCGTATGAGGAGAGATTGGGCTGACTAGGCCTGTATTGACTGGAGTTTAGAAGAACGAGAGGGGATCTCACTGAAACGTATAAAATTCTGACAGGGCTGGACAGACTGGATGCAGGGATGATGTTTCCTCTGGCTGTGGGCGGGGGGTGGGGTCTAGAGAAAGGGTTCACAGTTTCAGGTTAGGGGGAGACTATTTAGGACTGAGATGAGGAGAAAGGTCTTCACTAGGAGGGTGGTGAGCCTATGGAATTCTCTACTACAGAAGGCTGTGGAAACCAAGTCACTGAATATATTTAAAAAGGAAATGGATAGATTTCTACACTCTTAAAGTGAGAGAGTGGGAGTATGGCGTTGATATAGAGGATCAGCCATGATCATATTGAATGGCGGAACAGGCTTGAAGGGCCGAATGACCTACCTCTACTCCTATTTTCTATGTTTCTAAGGGGAAACTAGATAAACACATGTGGTTACACCAATAGGTCTGCCTTCTAAGGTGGATGAAGACCACATGGATGTATTTGGAGAAAAATACAGAAGGTTTCCTGGTCAATATTTAGCCCACAAACAACACCACTTATACAGACTACCAGCTGCTTTGGGGGACTTGCTATATAGAAGTTGATATAGCCATCCTTTGATGTTTAAACCTGGGATTTCGGAGACCAAATGATGCCTCCCAAATTGGAAATACATTTATCAGCTTAACATGAGGATTTTCCTGAATTTCCTGATGTAAGACATTCACACACCTTACTAGATACAACTTTGCTTAACAGATTTCAGAACAAAGCCATTATTCTGTAAATGGTTTTTTCACTTGTTTTGCAATCAAAATTTATTTAAATGATATCTTTGAGGTAGAAATTTGCACACCAGACCATAACAAATATTATATGTGGCCTCGGAGAAGTGAGCTGACAATAACCAAAGTTAAAATGAGCTGGCTTAATTTTAAAAAGATTTGAATGAGAACAGACTGCTGTCTTTCACATGCGCTATGGATCAAAATTCAACTCATTTCTCTGACACACTCCTGAGGGTATAAAGTGGAAGCAGGAAATTGCACTAGCCAGTGTGGGGTCAGGGAGCAATTCTTATGGGCATTTTGTTCCAAAAAATATACACAATGGGGTGGGAGGAGGATGGTGTTGGGAAGCATTCAAGACCAGTCTGCTTACTGTTTATGACGCCTCAGGTACTGAAGCAATCTGCATCCATATGCAGCAAGATCTGGACAACATTCAGGCTTGGGTTGACAAGCGGCAAGTAACATTTGTGCCAGGCAATGACCATCTCCAACAAGAGAGAATCCAACCATCTCCCCTTGACATGGAATGACATTACCATCACTGAATTCCCCCACTATCAACACCCTGGGGGTACCATTGATCAGAAACTGAACTGGACTAGCCATACAAATACTGTGGCTACGAGCAGGTCAAAGACTTGAAATTCTGCAGAGAGTAACTCACCTCCTGACTCCCCAAAGCCTGTCCACCATCTACAAGGCACAAGTCAGAAGTGTGATGGAATACTCCCCACTTGCCTGGAAGAGTGCAGCTCCCACAACACTCAAGAAGCTTGACACCATCCAGAACATAGCAGTCCACTTGATTGGCACCACATCTACCACCTTAAATACTCACTCCCAACACCACTGGCACACAGTGGCAGCAGTGTGTACCATCTACAAGATGCACTGCAGCAACTCACCAATGCTCTTTTGAACAGCATCTTCCAAACCCATGAAGTCTACCACCTAGAAGGACAAAGGCAGCAGGTGCATGGGAACACCACCAGCTGCAAGTGCACCTCTAAGCCACTCACCATCCTGACTTGGAACAATATCACTGTTCACTCACTGTCACTGGGTCAAAATCCTGGAACTCCCTCCCTCTCAATGCTGTGGGTGTATCTACAGCACATGGACTGTAGCGGTTCAAGAGGCAGCTCAAAGCCGCCTTCTCAAGGGCAATTAGGGATGGGCAACAAATGCAGGTCTAGCCAGCGATGCCCACATCCTGCGAAAGGAAAACAAAGATGGGCCTAAGCAAAATGGAGCCATTGGTCTCAAGTCTGTCTTGCTCCTTCTGCAGCATAATTGGTACAATTAAATACAACATTGAGGTTACAGACAGTCTAGTTCAGCCTGGGTGAAGGACAGAGTCAATGATTAGAGAACAAATTTCATGGCCAGGACTAAAGGCAATCACTTCTCAATATTTAGTTTCCAATAATGGATGATAGTTTTACATGATCAGCAAGAGGCAGAGTTTATTCTTTGGAGCAATCCCAGCTTCATTGGATAGGGGCTGGATGTGGCACAAAGGTAGGTTTTAAGGAGTGTCTTAAAGGAGGAGAGGTGGAAAGGTTCATGGGAGAAAATTCCAGAAAAAAACCTCTAAGTTCACCTCAAAACGATAAGCCTAAATCCGGTTGGGAACACAATTAGAAAATAATAATCAACTAAATTAAAATAGTGAAAGAAAAATGCAAATTGTAAATAATTTTGAATTAAAAATGTATCTTCCATAAAGCCTTGTAAGGTGTAATTCAGGTGCAAATGTTCTGCAAGTTTGTATGGTAGCCACGGCACTTTCTGTAGCTTGCTGGCCCTGTATAACTGACAACATTAGTCTTGGATTATTATTTGGCAAGTTTTTCAGATAGTGTTCAAGTGGAGTGAATTGTGTGCGAGTGAGTTTGTGTGTGCGCGTGTGCAAGTGAGTTTGTGCATGTGTGAGTGCGAGTGAGTGTGTGATTCAGCTATGCAAAGCCCTGGCTAGAGTTTCTGTGAGCAGTTCTGCACACCACACATTAGGAAGGATGCATTGGCCTTGGAGGGAATGCACCGTACACTTACCAGAATAATACCCGGATTCCAAGGGGTAAATATGAGGAGGGATTACACAAACTTGGATTGTGTTCTTTGGAATTTAGAAGGTTAAAGGGGTATTTGATTGAAGTTTTCAAGATACTAAGGGGAACAGATGGAATGAAACTATTTCTGCTGTTTGGAGAATCCAGGGTGACAGAGTCGAGGGCTAGTCTAAAATTAAGAGACAACTCTTTCAGGAATGGAACTAGGGAAGCCCCCTACACACAAAGGATGATAGGAGTTTGCAAATGGCAATTGTTAATTTTAATACAGAGATTGATAGATTTTTGTTACCCAAAGATATTATAATATTAAAAGAAATGGGGCAAAGGCAGGTATATAGAGTTAGGTTGCAGATCAGCCATGATCTCGTTGAATGGTGGAGCAGGCTCAAGGGGCTGAATGGCCTCCCCCTGTTTCTGCTTTCACACTTTCTCCTTCGCATCACTATGATTTTACTCCAAGCAGTGTCCTGGAAATCAAACACTAAAATAAAAACAAAATTCTGCAGACACTGGAGACCTGAAATAAAAGACAGAAAGTGCTGGAAAAATTCTGATAGCACCCAGAAGCTCCGAAGAAGAGTCACACGGACTCGAAATGTTAATTGTATTTTGCTCTCTGCAGATGCTGCCAGACCTGCTGAGGTTTTCCAACATTTTCTGTTTTCATTCCTGGAAATTAATCTTCAGTTCCTGGAGTCTCCAAGGCTTGGCTCCAACCTGGCAAAAATGTGTTTATGTCGCCTGCCCCACCCTTGCTGCTAAAAGCGAAAAGCTTTTCCCAGGACAGAGCGATGCTCCTGGATGCCACATAAACTTGCATTTACATGGCGCCTTTGATGCAGTAAAATGCGCTTCACAGGAGCAATTATCAGACAAACTTTGACACTGAGCCACATGAGGGGATCTTAGGTCAGGTGACCCAAAGCTTGGTCAAAATGGTAGGTTTTATGGAACGTCTTAAAGGAGGAGAGAGAGGCCAAGAGGTGGAGAAGGTTAGGGAGAGGATTTTGGGACACAGAGCCCAGGTAGCCGAAGACATGGCCACCAATGATGGAGTGATTGAAATCAGGGATGCGAGAGGCTAGAGTTGGAGGGATCGCAGAGGGCTGCAGGGCTGGAAGAGCTTACAGAGATGGGCAGTGGGGGAGGCACCCTGGAGGGATTTTAAAACAAGGATGAGGCTTTTAAAAATGAAGCATTGCCAGACCGTGAGCCAATGTAGGTCAACAAGCACAGGAGCTCGCTCTCAACAGCTAAGCACTTAGAAAATATAAAAGCAGGGAGGAGAGAGTCCCCATTCTTTTAAACACTTACTTTGAGGTTAGATGGGTTAATGAAAGGCCCAGATACTGTTGAATATAATTATATTGACAGAGTTAGAGGATGCTGCCTGTTTTAAAAAAAAATCTTTTGAAATGCAGCAATGCCCAGGGGTTATTGTTCTAGGTCACAGCTAGACATTGCACTACAAAACAGCTAACAAAGCCATCCGACAAATCAATACATTTAATTCAAACAGTGAGGTGAATGGCAGTTTCTATTCTCTTATTTAGGAGAGATTGGAAGCCACGTTACATTGTTGTGAAGTCTCACTGTGTCAGCTGTGGCTCACAGGGGTAGTACTCTCACCTTGAGAGTCAGAATTTTGAAAATTTGAGTCCCACTCCAGAGACTTGAGCACATAATCTATTCTAGGCTGTCATTTCTAGTGCTATACTGAGGGAGTGTTGCACTCTAGGAGGTGGCGTCTTTCAGATGAAATGTTAAACTGAGGCCCTGCCTGCCCTCTCACGTGGACATGCATGCCCCTATTTCAAAGAAGAGCCAGGAGCGTTCTCACTGGTGCTCTGGGTAAACATTTATCCCTCAACTAGCATCACTAAAACAGATTATCTGATTGCTGTTTGTGGGACCTTGCCGTGTGCAAATTGACTCCTGTGTTCCCTAAATTACAACACAATTATTATACTTTAGGGATATCGTAAAACGCGTTGGGACGTCCTGAGGTTGAGAAAGGGACATGCTTGTATCTTTTAAAAAAATAATTAGTTATGCAGAATCTAGCCAAAAGAACCATTAGAGTCATGTTACAATTTTATATCATAATTTGTCGGTGAGCTGGATTAGCTAGGCCTCCCTGGTTGAGTATCTGGTTGTTTTATTCTATAGAGATTAGATTGAGGTTAATTTGCCTTTTGGATTACTACGTTTGGTGATAACATAAGCAACAACTTGCTTTTATATTGCATCTCTAACATAGTAAAACTTCTGAGATACTTCACTGGAGCATTAACAAACAGATTTTGACAGCAAGCCACATAAGGAAATATTAGGACAGGTGACCAAAAGCTTGACCAAAGAGGTAGGTAGGTTTTAAAGGGCATCTTAAAGGAGGATAGGGAGGTAGAGAGGTTTAGGGAGAGAATTCCAGAACTGGGCGAACAGGCAACTGAAGGCACAGCCGCCAATGGTGGAGCAATGAAACATCGGCAGCGTGGAAGTGACCAGAATTGGAAGACCGTAGAGATCTCAGAGGGCTGTAGGGTTGGGGTAGATTATAGAGATAGGGAGGAATGAGGCCAGGGATGGATTTGAAAACAAGGATGAGAATTTTAAAGTCGAGGCATTGTTGGACCGAGAGCCATTGTTGTACTGGAGAAACAATAGGGGGAAACCATCTTGTAATCTGCTGTGAAAGTCGATTACTACCCATTAAGTTATCTTTTTTTGACATGTTAGTCATTTTTTGACAATCTCCCATCCACCTTAATTATCTGCCAAAGAAATGATTTATTGCCCATATATTGGAATCAAAACAGGCATACGCATTTATTCTGAAAGTGAAACAGCCACTTTCAACATAGCCCATCACTCAGAAGCTAGTTTAATAATAGTTGTAAAATATAATATGAGTCCTGCTGAATGGCAATGCATTACCCGGTCTTTCTCTTTCAGCTGTTGGTTTACATGTGTCATTTACAGCAGTTTCATTATTCATTCTCGGGATGAGTATCACTGGAAAGGAGTACATTTATTGCCCATCCCTATTACCTTTGAAAAGGTGGTAATGAGCCACATTCTTGGACTGCTGCCATCTGTGTGGTCAATGTTACTTTGTTGTAGCTATTTTGTACAACTTGCTAGGCCATTTCAGAGAGCAGTTAAGAGTCAACCACATTGCTGTGGGCCTGGAGTCACATGTAGGCCGGATCAGGTAAGGGGGGCAGATTTCCTTCCCTGAAGGTCATTAGTGAACCAGATGGGTTTTTTTGGTAATGTGGTGGCTAATGTGGTCACTGTCACTGATGATAGCCTTTTTATTCCAGAATTATTTAACTACGTAAATTCAACTTTCCAAGCTGCCAAAGTGAGATTCGAACTCATGTCTCCAGATCATTAGTCCAGAACTTTAGATCATCAGTGTTACAAATGCATAATTTTGAGGTTAATATGTTGTAGGATTGTAACTTTTGGTTTATAAGGTATTATCCTGGTTCAGGAGACTGTGATTTTAAATGTGGGTTTGATCAAGGAAAGCTTGGTCTGGATAGCTTGTCAGATAGGCATGGCATTGCAGATCAAAGGGGAAGTCCTATTGTGTTGCTAGATGGTGGCGAGAGGTATTCACATCTAAGATTATAGTGGTCTCTCTGAATATTTCTTGAGAAGGCTGGCTGTCTGCCAGCATCTTGCGTGAGGGTTTGACATTAAGGTGTAAACTGAGGGGTTAAGTTATTCATGTAGTTTCCCCAGATCAAAAAAAAGGTTTGAAGGCACCTGGTAAACAAAGGAAGGGTTTAAAGTTTCCCTATACTTTTCAGATCAAAGGACAGGTTTAAAGTTAAAGGTAATGAATTTGTATTTCTATCTGAAAATAGACCATTTGTGTCACATGGGCCGTGGGGGGTGGTAGGGTAGGAAGCTTTTTTTTGTTTTGGTATATCTTGGTTGTACTGGTCAGTCTGTGCCGGAGTAATTTGGAGATGGCAGAGTGACACTCTGTCATAAGCAAGGGCAAGGAACAGGAACCAGGGGTGTTTCTGATTTAGAGTCACTACACAAGAATGTGAGTGAAGTCCATGTTCAGGCTAGTGAAATCCAAAGTCATGAGGTGTTGAAGTGGGGCCGGAGGATTCACCTAGCCAGATACTAGTGGGAAAATCCCTAAGAAACACCTGGCCTTGGAAGATAACCGGGAAACGAAGGAGAATCAGAGTGAATTCCTGGTTTGGTTCCAGGAGAATTGAATAATCTCAAGTAAATGTAACGTAAAAAAGCTGATCTCAGTTGAAATTAAAAGCAGAACAGGGAGAGTTCTATTCAGGATTTTGGTGTATACGTGCTTACGAGATATAAGGTTAAATTAATTAAATTAAATTAAATTATTTTTCTTTTGAAAGTAAAGATTTTTCCCTTTAAAACTTGAAGGCCCAGGTTTTCACTTCCGGTTCGGGTGTGCAGAGACCGGAGGATTCCCAGCTCTGCAAACCTGACCTTTAAAAATGGCTGCCCACAGGTCAAATTTTCATTCCGTGGGGATGGACTGGATTGGAAGTTGGGTCCACCACCCTTGGAGCAAGTATGGAGGCTGCTGGGTGCAGAGGCAGACTAGCCAGAAGGCCTGCCGCTGTGCCCTGGCACTGTGTTGAAATAAATTTTTAAAAAAGAATAAAACAAGAAACAGCCCACCAGCCCTCACTCCCCACACACTTGCCATGCCCCATCCATGCCAACTTATGCCACATTATGCTCCCCACATCCCATGGCTTCTCATACCACCATGCCAACCCATGACCCTCTGTCCACCCCTGCTTGGTCCCTCATACCCATATGCCAACCTATGTCTTCTAACCACCCCTCCATGGCCCCTCATACCACCTATGTCCCCACATCCTCATGGCCTTTCATAGCACCTCTGCCAACTTAGTGCTAACCCATACCCCCACTCACCATCCTTTCCTTTTACCCCCTCCATGCCAACTCAACTAGTATCCTTTGATAACTCCTGCACAGCTTTGAATATTTTGACAGTTCTTTGACAGATTGACAGTTCTTTGACCGCTGGCTAGCTCCTTTGTATTTATGTACTTTTTATGTACAATCATGCTCACTTTTAACAATCCCAAGGGGTGCCTTGCCTCTTCCAAAGGTGTCCCAGGACCATATCCAAAGGGGTACCATACCTCTCCAAAGGGGTACCCTGGCTGTCCAAATAAATCCACCAAGCTCAGACCTCCTCTTAGCTGCTCTAATCTGCACACTCTGGGTTTCACACTCCTGGCCTACCAAAATCCCACTTCAGTGGAGGCAGCTGGTGAGTTAAATGGCCAGCTGCTTCCGCAAACTGCGCGTGCACAAACCCGGGCCCTGCGATAATGGAACATGTCGTGTTCTGGGGCAGGACTTAGAATTTTTGGCCATTTCCAGGATTTTCACCACGATGGAGAGCCTCTCCGTCATCTGGGCTGAAATCTTTTTATGTGGTTGTTTCAGTTCATAACTGGGAATTCAAATTTCTTTCTAAAAGTTACTGGTCTCTACCAAGATCGTAACAATCAGTTCCAATAATGGCGATGCTACCGTTCTGTATAACATGTTTTATTTATCCAGTTATTTTTATTGTCTCTTCTGTTTAATTTTCCCTCCCATCTTCATGCCCTTCCTTTACTGACAGGACAGATTGTTATTTCCCAGCAGCCCTGTTTAATAATTTATATGAATAAAATAAATATAATTATATATAAATATAATCTATATAAATATAATCTATATAAATAAATGCTATGACTACAAAAGTATGTCAGAGGCTGGGAATTATGCGGGCATTAACTCTACTCCTGGGTGGAATTTAATGCCCCCCGCTGCCCACCCCCACTCCGAGGAGAGTTCGGAGGCGAGGGGTGGGCTGTTTGATCGGGCTAGAGGGTGTGGGATGGGGACCCCGCCGCTTTCTCAATTCCCTCCGAGCAAGCTCCGGGTGGAAAGGGTGGAGGGCAGTCTTCCCTCCCGGAGGCCAATTTAAGCCCTTAAGCAGCCACTTAAATTGGTGTCCTCTTGGTTCTTGACCCTTCCTCCAATGGGAACAGTTATTGCTTCTTCCTGTCTAGATTGAACAATTTCCATCTCTCTTCTTTGAAGTCACACCCCAGGTGGTCACTGGGGATTCCTTTGGTGCTGGTCATGATGCTTTCAACATTTCAGGTTTCTGAACCATTCTGCTCAGGTTTTACAGCAGGCACAATCAGCCCTGCCCAATCACCATGGCCAATTTTCTTGATTGTGCCGAGACACCATGCGAACTAATTCTTCCGGTATCCTTTCCTTTGGAGTTTAGGTTGTCACCTGGCCTCCTTCACATTAAGGTGAACCTGGATACCCCTTTTGATGTACCAAGTTTCAGACTGAATAAGGATTTGTGCATTTCCATAAATACATCCACCAGACTTTGGTGATCTCCGAAATACTAGCCCAGTTTAACTTAAGTTTACAAAACCAATCTTGGTCCAACAATCAGAAAGAAGGACTTGCATTTATGTAATGCCTTTCACATCGTTGGGACGTCTCAAAGCGCTTTACAGCCAATGAAGTGCTTTTGAAGTACAGTCACTGTTCAGTACAGGAGTTGCTTTGTTAACCCGTCCTGCCACTTTCAAAGATTGTGCACAAACATCCTAGGTCTCGCTCTTCTCATATCCCTTTTAAAACTGCACCCCACCTCTCTTATTTTTCAAATAAATTGAATATGATTTCTTTTTAAATGCCTCTATGACTTCTCTCCCATGAGTTGCTCACAGAAGGGTCTGAGAGATTCGCCTCCAATTCCTAGAGACACCAGGAGGACGCTGGAGAGTTGGCAACCCTACAACCCCATGTTGCAACGCAACTTCCCTTTGTTCCCGCTTCGGGCTGGAGCCCGAGCACTTCTGGACATTGCTACTCCTGCTGAGCCAACTCCGCCCACCCACCCAACCTCATTGCTCCCAAAACCCAGACAAGGCCCCAAGGATATTCAGGGCTAAGTGACTTCAGGATAGATGGGAAGAAAATTGATGCTGAGAGGGGTTTAACCTACCATTTCTGACACTCAGCAGCTGCTCAGGTTGCCATCTACTGGTAAATGTGGTCTAAATTTCTTGTGACTGCAGTCGGTTCTAAGCTGTGCAGTCAATGGTCATTTTATGATGGCGCTTTTTACTGTCAAAACCCAACATCTTTTTCAAACTAGGATTAAGAGCCTCACTCAATGGCTCTGTACAAGAAAGATCTCAGCTCCAAGCTGAACTAGTTAAACTCACTCAGGGTGGAAGTTAATGTCATTGAATTGGTCTCAGCAAACATGGAATTTACAGCATAGAAAAAGGCTGTTTGGTTTAACTGGTCCATGTCAGTGTATTTATGCTTCACATGAGTCCCCTCCCACCCTACTGACTTCATCTTACCTCATCAGCATGTTGTTCTATTCCATTTTCCTTCATGTGTTTATCCAGCTTCCTCCTAAATACATCTGTGGTGATCACCTCAACTGCTCACTATTCTCACCACTCTCAGGAGAAGCTCCTCCTGAAGTTACTGTTGGATTTATTTGTCACCATTTTATATTTATGGACTCTAGTTTTGGACTAGCCCACAAGTGGAAAATCTACGCCTATTCTATCAAACCCTTAAGTAATTTTAAAGACATTTATCAGGTCACCCCTCAATCTCCTCTTGACTAGAGAAAAGTACCTCAATCTGTTTTGTTATATTCCCTTAATCTTGCTCTTGCTTGAATCCAGTTGTTGATGCTAATTATCCTGGTTGCTGGGTGCAGTGTGTGAGACTGGAGTGAGTTTTCACTCAGATAGGGATTCCTGTTTGCAGTATGTAGTATCTTAAATCACTTCCATTAGCAATTGGCCTGTGGGAACTGGTTCAGGGAAGGGAGAGGGGCACAGGGTGATGCCGGGTTGGGGTGACTATGGTGATATTGAATGGTTGAGAGAAAGAAATAATAGCTGAGAAAAAGGGCAAATGGATGATGGAGAAGGCTGTAAGGAATGAGAATGGGGGAAAATCGGGCCACTTAATGAAGTTAAAAACAAAAAACTACTGCGGATGCTGGAAATCCAAAACAAAAACAGAATTACCTGGAAAAACTCAGCAGGTCTGGCAGCATTGGTGGAGAAGAAAAGAGTCGACGTTTCGAGTCCACATGACCCTTCAAGCCAGACCTGCTGAGTTTTTCCAGGTAATTCCACTTAATGAAGTGTTAAGTATTTGGATGCTGTGTCGGCTGTTAGTGCTTAGGTTGGCACTTTTGGATTTGAGAGGGAAAAGATTTCCAGGGTTATGCTGATAGGTCCACTGATCCTTGTTGGACATTCTTGTGCGGGTGTCAGGATGGGGATTGGAGTCTAATGGCCCCGCTCCTTCTCATCCCGCAGTTGTGTACCAGCGGCACTGACTTCTAAAGGAAGAAAGGTAACTTCAACCACAACAACAACAACAGCTTGCATTCAGAGTCAGGCATATTGATTGAAGTCAGGTGTATCCAATACACAGTGATCAGAACCAGGAACTCTACTGATCTCCCCCACTCCCTAATCCAGCTGCATCGAGGCACTGTCGCATTCCTATTGGCGCCCAACTCAGTTCAGCTGACTCAGGACAGAAAGGGACTGGAACTTGGAGCAATGCTTTGTTAGTACTGCTCCCTATCATGGTTATTTCTCTGAGTTATTGGACAAGCTAGGAAAATTATTTTAATAAATATGATTTGAATTACTAAAATGATTACTCTTATTTTCTTTTTTATAGAAAGGTGAAAAAAATCCCCAACTTTAAAGACGCTGTCAGTTTTATTGGCAGGATGTATTCAAATGCAGAAGCAGCCACTGGCTGTTAATATGTTGCCAGCTTTTTAACACGCCCTTTTTGTGTTAATTTTGAAGGCGGATTACAAGTCATGCATAGAAATCAGAAAAGATAAGCAAACAAAGGTTGGCAAAATGTAAACAGGGAGCACAATCCCTAATCACCAGCACAAAACCCACATACAGAGTACAAACAAAAAAATGCTTGAAAGACTCAGCAGGCCAGGCAGCACCTGAGAAGAGAGAAGCAGAGTTAGCGTTTTGGGTCGCGATGACATTACAGCAGAACTCAACCTGAAACGGTGGGTGGGATTTTCCAGCCCCGACACCGGTGGGCACCCTCATGTTAAAATGACGCTCCAAATTTTCCCGTCCTGCCCGCGACAATGCCTGCCGGTGTTGGGGCCGGAAAATCCCGCCTGTTAACTCTGTTTTTCTCTCTCCACAGACGTTGCCTGACCTGCTGAGTGTTTCCAGCATTTTTGTTTTTAGTTCAGATTTCCAGCATCCAAGGTGTTTATCTGGAGGCTGAATGACATGAAGGTTGAATGATGAGTGTGGCTCATTGGGCTTTTCTTCAGTCTGGCCTAATATTTATTAGTGTATACAACAACAACTTATGTAGGGCCTCTAAAGTAGTAAATATCCCAAAGTACTTCAGAGGAGTGTTATCAAACTCAATATGACACTGAGCCACATAAGGAGATATTAGGACATGTGACCAAAAGCTTGAGCGAAGAGAGAGCTTTTAAGCAGCTTCTTAAAGCAAGGGAGCGGGAGGGGGAGAGGTTTAGGGAGGGAATTCTAGAACTTAGGGCTGCCAATAGTGGAGTGATGAAAATTGAAGATGCACAAGAGGCCAGAATTGGAGATGGGCAGAGATCTCAGAGGATTATAGAGCTGGAGGAGGTTACAGGGACAGGGAGGGACATATGACTTGGTGCCAAATTTTGTTTGATAACGTTACTGTGAAATGACTTGGGGAATTTCTACTGCATTAAAGGAAGGACAAGAAATGCAAGTTGTCATTGTTATTATCCGTTGGTTCCAAGGCAGTATTGGCAAATGCTTTTGAACAAATTACCTATTCCTGCTTTACTTCATATATTGCATGGAATGGGGGACCAAGGAAAAACGGCAAAAATATCTTTAAAGTGGAAGTAACTTAACCAGTGGCGTAATGTGCTGACAAAAGTGGTCCAACCTTTGAACCTCCCAGTACAAGCACAAGAATGTCAATAAAGTTTGATGTATCAATGTCCATACATAATCACAATGCGTAATGGCCTCAAAAATACATATTTCGCTGTAAAGTCTCTAAAAGGAACTCTCCCCACAAAAGAAAAATTATTTCAATCAAGGTCCCTCTCTCAATTGAAAGTATGAATCTGTAATACTCATAAAGCAGCATTGTCAATTGTAAATGTTACACCTGCACTTTTGCAAGTCGCCCGCCCATTATCCAGCTTGGATAAACTGAGCTGAGCAAAACTGGTTTATTTGGTCGGGAGGAGGCTGTAAAATGCTGGAAGGACAAAGCAAAGCTGTAATGGGGGTTTCCATGGCTCATGGATTTAATTGTTTCAGCTCTAAATCAGTGGAATTAATTCACATTACAGCGTGTGGAGAATCCGACAAATATCTTGCTGACCCTGATGAGAGTGACTAATGGTAATTTAGCAACACCGTCTTTTGCATTAATACAGGTGATTTGTACAGGTGTTTAGTGCGTAATAATAGATTAAAACGCTAAAGCACTTTTTTTAGTCAATAGAAGTAATGTAAGCAATAAGTGGAGCAGAAACAGGTCTTTACAACACAGTCAGTATTTCTCTGGATCAGGAATTTGATGACATTTTCCAATAGTATTTACTATTTTTTTCTCGCAAGTAATGCTGCAGTTGGAAAACACTTTGCTATTATTTATAAGACAAAGTGGATAATTAATTTTTTTGTTCATATGTTGCACTTGCATTTGCTGCGTACAGCCATCCACCGAGAAACTGCTCTCTTACTCTCACGCACTGTTTACTATAACAATAAAGCAACTATAATGCTGCACTTACCTGACTGTTGCAAGTGGAAGAGGTAATACGAGGAGCTGGTCACGCTCAGATTCTGGTTTAACTCCAGGGTATTTTGTCTGGTTGTGAACCCACCCGTGTTCAGAAATAGTTCTCTTCCTGTTCAGCATCGAAACTGGAATGACATGCAGGTGACTCACAACAACTTCCTCTGTGAATCACCAGGGTTTCATTAGGTAATGCAGCCAACAGGTAGATTGCACCAATAATCAGCAGCACTCTGCAGGATGAGGCTGAACCATTCACGCTGAACTATTGCTGATACTGTAGTTGCAACGTTGGACTTTCCAATGGACACATGATGCATCCCTTCTGTAACTCTTTCACTACTTCAGTCAATAACCCTGTAATCTCATTAGTTGCCATGAAAGCTTGCTGAGAACACAGGACTACCTTTTTTGCTGTCCCACTCGCTACTAAATTATTTGCAGTTATATTTCCCTAGTGCATTATACACATTGTAAAAATAGTGGCAATCTAAATGATGGTCCAGAAACTCCTGGAAAAGTAATGGCATGTTTAATTGTGCCCATAAGAATTGCTTTTTCTTGTTCATTTACGGGATGTGGGCGTCGCTGGCCGGGCCAGCACTTATTGCCCATCCCTAATTGCCCTTGAGAAGGTGGTGGTGAGCTGCTTTCTTGAACCGCTGCAGTCCATGTGGTGTAAGTACACCCACAGTCCTGTTAGGGAGGGAGTTCCAGGGTTTTGACCCAGCGACAGTGAAGGTACGGCAATATGGTCCAAGTCAGGATGGTGAGTGACTTGGAGGGGAACTTGCAGGTGGTAGTGTTCCCATGCGTCTGCTACCCTTGTCCTTCTAGGTGGTCGAGGTAGAGGCCGGTGTTTTATGATGCTTCATTGTTAGTCTTGCAAAAATGTAACTCGCTCTCAACCTCCCTGTGAGTTTCCTGAAGTTGCTGTATTTGCTCCATTCTAAGAATGTATCTCTCTGCAGATATTTAGGGCTGCTACCTCATGTTGTTGGAACCCTGTCAATGACATGGTTTCCTGTCCTGACTTAAAACTCAGCCTTGCAGGCCCAGAAAGTGAATAATTGAAACTGTGGAGTCTCCTTTCTGTAAACAGTAAATTGTTCCTAGAGTTTTTTCAAATAAAATATTACTTTTACTTTCTCTTTATTGTCTCTTTCTATATCTGATTTGACCCTAATTTACCCTATTTCCTTCTCCGTTGTTCCTCTGTTTCTTTCTATATCCTAAATCTCATTGGTTAAGGAAATTGTCCAATGGACCCACCCATTGAGGAGGTCCCAGGTTCTCTGTTGACTGTTACCAATTTGCATTTGCAGCAATTTGTGGAGAATAAAAATGTGATCTTAAGGGTGAGTAACAATGTCCTAATTCATTGCGCTCACCATGCAATTTATCCCCACTCCTGCAAATTTATCCATCAGTTGAGGAGTTTTTAGCCATTGCTCATAAAGGTTAGGCATCGCTTTATGCTAGAGAGAGAGAGACAATTGGTTATATATAGCTTGAGAGGCACCACTCTGTCAGCCTGGGGCAGGGTGTGGAGGCAAGCCTCCAGCAGCTACCACAGCTAACAAGGGGATTGAACCTGTGTTGCTGGTGTCATTTTGCATCACACTCTAGCCATTTGGTCAATTGAGCTAACCAACGCCCCACCTCCATCAGTTTCAGCCCACCCAAAGTGAGACAATTTGCAAACACTGTGGGTATGCAGGAGCAGACCAAAGGGCTGGAACTGTCAAAGACAACAGGTCTGGCAAGCGACAAAGTGCTTTAAAAATGGGGATAAAGATTTTATCCATTAACGTGCATAGCGTTAAATCTACTACACAATGTGTTGCGACCTTGGATTACCTTGCCAAGGTCAAAGCGGACCTACTGTTTCTGCAGGAGTGTGCGATGCCGCACCTCAGCTCCTACAGGCAATGGTCACGATGGTGCCATAGAGTCATAGAGTTCTACAGCACAGAAAAAGGCCCTTTGGCCCATCAAGTCTGCGCCGTTCAAACAAGTACCTAACTATTCCAATCCCATTTTCCAGCACTAGGCCCATAGCCTTGTATGCTATGGCATCGCGTGCACATCCAAATACTTCTTAAATGTTATAAGGGTTTCTGCCTCTACCGCCCTTTCAGACAGTGAGTTCCAGACTCCCACCACCCTCTGGGTGAAAAAATTCTTCCTCACATCCCCTCTAAACCTCCTGCCCCTTAACTTAAATCTATGTCCCCTGGTTATTGATTCCTCTACCAAGGGGAAAAATTCCTTTCTGTCTATCCCATCTATGCCCCTCATAATTTTATACACCTCAATCATGTCCCTCCTCAATCTCCTCTGCTCCAGGGAAAATAACCCCAGTCTATCCAATCTCTCCTCATAACTAAAACTCTCCAGCCCAGGCAACCTCCTGGTAAATCTCCTCTGCACTCTCTCTAGTGCAATCACATCCTTCCTATAATGGTGGTCCCATAGGCTATCGATCTGGTCGGATGGAAACGATTCACGTTCCTCCAGCCTGGGTATTCTGCTGTGGGGAGGCCACTTCACCATCTCCGAGGTTAAGGAGGTGGTGGGCGGGCCCCTCCTCGTAGCAGACGTATTTTACAAGAATGCTCTGCCCTGGTTAATTAACATGTATACCCCGGCTCAAAACAGTGAGTGGCTGGCAGTCCTTCAGCAGCTCCCACTGCTGCTGGTGACTTCCAGGCCGGTCATTCTGGGCAGTGACTGTAACTGCATCATCGATGTGGCTGGACGATCCGGCAGGGCCGACAGCAGATTGGACGCTACGTCCAGACTCCTGATGGAAAAAGTAAAGGATGCCAAGCTGCACGATGTCTTCAGCAACCCTGTAGACGGAGCGCAGCGTAGATACACCTGGTCGCACCGGGGTCCATCCGTTCCAGGAGAGACTTCCTATTTGCGTCCCGAGTGTTCACAGTCAAGCCGGTGTTCTTCTCTGACCACTGCCTCCTACTGGCTGACTATCACTTACAGGAAGACCAGAGGGTTGACAGACGTCATGGAAGTTGAATGTGCAACTACTGACCCCAGAGAACACTGAGGAACTTAAGAGGGATTACAAAGGTTGAAGAACTGTGAAACCCCTCTTTGAGTCCCTGACACACTGGTGGGAAGCGATCAAGGAAAACATCAAGAGGTTTTTCACCCTCAAAGGCATCCAGAAAGCTAGAAAGGAAGAGAGGGAAATGTTCCGACTCCAGAAAAACATGCAGAATCTGCCCTGGCTGCAGTCAATAGGCGTCGATGTCAAGGAGGAACTCCAAGAGGTGAAGAGCCAACAAGCCTCGCTCTTTGCCTCGGAGGCCTCCAAGATCATCTTCCGGTCCAGAGTCTGCTCCGTGGAGCAGATGAGATGTGCTCACGTTTCTTCTTCCAAAAGGTACACAGAGAGAGCTCTGTGATCAGCAGCCTGAAGGAAGAAGTCGACTCAGTAAAGTCATCACAGTCCAACATTTTGAGGATCAGCAAATCCGTTTATGCTGGATTGTACGATGTGAAGCCCACAGACAGCATGACCTCCCAGTCCTTCCTGTCCTCTATCACGGAGGTCTTAGACGACAGTACACGGGAGAGTCTGGACAAACTGCTAACTCCTGATGAACTGACTAAGGCCCTTGAGTCCTTCGAGAAGAGTAAAACTCCCCGAAGCGACAGCTTACCGGCTGAGTTGTATTCGACTCTGTGGGACTGGATAGGCCCAGACCTGCTAGAAGTGTACGAGAGTATGCTCCTGGCCGGCAGCATGTCAGAGTCCATGAGGAAAGGCATCATCACCCTCATCTACAAGCAGAAGGGGGAAAGGGAGGAAATTAGAAATTGGCGACCCATTTCACTGTTGAATGTGGACTATAAGATTCTACAGGCAATGGTCACCATGGTGTCATAGAGTCATAGAGGTCTACAGCACAGAAAAAGGCCAATTGGGTCAGGTCTGCTCTGGGTTGTACCCGGCAGGAAGATCTCTGACAGCCTCGCGCTACTCAGGGATACGATTGCCTATGTACGGATAGGAGTGTGGATACCTGCCTCATCAGCCTGGATCAGGTGAAGGCCTTTGACAGAGTATCGCACACCTACATGGTGGAGGTGCTCTCCAAAATGGGGTTGGGGAGGGAATCCGCAACTGGATCCAACAGCCCTACACAAGCATCTGTAGCGCAGTTTCAATCAATGGGTGGGAATCAGAAAGCTTTCCAACTAAATCTGGAGTCAGGCAGGGCTGCCCTCTCTCCCATGTCCTGTTTGTGTCTTGCATAGAACCCTTTGCTGAGTCCATCAGGAAGGATCCGGGCATAAGAGGAGTGACGATGCCAGGCAGTGGAGGTACTCAGGTCAAAGCCTCCCTGTACATGGACGATGTCGCCGTCTTCTGCTCGGATCCGCTGTCGGTGCGCAGACTGATCCACATCTGCAAGCAGTTCAAACTGGCCTCAGGAGCCAAGGTAAATCATGGGAAGAGCGAGGCCATGTTCTTTGGGAACTGGGCTGACTGATCCTTCATCCCCTTCACCGTCAGTTCAGACGGCCTGAAGGTCCTGGGGATATGGTTCGGAGGGACTAGAATGCATTAGAAACTGGAAGGAGCGAATGGCTTTGGTGAAAAGAGAACTGGTCATCGGGTGTGAGGCACTCTCGCTGTTGCTGTATGTGGTGCAGGTCTGGCCCATTCCACACTCCTGAGCGATGGCGATCACCTGAGCCATCTTTCACTTTATTTGGAGGTCGAAAATAGATCGCGTTCGTAGGGATGTACGATGTACAAGCCTCTAGATAAAGAGGGAAAAAACGTGCCCAACATCGCCCTCATACTGATGGCCACCTTCATGTGTGTGGCTGCATCAAGCTGTGCGTAGGCCCTCGGTACACAAACACCAAATGTCACTACGTGCTGAGGTTCTACCTGTCCCCGGTGTTGCGAAGGATGGGTCTGGCCACGCTGCCGCGGAACGCTCCAAGTAGTTGGACCGTGCCGTACCACCTGTCCCTCGTGGAAAAATTTATGCAGAGAAACACCTTTGACCACAAGTCCATCAGGCAGTGGTCGGCACGTAACACCCTAGAGGCCCTGAGGGAAAAGGAGATGGTGGAACCTGTCGGATGGTTCCCCAAGCAGACTGTCAAAGTCATTTGGCAGAATGCCTCATCACCAGAGCTTTCCAACAAGCACCAAGATGTAGCTTGGCTGGTGGTGAGAAAGGCCGTCTCCATCAGGTCCTTCCTACACGCCAAGAGTCTCAACCCCTCGAGGTGGCTGTGGTGGGGAAGAGACCATTGTTCACCTCCTTGTGGAATGTGCCTTTGCAAAGAAAGTCTGGAGAGAGATGCATTGGTTTCTGTCGAGTTTCATCCCGAGCAGTGCTGTGACACAGGACTCTGTGCTCTACGGGCTGTTCCCAGGGACACACACCGAGACAAACATCAGCTGCAGCTGGAGGATCATCAACTCGGTGAAAGATGCTCTTTGGTCTGCCCGAAACTTGTTGGTCTTCCAGTGCAAAGAGTTGTCCCCGACCGAGTGTTGCAGACTGGCATATTCCAAGGTCCAGGACTACGTGCTGAGTGACGCACTAAAGCTTGGGGCAGCCGCCGCAAAAGGGAAAAGTCACTGTCTAAGGCCTTTCAGCCATAGTGCACCGAGCGGCTGGGAATTGTTTAGACCCCTTGAGTTGTATGACTCACATTGAATGTTTGCAGTGAATATTACATGTAACACAATTGTATTGAAGCACCTCAGAGTGCAACATAATCTATGTTGAAACTTGAATACCATTGCACTGTCTGACTGACTGTAATGACCATGTTGAAATGTCTGTAATGTTCATTAATTGTATTGAAGCACTGTGTGATCTATGTGGAAAACTGGAATATGATTGCACTGTTCGTGATGGCCATTTTGAAATGTTTTGTAATGTTCTTTCAGATATTTTATGAATAAAGTATATTTTTCCACAAAAAAAGTAGTGAATATCATTAAAATATAAATCTGAGATGGAAAATGGCACCAACAGGTTAGAGTCATTGTCTTCATCATGTCAACAACTGCAGTGCAGTCGAAATGAAGGATGTGAACCAGCTTCAATTTCAGTAAACTCAGCAGGTTTATGGAGTTCATCTTTCTTTCTCAAGAACAGTATAAACTATTTTTTCATTTTGTCTATAAAATAAGTTATAGACCGCTGGTCCAGTTATTGAATAACCTTCACTTGCCTTCTAAAATTTTCATCAAGGCATATATTTACCCAATTTATTGGGGGACCAATTCCCCAAGGATACATAGAATTTACAGCACAGAAACAGGCCATTCAGCCCAACAGGTCTATGCCAGTGTTTATGCTCCATATGAACCGAAACCCAACCTATGTCATCTCACCCCACTAGTATAGGTGGTGAACCCCTGCAGACATTGTGGAACTGGGCGTGTCACAGTTACAATTTTTGGGCTTGCTCCGGACATTGGGATGGATTGTAACTTGGGAGTGGGCTCCCGGTGGGAGTATCCCGCCCACCATGGAGCCATGGTGTTTGTGGCAATGAATCTCAGTTAAATGATGCCAGGTCACTTCCCAAATAGGGAGGGAAAGAGGGGCCAAATAAATTGCCAGCGGGGAAAAATTGGTAGCCATCTGATTGCTACCAGTTGAGAGGACGGAAGGGGATTCAAGTGGATCTTGGATGAGGAGTCAGGAAGGAGGTGATGGAAGAATATCGCTAAGTTTTCCCATTAGTTTTGGGTGGAATCATCTCAGAAATTGGCAAAGTCCGATATCGGGCGGGGAAAGCCGCGTTTGACCTGCCGACAGCAATGGCGACGTTTTCCACCATATCATGCAGCACTTTGTTAAAAAATGCAAAAGCACAGGTTTCACATCGGATCGCTGGCGGGCCTGCCTCTGATTCACCTGCCCCTCCGTTACCTCAGGCCTTCAATAATCCAGGCGCCATATTTAAGGGGCGCCCCTGCACGAAGCTAGCATTCTCTAAGGGATCGAAAGCCTCTGGAAAATCGTGGCTGCCAAGAGTGGTCATCTTTGACATCAGCCCGGCCGTTTTCTTCCAATCCCCCACTCCCCCCCGCAACCTAACCGCATGGGTTTGTGCTCAAATTTCAGTCAGTGCTGACATGACCCCACCCCCGGCACTGTTGCACTTGCCCCGAGGTTCCCTTCACCCCCTTCCCCCTTTGCACTGTTGCCCTTGCCCTGGCACAAGCCAGCCACGAAGAAGCTGCTTTGGAGATTTGCCTGTTTCCCCCTCCACGACCCACGAATCTGCAGAGCCGCTGGGATCATCGTGAGTGCTGCGCCAAGTTCTGTGCATTCACCTCCGAGCTTCCCTCGAAGCTGAAGTTGCCAGGTGCACGCCTTTTAAAGGCAGTTGTAAATCATGTCGACGTGGGGTTTAAATTTGACTTGGGGTGGGGGGGATGGTTCCAGCGCGTGGCCACAATAATGAGATGCAAATTTATTAAAATTAAGTTTCTGTTGTTCGACAGCAGGAAACGCGACCCACCATTGACGGAGGGAGGGGACAATCGCGCCCTGGATTTATCGGAAAACGCGACTACAGCCTTCACATGAGATTCTCCGATTCTGCCACCGAACACGCCCATCACGATCGAGCGCAGAAAATCCTGGCCTTTATTTCTAACACAGATACATCGTGGTGTAGATAGAATTGGTTTAAATGGCATTCTCAAAAAGCTTATCCTTTCCCATCAAAGATGCCAATAACGTTAGACAAGGATGAATTTCAGGACCAAGGGTATAGTGTTCCAAAAGCATGCACATAAGCTAGGTGGAGAAATATTGAACTTAAAGTATTAAAATTGAACTGCATAAGTTTTTAAAACACAGGCTATTCATCACTGTTAGGGGTAGTGTGAGAGCAGGAGACTGTTGCAATTTAAAAGGCAATAATGCTGTTGAGTCCATGCATTAAAGGTTGTTTACAATAAAGCTTTGGTTTGGGAAAAGCAATGATAGGAAGTAACAATATGGTCTGAAAAGGCATGTGGCCTCTCATTGCTGCGTGGCAATCAGCTCGAACAACTGGGTGGTCATAAAACATCAGAGGGTGTTAAATCCATCAGTATGAGAACTGTATAATAAATTGGTTTGGAAGAGTTGCCATGTTTAAACATCGAAACAAAAGCCTTTTCCTACCTTGGCGACCCCGTGGCGTAAACAGGTTTGAAGAGATCTTCGTGGGTCCTCAGTAAAATCCACACACAGTAGGTTTTGGATGCGGGGCCATTGTGCAATACTCTGTATGGTATGTTAGGGTATTTATGATTGAAGTTTCTAAAGTACTGTGTACAGTTTTTGTCTTCTTATTTTAAAAAAGATATAAATGTGTTAGAAGCAGTTCAAAGAAAGTTCACTCGACTGGTACCTGGGATGGGGTGGGGTTATCCCATGCGGAAAGGTTAGACAGGCTGGGTCCGTATCCACTGGAGTTTAAAAGATTGAGAGGTGATCTTATTGAAACATATAAGGTTCTGAGGGGACTCGACAGGGTGGATGCTGAAAGGATGTTTCTCCTAACGGGAGAGACTAGAACTAGGGGACACATTTTAAAAATGAGAGGTGTCCCATTTAAGATGGAGGTGAGATTTTTTCTCTCAGAGGGTCGTAAATCTTTGGAATTCTCTTCCCCTGAGAGCGGTGGAGGCAGGGTCATTGAATATTTTTAAGGCAGAGGTAGAAAGATTCTTCGCTAACAAGGGAGTCAAAGGTTATTGGGGGTAGGCAGAATGTGGAGTCGATCTTATTGAATGGCGAATCAGGTTCGAGGAACCGAATCGCCTACTCCTGCTCCTAATTCGTATGTAAATTACATCAATAATAAATGAAGTGAATTATCAGACATGTTGTGGCTTAGTGGGTAGCACTCTCACCTCCAACAAAATCCAAGCTCACATTCCAAACAATGCCTAGGAGTGCTGCACTGATGGAGGTACCATCTCTTAGAGGAGACAGTAAACCAATGCCCTGTATGGCCTCTTGGGTGGACACATAAGATCCCATGGCACAATTTGAAGAAAGGCAGGGGGTTTCTTCCCCAGTGTCCTGCTCAATATTTATCCCTCGACTAAGATGAAAAGAGTATCTGGTCATTTATTGAATTGCTGCATCTTTCCTTGTGGGTTCTGAAGGAGTACTTGAGGTCAATGTTAGATGAACCTTGAGGGTATCTTCAACCTTCTCACCAGCTGCTGACTTGATTCAGCCTGGTGGGTGTTACATTACATTAAAAGCAGTAAGCAAGTGCAAGTTATTGCTTATATACACAGATTATAAAAATGACATGCATGTTTCTAATGTAATTGAAACAAATCGTGACTTTCCAATTCCCATGTACAATTCAGGGTTTTTATTGTAAATCAGATTCTCATGAATAAATAAACTTTTTTTCTTCCTGTGGCCTTGGCCCATTTCCCACTTTATTGCAAATTACCTCCTGAAACTTAACATAATTACTACTCTAAATTTACATTGAGCAAGTAATACGCCTCCTCGCAGCTACACTCTAAAATTCAGCGCACTAGTGGCTTGTCAATATGTTATTAGTCAGAATGGTTGTGGGTGGTACGAATACCTGATTCTCAGCCATCTGCTGAGGGTGGGGGTAGTCAGAGTTACTCAAATTCACCCACGAATGTTGAGTTTCACCAGTTCTCAGAAGGGATGATGAGTGCTGTGTTTTAGTTGACAGTCCAATGTGTCTCATGTGGGTGGTAAACAAAGCTAACTTTGCTTGCCTTTCGATGAACTCATTGCAATAAAAGTAAATCACAGATGGCAAATTGTGGAGAGGGCGGAGATGGGGCTTGGGAATTTCACACCCGAAGGTAAAATAAACACAGAAAATACTCAGCAAATCTGGCAGAATCTGTGGAGTGGGGAACAGAGTTAATAGGCTGAATTTTACGAGGGGCAATACTGCTTGTGTATGCCACTGCCCCCCCCCCCCTTTAAAGAAAGTTGCCCCACAGTGATAATACCCTGGGGGTGGCCTTAATTTAATTGTGGGGCTTCCGCCCCTCAGGGAAAGGAAGTCTCACCTCAGAGAGCTGCTGGCTAATCTGACTGAACTCAGTCATGGCCGGTGCTGGGACTATTAGCAGTCCTGAGGAGAAGATCTGTGGGCGCCAGACTTAAGAGGTGAGCTCAGAATTCTTGGTCAGGGAAGGATCGGGGACCCCGGGAGGGGGTCAGGTTTTGGAGGTCAAGGCATGGGTGGAGTCACAGAGGGATGACCCCTGATGGGTATAGGATACCCCCTAAAGGAGGTACCCCCCTTTCCTTCCCACCTTTTCACCTGAGATGGTGAAGTATTAGGCTGTCCTCCTTTGTTCCATCTTCTCCAGCTGCACATATTATCACGATGGGAATGGAAACAGGCCATTAACTGGCCATTATTTGCCTCAATAGGCCTAAGGATGGATAGGCTGGGTAATGCCTTACCCGTCCACTGTATTATAGCGGACAGGTTGGGAGTGGGCGGAAAGGCTATGGGCTGGCCACCCCTTCTATTTTATGTGCCCCCTCCCCCCAACCAGCTGCAAATATGCCGGCTTTGGGGTAGTAAAACTTCCTCCAATGTTTCAGGTCGAAGACCTATCAACACCAACTGAGGACCCAGTTTGATTTGAGAATTGGTAGGCTATATAGCCAACCACAGCCACAAAACTGGAAAGCAATAGTACAGGGATCATTCCTCCTGTCTCATCTCTAATCATTTTGGTTTACTACAGGTGTTGTCTACCCATCCAACCAGCTCCTGTGTTAAAATTGTATCTTGGTGCTGAAAGACAGGACAAATGACCTTTGGTTACGGTAAACGAAATAGTTCTTGGTGAACGAAATAGTTCTTGGTGCCTTTCAAGTGGTGGGTAAGTTTGAGAACAATTTCCCAGCAGTGATATAAGGACAAAGTGCCCCAGCATCTAGGGTGAAGAGGGCAATTTCAGCGGTTGTGGAAACAAGGGTGGCACTCTTTCCTAAGATAAAAACAAAAAACTACTGCAGATGCTGGAAATCCAAAACAAAAACAGAATTACCTGGAAAAACTCAGCAGGTCTGGCAGCATCGGTGGAAAAGAAAAGAGTTGACGTTTCGAGTCCACATGACCCTTCAACAGAACTCCAGAGTTCAACAGAGTTCAGTTGAAGGGTCATGTGGATTCGAAATGTCAACTCTTTTCTTCTCCACCGATGCCGCCAGACCTGCTGAGTTTTTCCAGGTAATTCTGTTTTTGTTTTGGCACTCGTTCCCGCTGAATTCCAGCGTGCAATATAGAAATCTGACTTACCGAATAACTGTGAACAATGAATACAAGAAAATATAAGAAAAAGTTACAGCTGTTTCCATGGAGCATTTGTGGTTTTAACGTTTGAGCAAATTGACTATCTTGGGTTTAGAGCAGGGAGCTGGAAATGGGGTTGTAATGCCGAATCATCAATTCTCCGTCCCACTCTCCCTTTGAGTGTGACTCCCTGCTGGAACTTGGATGTGGGAATTTACACATTTGGTCCTTCTTCGATAAATCATAATCAAATCGCAATTTTAAAAGAGAGATTTTCCAAGTTAAATCACAACAGGAATTGAAACTTGAATTCTAGGGCTGTAACACTATAAAATGGCAGGAGACTTGTCAAGGTTGACAGGAAGCAAGTTAGCCAAACACCCAGCATTATTATTGCTTGATAGATTGTATATTTATGGCTATTCTAAATTTAGAAAAAAAAAACTAACAAATTATCTTGGAACATCAGTAGGCACTTAATATTCACAATTACTTCAGGCACAAAAAGAAACCTTTTTAACCCAAATGTGCAAAAACAAAACACATCCCTTCACACATTAACTGTATCGAAGAATTTCAAACCCTTGGCGATAAGCATAACTCCGCTGCAACAGGGCAATTTACTTCGGAATAATATAGTTTGATTGCAATCTTTACAGCATGCCAGAGCCTGTCACAAGAAAAATGGATTCATACATAATAATTACAACAGGGTGTATCTTCTATAAAACATCTTTTTGGAAACAATTCTTAGATTTTGCTGCTGAGTCACACATCACTGACATCTGCTGCTGAAAGTACATCCACTTTGGCCTTGAATAGTGTAGAGAACTCTTTTGTGAGCAGGTCATGTAAACAAACTTCATCGTGAGAATAGACCCATTTTTTCCCAGTCCAATCGTATCGTTTAGGCCCACTGAGGAAAGATGTACAGAAAATGATTGAATGAGAACACAGGCACATTTTTAATCCTTACATCATCACAACTCAATGGCAGGGCCTCAGTTAAATGAAAGTTTCTGGACTCTCAGCTGACAGACACTTGCCTGGCAGGCGGGAGTGGGATTTTGGTGGTAGGAGGGCACAGCCAGGATCACACCAGTCTGATTCGGAGTGGGCGTGGAGGTGCGCAGGTCTGGTGGGGTCTAAGGATTTCTTGTGGGAAGGAGCACATTCCAGCTCCTCCCAACCCACGAGGAGTTTAAACAGAGGAAAACTTCTCCAGCTTACTGTGGCCTCCCATGGTTTCTCGCGTTGCAGTTCTGCTGCCGGGCTGCAGATGTTACAGGCCAACCCCGGCATGAAGTTAGGATCATGTCATCAAGCTGCGGCTTTTGAATGTTAAGTAGGACACTGTCTTCCCCATCGACGATGACGGCTCTGGGAATGTGACAGGTTGGAGCTGGGAGATGGAATTTTCTAACTTCAGCCCCTCCCCATACACCATTCTCTCTGGGTGAGTGGTGGGAGGGTTAAAATTCAGGTCATTGTGGGGAAAGAAGTAAAATTTTCTACTAGGTCCTGCTCTTGGCTTTGTGCTGTTCACCCTGGGGCTCAAGCAGATAGTGACTCCTGGGCACGTGTGCATTCGCACCATCTTCTGGGCGAGAGCGTGCCATTGCTCTCTCGCTGACTGGTCTTAGCTGGCAGGTGGTGCTCCATGATGTACAGCAAGCAACAGGGACAACATTAATAAGATAGTTTGCAGTTTCCCCCCCCAAAATTTCCATCAATCTGGGCAGGTGGAGATAATCAGGCTAGAGAAGCAATTACAAATTTATTTTTTCCAAATGACTTCCAGAACACAATAAACCGTGAGTAAACTCCAGCGGCCAGTTTGAACAAGAAAATTATTTTCAGGTGTTTATTGCTACTTCAGGGAGACAGGGTGAAAGAAGCTGGCTCTGAAAGGGGAGGCTGTCATGTGGAGTGTAGATTAAGGCCAGAATTTTTACCTCGTTGGGTGGGCTGGGCAGGGGTGGTCCGGAAGCCCACCGCTGCCTGCGATCGGGGCCGGACCGTGATTTCATGCTGGTGAGCCAATTAAAGCTCGCCCAGCTTGAAAGGCGCGCTGCAGCACTCAGCACTGCCTGTGTCCTGGGGGGGGGGAAGAGGAGGGCGAGCAGGGAACTTCGTGCATGTGCGCAGGAAAAGCTCCCTGAAGCAAAAAGCTGCCTCAGGGAGATGAAGATATAAAAAGTTCCAAATAAAGCATTTTTAGATGTTAAAAAAAGTGTCCCCTCATCTGACTCTGTCACATGACTGTAACATGAGCAGGGACATGTTAGAAATTAGTATGAAAATTTAAATTTTTTTTTAATGACGGATTGAAACCACATCTCGCCCGTGGGTGAGGTTTCACATAAAAATGCAAAGGCCGCTTGGTTACTGTGATTACTGTGCCTGCCTGCTAACCATAAGCTTGGACAGGCAGTGAAAAATTTAATTCAATTAGATTGCTAATGGCCTTAAATTGTCGGCAGGCGCCGATCGAAATATCGTGCGAGTGCGTGATGACGTTGGGACACTTGTGGGATGTCATTACGCGTCATTTTACGCTCATTTGGGTCGGGCGCATGCCTGCCTGTCAAGCAGAAAATACTGCCCTAAGGGAAGAAAACATAAAAGCCTATCAACCTACTTATGCGCCATATAATGTTTTTTTAAGTGCTTTATTCTGCATTTACTGTGTACCTGATGGGAGATGATAACCAGAGCTGTCGGTTTGGAGTCTGTTTATTAATCACATATGTCCCCAGGCCTCCTCCCATATTTATTGTCAACACACCATTCTGAAAAAAAGTAAAAATATAGTTGTTCAGAAGAATATTTTACAAATATTAGTTGATCTCCAGTGGCTTTTTAGGGAGTTAAGATCGAGTGGAGAAGTGGGGTTTGAGGACAGGCAATAATTAGAGCAGTGCTTACAGATTTAATTCAGCCACAGGTTCAAAGTCAAACATTCTTTCCTCAGTTTTATTTATTAATTATAGTTGAATAGCAAAAGCATGCGGCATTCTCGGATCTAACAATTTTGATTAAACTTCAAAAATACTGTAGATCACAGCACATAAGTCGACTTGGTGTTTTCTTTTATTCATTCACGGGATGTGGGCTTAGCTGGCTGGGCCAGCCCTAGTTGCCCTTGAGAAGGTGGTGGTGAGCTGCCTTCTTGAACTGCTACAATCCGTGTGGTGTAGGTACACCCACAGTGCTGTTAGGGAAGGAGTTCCAGGATTTTGATCCAGCGACAGTGAAGGAACGGCGATATATTTCCAAGCCAGGATGGTGAGTGACTTGGAGGGGAATTTGCAGGTGGTGGTGTTCCCATCTATTTGCTGCCCTTGTCCTTCTAGATGGTAGTGGTCATAGGTTTGGAAGGTGTTGTCGAGGGAGCCTTGGTGAATTCCTGAAGTACATCTTGTAGATGGTACACACTGCTGCTACTGTGCGTCGATGATGGAGGGAGTGAATGTTTGTGGATGTGATGCCAATCAAGTGGGCTACTTTGTCCTGGACAGGGTCAAGCTTCTTGAGTGTTGTGGGAGCTGGACTCATCCAGGCAAGTGTCCATCACACTCTTGACTTGTGTCTTGCTGATGGAGGACAGGCTTTGGGGAGTCAGGAGGTGAGTTACTTGTCACACGACTCCTAGCCTCTGACCTGCTACAGTAGCCATAGTATTTTTATGGCCAGTCCAGTTCAGTTTCTAGTCAATGGTAACCCCCAGGATGTTGATAGTGGGGGATTCAGTGATGGTACTGCCATTGAACATCATGGGACAATGGTTGGATTCTCTCTTGCTGGAGATGGTCATTGCCTGACACTTGTGTGGTGCAAATGCTACTTGCCACTTGTCAGGCCAAGCATGGATATTGTCCAGGTCTGGCTGCATTTGGACATGGACTGCTTCAGTATCTGAGGAGTCGCGAATGGTGCTGGGCATTGTGCAAACATCCCCAATTCTGACCTTATGATGGAAGGAAGGTCATTGATGAAGTAGTCGAAGATGGTTGGGCCTAGGACGCTACCCTGAGGAACTCCTGCAGTGATGACCTGGAGTTGAGATGACTGACCTAAAACAAACCCAACCATCTTCCTTTGTGCTATGTAAGAGTCCAACCAGCAAAGAGTTTTTCCCCTGATTCCCATTGACTAGAGTTTTGCTAGCGC
The DNA here is from genome assembly GCF_964194155.1 of Cetorhinus maximus. Lineage (NCBI taxonomy): Eukaryota > Metazoa > Chordata > Chondrichthyes > Lamniformes > Cetorhinidae > Cetorhinus > Cetorhinus maximus. Next base: position 179,803,826 of record NC_135880.1, read on the forward strand.
TCACTGATGCCACACTCTCTCAAATGCTGCCTTGATTTCAAGAGCAGTTACTCTCACCTCACCTCGGGAATTCAGGTCTTTTGTCCATGTTTGAACCGAGGCTCTAAAGAAGTCAGGAGCTGAGTGGCCTTGATGGAACACAAACTGGGCGTCAGTGAGCAGGTTATTGCTAAACAAGTGCCGCTTGATAGCATTGTTGATGGCTCCTTCCATTACTTTACTGATGATCGAGAGTAGACAGATGGGGCGGTAATTGATGGGGTAGTGTATAAGATGACCCCTGTTTTTGGAGTCCAAAATGTATACTTAGGCCTATGCTCGGAATATAAGTTGACTCCCCACTTCTCAGCTAACAAATGCATATTTAGGACTATACTCACTTTAGGAGTCAACCTCAATTTTTCAGCTCAGAAGTAATTGTTTAGGGTTATATTCATCTTAGAATGGGATCAAGCAGGCGATACGGGCCATGTTACCAAGTTGCATGGGAGTTTAACACGTGCACACAGAGCAGACCATGCATAGTGACTTGACAAACAGAAATCTCACATTTCAAAACAGCGACCACTCATGGTTCACATTTTATACTGAGTGCGAAAATCAACCCATATTTTTGGAAGGATTTTTTGAAGTTTCAAAGGTTGATACATACGCTGCGATCTATAGTAGTGACCAATTTTATGATGGTGGGCCATGGTGGCCTACAGTTGGAATGCTGTAGAAACCCAGTTTGTGAGATGTATATCGGTGCCTTTGGAGCTTATCGCAAACTTGTCCCAACGACAGGATTGTAATATAATCAGAGTCCAAGATAGGTTAGCCGACTGGTGCAAAGCCCTCAGCTTCCATCAGTTACGAGCAAAGGTCTGCATTATAGTCAAGCCAGCCATTCCAGCTGATTTCCATGCTTTGGGATGCAAAGGCAGTCAGTTGTGTATCTCTCAAAACTGCAGTTTAACATGCAAGTATTAATATAGGCGCATTGCATGTCAATATTGTGTATGTTTTACTGGGCTGAACCAATTGTTTAAGTAAACTCACATAACATAGTCTGGAAATAAACTAAGTTTCTTTGTTATGACTTGAAAGTTAAATGCAAGTACTTGATATTAAATTGCATATTTTGTACAATAATCAGGAAAAGAACGGTTTCACGACTTGCTCTTTATATTCCATCTGACTGGTCAGAATTGTATGACTAATGTGCGTATACAGCGGTAGCCTGTTGCTTCTAAGTGTGCTTTCTGTATAAGTTTGTCCCACATAAATCATTTCTCTCTGAAAAAAATGTTTAATCTTTCCTCATAAAAAAGCCCAAGTTGGCACAAATAACATCCTTTGCTTTACTTCAATCTATTTTTGTCCCTAATTGTGATTCTTTCCTTTAAAAGATGTCTGGTTAACAGTGGGAAATACTTTTAGTTGCATCTGAAGAAATTGTGTACAATAAACTGTTGCATTTGTTTCCACAAACTAAGATTCTGATCTTTTGAGCATTTCCTGATTTTAATTGCGTCATTGGTGGCTGTGCCTTCAGCTGCCTCAGCCCTAAGCTCTAGAATTCCCTCCCTAAACCTCTCTGCTTCTCTCTCCAACTTTAAGATGCTCCTTAAAATCTACCTCTTGACAAAGGAGTTGATCACCTTTCCTAATATCTCCTTATACGGCTCGGGTGTCTTTTTTTTTTGATAATTGCTCCTGTGAAATGTCTAGGGATGTTTTATTACATTAGAGCTATTATATAAATCCAAGTTGTTGCTGTCGCTATATTTAGTAATAAGGCGTATTGTGTTAATCAGTGACCCTGCCCCACTGTCTGTGTGTCAATATGATTACGAATGTTGAGCAGCCAATATATGAGTTAAGCACTGATTGGGAACAATGGTAATCTCGGGTGTGATGGACAAGGACTTGACTTCCACTTGGCACCTTCCTACAAATTATAGTTATGGGGCTTCCTCACATCTGGCTGTATTAATAGAAAATTGACAGCAGCCTACCTCAATTACATGGCCATTAAACAGAGTGGAAACAGAAAGATTTCTTGTGCCTTAAAAGGTGATTGAAATGAAACAATGAAATGCAGACAGTTGAGTTTTACCACAAATGATACATCATAGTCTTTTGGAACAAAAGACAGATCTGCGAGATCTTCAAAGAAGTCAGCTAAAAGGTCCAGTGTTTCCTCTGCAAGTTTTTCATAAGTGGCTTCATCCATTGAACTGTAAAGAGGAAGAGTAAAGATTTAAGCTCACCATCTTGTGGCAATGTTTTCTGTCATTTCTAAACACCTAAATAAACTGTCTTTCCTGTAAAGAGAATGTGTTAAGGTGTACCAAAAAATGAACTTTTCTCTCTCCTTTCTCTTCTGCAGGCTTCTTATTACCACCATCTCACCCAAGGAAGAAACAGATCACCATCATTATCTGCCATCAATATCATTACATGATTGGGTGCATAAGATTGGTTTTGAGTAGGTGAGATCACTTTCTTCAAACCAATTAAACACAATAAAGATACACAAACAAGTTAGGAGGAACCTGCAGAACTCTTTTGTGTCTGCAGCAGGTGACTTGGAATTTTACCAGGCCTTTATTAACCCACCTAACCTCAATTTAAATTTAAATGAATGGGGACAGTACCCTCCCTGTTTTCTATACTTGGTAAATGTATAGCTGCTGAGAAAGAGCTCCCATCACCCACCGTGCTTGCTGACCTACATTGGTTCCCACATTGGCAATGCATTCCCATTCTTGTTTTCAGATCACTCCATGGCCTCCCCCCTTCCTATTGCTGTAACCTCCACCGGCCCTACAATCCGCCTAGATTTCTGCATTCCTCCAAATTTGGCCTCGTGTCCTTTTTCATTGCTGCACTATTGGTGGCCATGGTTTCAGCTGCCTAGACCCTGAACTCCAGAATTCCCTCCTTAATCTTCTTTGCCTCTCTTGCCTACTTTAAGAGGATCCTTAAAAGCAACTTCTTTGACCAAGCTTTTGACATGCGGCTCAGTGTCAAATCTTGCTTCGTAATGCTTGTGTGAAGTGACTTGTGTTGCTATATAATGTGAAAGGTGCTATATAAATGCCAATTGTTGTTGTAATTGACTCACACCCAGAACCTGTATGGATTTAGATGTCTTTATTTTGTATCGTGCACTCCCTTTAAAGATTCCAAATGTTATAGAGGGAGATATCTGCACATTTAGAAGTGCACCTCACATCTATGCTGGTTATTTGTTTTGAGCTTTAGACCTGTTGTTAGACTGGAAACAGAAACATTTTTTTGTAGAAATTTTTTTTGCGTGATGCCCCTGAATTTCTGCTCTGAGACATCTTTCATTGGGATCACTGTTCACCAGGAGCTTTCTTCAACTGTCGAAACTTCAGCCCTGCCTCTGTGAGCAACAGCCTTGTCTCTGAGTCAGAAGGTTGTGAGTTCAATACCCAGCCCAGAGACTTGATCACAACATCAAGGCTGACAATCTGAACACAAGATCGAGGGAGGCGCCATTCTACACAGAGGATATGTTAAAGAAAGGCCCTGTCTGCCCTCTCAGGGGGACATAGAAGATCCCATGGCATTCTTTTGAAGAAGGGGAAGGGAGTTCTCTCAAGTGTGCTTGCCAATATTTATCTCTCAATTAATATCACCCAAAAAAATTCAGAGTATCTGCTCGCTATCACATTGTGTGTGGGAGCTTGTTGTTTACAAAATGGCTGCTCTGTTTTTTACATTATAATAGTGACTACACTTCAAAAGTATTCATTGGCTGTAAAGTACTATCAGACATCTGAAGCAATGGTAGTCCAACTCAGCTGGACAACACAGGAGAGATGTTGGAGGAGGACAGTCTGGTCAATCAGGTCAAAGTTTATAGACAGGTCAAGGCAGAGGAGGAGGGGGAATGCACTGTGGTCATAGTCATGGAGGACTACATATGTGACTTTGATTTGGGCTATTTTGGTGCTGCGGTAGGGTGGAAATCAGATTGGAGAGATTCAAACACAGAGCTATGGGAAAGATAAGCATGGATTCGGGAGGTGATGTGTTCAAGGACTTTGAAGAGAAATTGAAGATTGGAAATGGGATGGTAGTTTGGAAGGAGCAGGGTCAAGTGTGGATTTTTTGAGAAGCATTGATGACAGCACTTTTGATTAGGTGGTAGACAGTACTTCAGCAAAGGAAACCATTTGGAACATCATTTAGCTTGGGAGCCAGAAAGAGATAATATAAGAAATTGGAGCAGTAGGCCATTCAGCCCCTCAAGCCTGCCTCACCATTCAATAAGATCATTCCTGATCTGCCCCAGGCCTCTAATCCTCTTTTGTGCCAGTTCCACATAACCCTCAACTCCCTGATATTTCAAAAATCTATCTACCTCCTCCTTAAATACTTTCAGTGATCCAGCCTCCACAACTCTCTGGGGCAGAGAATTCCAGATATTCACGACTCTCTGAGAGAAGAAATTCCTTTGCATCTCAGTTTTAAATGAGTGTCCCCTTATTCTGTAACTATGTCCCCTAGTTCGAGATTCTCCGACTAGTGGAAACATCTTCTCAACATCTACCCTGTCAAGCCCCCTCAGAATCTCATACGTTCAATAAGATCACCCCTCATTCTTCTAAACTCTAATGAATAAAGGCCTAACCTGTTCAGCCGTTCTTGATAAGTCAACCCCTTCATCCCAGGAATCAGCCTAGTGAATCTCTTTTGAACTGCCTTCAATGCCAGTATATCCTTTCTTAAATATGGGGACCAAAACTGTACACAATATTCCAGGTGCAGCCTCATCAACACCCTATACAGTTGTAACAAGGCTTCCCTATTTTTAAACTCCAACCCCCTAGCAATACAGGCCAAAATTCCATTTGCCTTCTTAATTACTTGCATGCTAACTTTTTGTGTTTCATGCACAAGAACACCCAGATCCCTCTGTGCTGCACTTTTTTAGAGTTGCTCTCCATTTAAATAATAGTCTGTCTTTTGATTCTTCCCACCAAAGTGCATGACCTCACACTTTCCTATATTAGACTCCATCTGCCAAGTTTTTTCCCACTCACTCAGCCTGTCTACATCCCCTTTCCGATTCCTTATGTCCTCATCACAAAATGCCCTCCCACCTATTTTTGTATTGTCAGCAAATTTGGATACATTACACTCTGCCCCCTCCTCCAATTCATTATTATGGATAGTAAATAATTGAGGCCCCAGGACTGATCCTTGTGGCACACCACTAGTTACGTCTTTCCAACCTGAAAAAGACCCATTAATCCTGACTCTCTGTCTTCTGTGTGAAAATCAATCCTCAATCCATGCTATTACATTACCCCAATACCGGGAGCTCCTATCTTGTGCAATTACTTTTTATGTGGCACCTTATTGAATGCCTTCTGGAAATCCAAATACACTGCATCTACCAATTCCCCTTTATCAACTCTGCTTGTTATATCTTCAAAGAACACTGGCAAATTTGTCAAATATAATTTCCCTTTCGCAAAACCATGCTGACTCTGTTTGATTGCATTAAGCTTTTCTAAATGTCCTACTATTTCTTCCTTAATAATGGACTCAAGCATTTTCCCAACTATAGATGTTAGGCTGACTGGTCTAAAGTTTCCGGCTTTTTGTCTCCCTCCCTTCTTGAAGAGGGGAGTCACATTAGCAGTTTTCCAATCCACTGGCACCCTCCCGGAATCGAGTGAGTTCTGGAATATTTCGACCAATACCGCCACTATCTCTGTAGCCAGTTCGTTAAAAACTCTTGAATGCAGGTCATTAGGTCCTGGCGATTTATCTGCCTTTAGTCCCATTAGTTTGTCAAATACTTTGTCCCTCGTGATACAGACTGTTACAAGATCTTTCCTCCCTTTAGCTCCTTGCTTATCTGATATCTTTGGGATGTTTATAGTGTCTACCACCGTGAAGACCGATGCAAAATATTGGTTTAAATTATCTGCCATTTCCCTGTGTTATGACCGAAGCAGTTGGTAAAGCTGAGTTATTTAAAAATCCCAGAGGGAAACTTTAAACAAATGTCATAACCTATAATTATGATGTTTGAGATGCAACTCTAAGTTCAGGAATCAGACCACCAGTTCTCGAGGTTTTACATTAAACTAAATTAAACATTTTATTAATTTATACAGGTTACAATATATATACACGTGGCTACAAGTTACTACTATCATAACTTTTAATTAATTGCCAAACTAATCTCCAATAAGGTAACAGCAACCCACAGACTTAACCAGACACCAGGCAAAGCATTTTCACTGTACGAATTCAAAATGAGCTGCTTTTCACTTTGGTTCTTGTGGAGCCAATTGGAGGCTTACAGCTGCCTTTTGATCTAACATTTCCTCTGCTCTGCACACCTGAAAGCTGCTAAAGTTATACCTACCACCACTGATTGAATACAAATTCTCATTGTATCACCAGCCTCTTTGAACTCCACTTTTTAACAATGAAACCCCTTTCATTGTACCAATTTTATTAGTAATATAAACATATTGCTTGATAGCTGCTAGATTGGCATCAGTTTTCACCCTGCTTCTTGAATGGTGTATTCAAAAAATGCAAATGCACTCTACCTCTCTGTTTACATCTCAAAACTAGTACATATTAAAGCACCCAGACTAGCTGACTTTAATCCAATTACGACACATCCACAGGCTAAGCCTTTATTTTAAAAGAAAAACATTTTCCAAAATATTATATACATTAATAGCTTCATGACACCCTGTTCCCCGTTATCAATTCTCCAGTCACATCCTCTAAGTGTCCCACGCTCACTTTAGCCACTGTCTTTCTTTTTATATACCCATAGAAGCTCTTGCTGTTTGTTTTTATATTTCTTGCCAACTTACTTTCATAATCAATTTTCTGCCTCTTTATTAGCTTTTTAGTCATCCGCTACTGGTTCCTAAAAAATTCCCAATCCTCTGGACTACCATTAGTTTTCACCACTTCGTATGCCTTAGTTTTTGATTGGATACTCTTCTTTATTAATCACGGGTGGTTCATCCTTCTCATTGAGTCCTTCTTTTTGACCGGGATAAATTTTTGCTGAGCGTTTTGAAATATGTGCTTAAATGTCTGCCACTACTCATCCACTGACCTTCCCCTAAGTCTATTTTCCCAGCCCGCTTTAGACAACTCTTTCTTCATACCTCAGTAATTGCCCTTATTTAAACTGAGGACACTGGTTTGAGACCTGAGTTTCTCGCCCTCAAACTGAATTTGAAATTCTACCAAGTTATGATCGTTACCCCCTAGAGGATCCTTAACTACGATATCTTATTAATCCCACCTCATTACACATTACTAGATCTAAAATAGCCTGTTCCTGGGTAGGTTCTGCAACGTATTGCTCTAAGAAACAATCCCTGATGCTCTCTACAAATGCGTCTTCCATGTTACCCCTGCCAATCTGATTTGTTCAGTCAATGCGCAGATTAAAATCACCCATGACAAATATAGCACCCTTCTTACATGCCTCCATTATTTCCTGATTTATACTTTGTCCTACAGTGAGGCAGCTCTTTGGGGACCTATAGATGACTTCCACCCATGACTTCTTCCCCTTGCTATTCCTTAATTCCACCCAAACTGATTCCACATCACGATCTATTGCACCTATATCACTACTCACCACCACATTGATACCTTCCTTTAGTAACAAAGCCAATTCCTTTTCCTGTTTGCTTATTTTTACGGAATGTGGAATACCCTTGAATATTCAGTTCCCAGTCTTGGTCACCCTGCAACCATGTCTCTGTAATAGCTATCAGGTCATATTCATTTATTTCTATTTGTGCCGTCAACTCATCTATCTTGTTACAAATGTTGCGTGCGTTCAGTTAAAGAGCCTTAAGCTTTGACTTTTTACCATTATTACTTATTCTGGTTCTAATTTCTGCTGCACTCTTCTGTTATATTTTCTGCCCCTTCCTGTCACACTTTAATTATCGTTCGCCTCTTCACTACCCTGCATCTCTGTTTTCTCGTTTCTTTTAAATTTTTAAAACTTCCCTTCAATTGAATCCTCCCCCGCTAATTAGTTATCCACAACCCTTGTTATATAATTCGTCAGTACATTGGTCCCAGCATGGTTCAAATGAAGCCCATCCCAACGGAACAGCTCTCTCCTTCCCCAGTACTGGTGCCAGTGCCTCATGAATCAGAACCCATTTCTCCTACACCAATCTTTGAGCCACGGATTTACTTCTCTAATCTTATTTACTCTACGCCAATTTGCACGTGGCTCAGGTAGTAATCCGGAAACTATTACCTTTGTGGTTCTGCTTTTTAATTTAGCCCCGAGCTGCTCATAGTCCCTCAGAACCACTTTCCTAATCCTACCCATGTCGTTGGTACCTATGTGGGCCACGACAACTGGATCCTTTCCCTCCCACTCCAAATTCCTCTCCAGCCCAGATGAGATGTCCTTAACCTTGGCACCAAGTAGGCAGCACAGCCTTCAGGACTCTCTGTCTTTGCTGCATAGAACAGTATCTATCCCCCTAACTATGCTATCCCCTATTACTACAACATTTCTTTTTTCTCCCCCCACTTGAATGGCTCCCTGTACCACGGTGCTGTGGTCAGTTTGCTCATCCTCCCTGCAGTCTGTGCCCTCACCCACACCAGGAGCAAGAACCTCATACTTGGTGGACAAGGACACTGGCTGAGACTCCTCCAAAGCTAAATTTTGTATCCCCATACCTGCCTCACTCGCAGTCACACCCTTCTGTCCCTGACTATGGTCCAAATTTGATGTACTTAATCTAAGAGGTGTGGCTGTCTCCTGAAACACAGTGTCCAGGTAACTCTCCCCCTCCCTGATGTGTTGCAGTGTGCGCAGCTTGGACTCCAGCTCATCAGCTCTAAGCTGAAGTTCCTCGAGCAGCCAACACTTGCTGCAGATGTAGTCACCATGGATCGCACCAGTGTCCACCAGCTCCCACATACTACAGCTGCAACACATTGCTTGCCTAGCCATCTCTATTATAATTAATTAATTTTGATGTTAAATATTTTAAAAGTGAATTTTTTAAGTGTACTCTTCAGCTGTAATAGCGTTTCCTGATTTAAACCACTTAGCCAATCAAAAGAGACACGGAAGAGATACCCACCAATCACCTACCTGTTTTCCTTTGATGTCACACTTCGGCTCTGACAGGTAGAAACAGGTCCCGCTCTCGCTCTCTCCTCTAGGTGCTGTTGACTGCCTGGCTCGGGGTCCTCCTCTCACACTCTCCTCTAGGTGCTGCTGACTGACTGCCTGTCCCAGGGTCCTCATCTTGCACTCTCCTCTCACACTCTCCTGTGGGGTGCATCAGCAGTCAACTGGAAATAGGGTCAAGGGAGCAGGAGGTCTCATGGACGTGAGGAACAGAGACTTCAATTGTTAACTTCTATGACACACACATTAACCATGATAACATATCACTGTCTTGAGTCAATCAAACCCTCTCTCAGTTACACTGATAGATATATTAGAAATATGTCAATGGAATGCAGATCACTAAATTTATTAAGGCTGTACCAAATGTCAAGGTTTCATTACGCAGACAGAAAAGAAATGTTTTGGTTGCTTTACAAACAGGATAAGCAAACATCAACACATTTAGCTTTATCAGTGATGTGAAACACAGAGCCAAGTCAGTTATGCACTGCACACATACATGTACAGCCTTTTGTCACTTCAGGATACCTTGCGTTTTCCATTCTTCTCAAAGTCGAGGAATGGATCTCCTTTCTTTGGAACTTCAAGCATCTTAATGAATGTAAATGCTGAAAACTCTACAAAAGATAAAAACATGATTAAATTGTGGCTGGGATGAATAAAGATTATTGAACATCCTTGAAGCAAAATTCTTACAATCAATAGTTTTAGCAAAAATAAAGCCTGTGCACAAATAAAATAGGATTTCATGCTAATGTTTTGCAAAAGTGACCAGCACAAGAGGAATTCCCTTCCTTCAGCACTAATTGGCCTTTTTAACATTCAATATAAAGAAGATTCAATTATAATATATGTCCAACCTCCATTAATTATAATTTGTAAAGCTTTCTAGATTTATTATTACAGGTTAAAAATAACTCAAAATAAGCCCCCTAATAGGTAAACGTACTGCCCTGATGCAATATCACAGAGCATATATTTCTCAGGTTTGATAACTGGTCAGTAATGTATTAACTAATCTCAGTTGGGGCAGCATTGCTGAGTGAACTAATTTCATTTGGAACTGTAGCAGAAACCTCAGTGTCAGAAGGCTATGGAGGAGAAGAAAAATTAAACAAAATTGGCTGAGATTCCTGTTCTCAATTGCTCTCAATTCAGGGACCCTCACTGTGAAGTCCAGATGTCATAGTATCTTGGATTTCCTCTTGACCAAATAGTCTACGAACAATCACTATTTATGCCTACTGAGAATGCCCATCAGGGTGAAATACATCACCTATAGAAGTGTACTACAGCATGCGACACCTTCGGGAAAGTGAAAAAAACCAAAGACTTAGGTTAAAACTGTGGCAATTTAAGCATTGCAATTTACTAAACAAATTTTGTGTTAAACACTGCAGCATGAAGATGCCCAAATGTTAATTGCTGACCAAATACCATTTGTCATCTTCAGTTAATTGTTTAGTTATACGACTTAACTGCCTCTCCTTAGTTAAACGTTCTGACATTCTTTCACAGGCAATGTCCAATCCCACAAAATTGCTGTGCTTACCCCTCCTTAAAATACCCAGACTAACACTCTCCCATCCTCTTCAATGTCTGCCCTTGCTTCAAGGTCCTTGAATGCATCTATATTCTCATCTCTTCTGCCTCTCTGTTCAAATTCCTAAAGTCTGCTTTCTATCTTATCCACAAACCAAGAATATGCTGATCAAAGAAACCAAGGATTTCCTTTGTGATTGCAATTATTTTATCCTTTCTTTGTTGTCTTGGATACGGACAGCCAGCCTGTCTTACCCCCTAGCTGCCCCTCCCAACCTGTCCCCTCATAGACATTCCCTGCAATGATTTCTACTCCAACCTTCTGTCTCCTGACCTGCTGAATATTTCCCAGCATTGTCTGTTTAATAAATGCTGACCTAGCCAGCGATGCCCACATCTCATCAATGAATGTTTAAAAAAAAAATCTGTTTATATTTTAGATTCCCAGCATCCACCATATTTTGCTTTGTTTTACTGTTATGTTGTGGCACGTCGGGGCAAATGCGCAAACCTGTGCTGCCTGGAAAGGTGTCCCAGTCCTCTCTTGCAGATGTTTAGTTTGGTGGGTGGCAGCTTAGTCGTGTAATGCAGTTTGGGATGAGGAATTAACAGTAGGACTATAGTGCTACCAAATTTCTGACCTAAGCAAGTCCTATTGTTCTGAAATTATAAATATTGTCACGGGTCAAATTTCTTGATTCCATGCAAAGCAGTGAGCACAATCCAAAATGTTTCAGCCCTTTGTACTTTCCTTGATGTGTTCACATGTCTTTACAGGTAAAAATACCCACGAAGTACAGATGCAACATGGGGTAAAATGTGTCATGATCAGGCATGTGCAAGCAAAGCACCTACCAGTCAAAAGCATCTTTTGGGATATGTTGTTATTTTGCAATGGGAGCAGGTTTATACAGTGCACTTATTTTGGCTGCAGTAGTCCTATAAAGAAAGAAACACCTAGAGGAGAGATACAGTGTGTGGCTGTTGTGCAGCTGCCTCGAGTAGCATGTAGTGGCCTTGTCTGTGTGAAACTCCATCTGGTGGAATATAGAGTAAATAAGGTTGTCCCCGACCGAGTGTCGCAGACTGGCACGTTCCAAGGTCCAGGACTACGTGCTGAGGGACGCACTAAAGCTTGGGGCAGCCATTGCAAAGGAGCAATGGGGAAGGGTCGCTGTCTAAGACCTTTCTGCCATAGTGCACCGAGCGGCTGGGAATTACGTAGACCCCTCGGGCTGTACAGCTCACAATGAATGTATGTAGTGAATACTAAATGTATCATAATTGTATTGAAGCACCTCAGAGTGCAACATGATGTATGTCGATAACTTCAATACCATTGCACTGTCTGACTGTCTGTAATGACCATATTGAAATGGCTGTAATAGTTCATTGATTGTATTGAAGCACCTCATGATCCATGAGTAAAAGTTGAATCTGATTGCACTTTCTGTGATGGCCATTTAGAAATGTTTTGTAATGTTACTTCAGATATTTTATGAATAAAGTATATTTTTCAAAAAAAATAGAGTAAATAAGGAGAAATGTGTTCCAAAGGTAGGAGGGTTGGTAACTGGGTGACACAGGTTCAAAGTAATTGACAAAAGAACCAGAGGTGACATGAACAAAACCAGTGAGTTATGATGATCTGGAATGCACCAACTGAAATGCAGTAACTTTCAAAATGGAATTAGATAAATACTTGGAGGGGAAAATATGCAGGGCTATGGGGAAAAGAGCAAGGAGGGACTGGAATTAATTAGATAGCCCTTTTAAAGAACCAGCACTTGCATGATGGGCCAAATGGCCCCCTTCAGTGATTCTATGGAATTATTCCCAAGTAGCGCCATTATCTACAGTTTTATTATTGCCTATTGAAAAATAACTGACTTTCCTAAACTCTTCAACCAATTGTTGGCTGATAATATTCATTCCTAATGAGACTGAAAATATTTGATAGCTAAAAGTACCTTTCTGGATATGCTATTGCTTTGTGATGGATGGAGTTTTACATCTGTGCTGTGATGGTGACAACTCGATCTCTGATGTATTTAGTTTGTGTGACTCCCTCTGGTGGAATATTATAGTTTTTCAAAGGAGGACTTTGAAAGTCACATTTTTTACAGCCAATTCTAAAAATGGGAGGTTTTTTTTTGTGTGTTTTTATACTTAGCATCAGAATCAAGGCCAAAATCAGAGCACCAAGTACCAGGGTAAATTCAGAGAAAAATCAGTACAGGATCTGTTTGTATTTTGAGCATCCTGAAAGATGCAATCAAAAGATTTACATCACAGTTAAAGTAAACAATAACTCATGTTTATATAGTCCTTTTAACACAGAATAAAAATCTTCTTGAGTGCTCCATGGAGGCATAATCAGACCAAAATGGATGTCGAACTAATGCAATAGGTATAAGGAGGAAGTCCAAAAGGGTGGTCAAAGAGATAGTTTTAAAGGAGAATCCTAAAACTGTGTGCTTAGTGGGGCTCAGTGGATAGCATTCTCTTGCCTTTTAGTCAGAAGGCTGTGGGTTCAATCCCCACCTCAGAGACCTGAGCACAAAATCCACATTGACAGGGGTACTGAAGGGAGTGCTGCATTGTTAGGAGGTGTCGACTTTTGGATGGGACGTTAAACCAAGGCCCCATCTTTCCTCTCAGATATATGTAAAATATATCATAGTCAACTATTTTGAAGAGCAGGTGAGTGTTCCTCGGTATCCTGGCCAATATGTGTTCCTCAATTAAACTCACAAACCGATGACCTGGTCATTATCACATTGATGTTTGTAGGAGCTTGCTGTGTACAAATTGCTGCTGCATTTCCTCATTACAACAGTGCCTGGACTTCACTGGCTGTAAAGCACTTTGGGATGTCTTGAGGTTGGGAAAGTTGCTACAGAAATTCAAGCTTTCTTCGAAATGGTAGATAGAGCTAACTTAGAGAATTCAGAAGTTTGGGACCTAGACGACAGAGGTTTCAATTCTGGGAAATGCATAAAAGACTGGAATTGAAGGAATGGAGAGATCTCGGAGGGTTAGTTAGGAATACGTAGGGCATACGGCACAGAAACAGGCCATTTGTCCTAACCAGTCCATGCTGGTGTTTATGCTCCACTAAAGTCCCCTCCCATCTTTCGTATTCTAAATCCATCATTGTAACTTTCTAATCCCTTTTCCCCCATATGCTTAATAAAAACAGAGAATGCTGGAAAAACTCAGCAGGTCTGGCAGCATCTGTGGAGAGAGAAACAGAGTTAATTCTCTCTCCACAGATGCTGCCAGGCCTGCTGAGTTTTTCCAGCACTTTCTGTTTTTATTTCAGATTTCTAGCAACCACAATATTTTGCTTTTATCCCTCATATGTTTTCCCTTAAATGCATCTGTACTATTTGCTTCAACCTGCAGCAATAAGCTCCACATTCTCACCGCTGTTTGGGTTGTGGAACTGGAGGAGGTTGCAGAGATAGGGAAGGGTGAGACCTTGGAGGGGTTTAGGCACAAGAATGAGAATATTAAATTGGAGGCATTGAGGGTCTGAGAGCCAATGTAGGCCAGCAAACCCAATGCCTGGTGTGGGATGGGATGCTAGCAGCAGAGCTTCAGGCGAATCGAAGTTTACAGATGGTAGATGGTTAAGCCTGAGTGCCATTAATGTAACTGTATCCACATGTTTGCAGATACTATCACCAAAGGACCAAAATTCACTTGACAATTATTGGAAGGGTCTCAATCGCAGGTCTGAAGTTTCCACAATCACATCAATTACTTGCATTTCTATAGCAATTTTAACGTAGCACAGGAATAATTATGAAACAAAATTTGGCACCAAGCCACGTAAAGAGTTACTAGGATTGGTGATCAAAAGTTTGGCCAAAGAGCTAAGTTTTATGGAACATTTTAAAAGGAAGAGAGAAAGATAGAGAGGCAAAGAGATTTAGAGAGGGAATTCTAGGCCTTAGGGCCCAGGCAGCTGAAGACACGATTGTTAAATAGTGCAGCAATGGAAATCACACATGCTTGTGGCCAGAACTGAATGACAGCAGAAATTTTGGAGGGCTGTACGATGCTCCAAAGAAAGGGAGGGGCCAACCTTTGAATTCTGGCTTTTAAACAAAAATTTTATATGTGCAAAGTTGATTTTTCAGGAGCCACTAATTCTCTATAATCTGGCCTGCAACGTAACCACAACTTTCGAACAGTTCAGCAAGATGAACAAAAATCCTCTGGATCAGAGCAAACAATATATCTCATAGATAATGACATTGCTGAATTTTTCAGTAAAGGTTCAGCAGAAACTGAGTTGACCCATTTCAGGATATATCAAGTACCAAATATCAAGGTTGACACTCCACTGTAGTACTGAGGGAGTGCTGCACTGTCGGAGGGTCAGTACTGAGGGAGTGCTGCACTGTCGGAGGGTCAGTACTGAGGGAGTGCTGCACTTTCGGAGGGTCAGTACTAAGGGAGTGCTGCACTGTCGGAGGGTCAGCACTGAGGGAGTGCGGCACTTTCGGAGGGTCAGTCCCGAAGGAGTGCTGCACTGTTGGCGGGTCAGCACTGAGGGAGCGCCGCACTGTCAGAGTGTGAGTACTGAGGGAGTGCTGCACTGACGGAGGGTCAGTACTGAGGGAGTGCTGCACTGTCGGAGGGTCAGTACTGAGGGAGGGCTGCACTGTCAGAGGGTCAGTACTGAGGGAGGGCTGCACTGTCGGAGAGTCAGCACTGAGGGAGGGCTGCACTGTCGGAGCGTCAGTACTGAGGGAGGGTTGCACTGTCGGAGGGTCAGTACTGAGGAGGTGCCTCACTGTCGAAGTGTGAGTGCTGAGGGAAAGCTACACTGTCAGAAGATTAGTAATGAGGGAGTGCTGCACTGTTGGAAGGTCAGTACCGAGGAAGTGCTGCACTGTTGGAGGTCAGTACTGAGGGAGCACTGCACTGTCGGAGGGTGTGTACTGAGGGAGCGCTGCATTCACGGAGCCTCAGTATTGAGGGAGTGTTCCACTGTTGGAGGGTCAGTATTGAGGGAGTGTTCTACTGTTGGAGGGTCAGTATTGAGGGAGTGTTCCACCATTGGAGGATCAGCATTGAGGGAGTGCTGCACTGTTGGAGGTGCTGTCTTTCATGAGACTTTAAACGGACGCCCTGCCTGTGCTCTCAGGGGAGTTTTTCCTGGTGTTCTGGTCAATATTTATCCCTCAATCAACATCACACAAACAGACAATCTGGTCATTATCACATTGTGTGAAAATTGGCTGTCATGTTTCCTACATTACATAAGCTCTTCTACATTACTTCAAAAGCGCTTCATTGGCTTTAAAGCTTTGGGATGTCCGGTAGTTATGAAAGGCACCGTATAAATGCAAGTCTTTCTTTTTTCACATCTAAGAGGGAAGACGTGGCCTCAAGGTTTAACATCTCAGTTGAAAGGTGGCATGTCCGACAGTGCAGCACCTAACCAATACTGCACTGGCGGTTGTCAGCATGGATTATGTACTGAAGTCTCTGGATGGTTAGAAGAGGTAATTTGAGTGGGAGGTTTGTACAGAGCAAAGGCGTCAGCTGTGGCTCAATCAGTAGCACTCCCACCTTGAAAACAGGAGGTTGTCAATTCGATCCACACTCCACAGACTTGAGCAGACAATCCATGATGACATTTCTGATGTGGCAACGGCAGAGGCGAGAGCAACTGCCTTTGACATCAAGGCAGCATTAATCCGGATAAGTGAGGTGATGCACTCGGGCAGGACAAACCAGGCACAGGAATATACGATGAATGGTAAGACCCTGGGAACTACCGAGGATCAGAGGGACCTTGGTGTGCATGTCCACCGGTTCCTTAAGGTAAAGGGACAGGTACATAAGGTCGTTAAGAAGGCATATGGGATACTTGCCTTTATTGGCCGAGACATAGAATATAAGAGCAGGGAGGTTATGCTGGAACTGTATAAAATACTGGTTAGGCCACAGCTAGAGTACTGTGTGCAGATCTGGAATCTGCATTATAGGAAGGATGTGATTGCACCAGTGAGAATGCAGAGGAGATTTACCAGGATGTTGCCTGGGCTGGAGAGTTTTAGTTATGAGGAGAGATTGGATAGACTGGGGTTATTTTCCCTGGAGCAGAGGAGATTGAGGGGGACATGATTGAGGTGTATAAAATTATGAGGGGCACAGGTAGGGTAGTCAGGAAGGAACTTTTCCCTTTGGTGGAGGGAATCAATAACCAGGGGGCATAGATTTAGGGTAAGGGGCAGGAGGTTTAGAGGGGATGTAAGGGAGAATTTTTTCACCCAGAGGGTGGTGGGAATCTTGAACTCACTGCCTGAAAGGGTGGTAGAGGCAGATACCCTCATAACAGTTAAGCAATATTTGGATGTGCACTTGCGATGCCATGGCATACAAGGCTATGGGCCTAGTGCTGGAAAATGGGATTAGAATAATTAGGTTCTTGTTTGACCGGCGCAGTCGATGGGCCGAAGGGCCTTTTTCTGTGCTGTAGATCTCTATGATTTGACTGAGTGTGACATCAAAGAGCCCTAGCAAAACTGAAGTCAATGGGAATCAGGGGGAAAACTCTCCAATGGTTAGAGTCACACCTTGCACAAAGAAGGTTTAAGAAGGCGGCTCACCACTCTCAAAACCAATTAGGGTGGACAATAAATGTTGGCCTTGCCTGCAGCAATCAAAATCCATGAATAAGAAATGGGTGCTGTCTTTTGGGTGAGACATTAAACTGAGACCCCGTCTGCCATCTCAGGTGAAAGTAAAGGGTCAAAATTTTGAAGAAAAACAGGGAAGGTATCATTGGCATTGTGGCCAATATTCATCACTCGATCAACATCATTAAAACAGATTATCTCATTGCTGTTTGTGGGAGCTTGCTGTGTGCAAATTACCATGTTTCCTACAAACAACTTGAAGAAACTGCTTCACTGGCTGCAAAACATGTGGGACGGGACGTATTATATTAGCACTACGGGTCTTCTCATAAACACTGATATAGACCACTTACACAAAATGATCTGTAAATCCTAAATTATTTTTATAAAGAATCATACAGCTCAGAAGGCTCCCATGGTGCTGGGATCTTGCTTTGCTTTTACTATGCATTCCACTTGTTTCAGTGGGCTTGTACTGTGGTGCTGTGTACACTTCAACGGCCTGTGGCCCACACCACCTGGGAACAATTCTTATTGTGACAGCATCAGTCAGGAAGAGGTCGAGAGGAAATTTGATAGAAGTGCTCAAAACCATCAGAGATATGGACAGAGTAGATAGGGAGTAACTGTTCCTATTGGTGGAAAGATCGAGAACTAGAGGAACGGAGTGGTGACATGAGGAAAATGTTTTTACACAGTGCCTGGTTAGGATCAGGAATGCACTGCCTGAAAGTATTGTGGAGGCAGATTAAAACAAGGCTTTCAAGAGGGAATTCATAATTATCTGAAGAGAAAATATTTGCAGTACTTAGGGGAGAAAGGTGGGGATGAACTGTGGAAAATTGTTCCTGTCGAGAGGGTAGAAACACAATGGGATGGGGGAATTGTTCTTGTAGAGAGGGTAGAGACACAATGGGATGGTGGAATTGTTCTTGTAGAGAGAGATAGTAGAAACGCAATGGGATGGGGGAATTGTTCTTGTAGAGAGAGAAGGTAGAGACACAATGGGATGGGGGAATTGTCCTTGTAGAGAGGATAGAGACACAATGGGATGGGGGAATTGTCCTTGTAGAGAGGGTAGAGACACAATGGGATGGGGGAATTGTCCTTGTAGAGAGAATAGAGACACAATTGGATGGGGGAATTGTCCTTGTAGAGAGAATAGAGACACAATTGGATGGGGGAATTGTCCTTGTAGAGAGAGAGGGTAGAGACACAATGGGATGGGGGAATTGTTCTTGTAGAGAGGGTAGAGACACAATGGGATGGGGGAATTGTCCTTGTAGAGAGAATAGAGACACAATTGGATGGGGGAATTGTCCTTGTAGAGAGGATAGAGACACAATGGGATGGGGGAATTGTTCTTGTAGAGAGGGTAGAGACACAATGGGATGGGGGAATTGTCCTTGTAGAGAGGATAGAGACACAATGGGATGGGGGAATTGTTCTTGTAGAGAGGGTAGAGACACAATGGGATGGGGGAATTGTCCTTGTAGAGAGAATAGAGACACAATTGGATGGGGGAATTGTCCTTGTAGAGAGGATAGAGACACAATGGGATGGGGGAATTGTTCTTGTAGAGAGGGTAGAGACACAATGGGATGGGGGAATTGTCCTTGTAGAGAGGATAGAGACACAATGGGATGGGGGAATTGTTCTTGTAGAGAGGGTAGACACAATGGGATGGGGGAATTGTTCTTGTAGAGAGGGTAGAGACACAATGGGACTGAAGGGATTTTCTTGTAGAGCCAGCACAGACATAATAGGCCAAATGGCCTCGAAGCCACAGTCCTGGCGCTTTCATCACATGACCTCTGGCCGCCAAACTGCCCCGCACACCAACTCCCTCTATTGGCTATTCAAACTAACCAATCACAAGGGCCCTAGACCGCACAGTAACCAATCGGCTTTGGTCAAGGTGAGCGAGAGCGGGGGAGGGGGGGGGGCTCGTATTGATAGATGTGTCATCAAACCAATGAGGAGCCGCGGCCTTCAGATCACGTGACCCCATGCTAATGAGTGGCCAATTGCAATGCTGCGCATGGGGAGGGGGCGCATGCATAGTCGGGGGGGGGGGAGAGAGAGAGACGGTTTGTCTGGCGCGAGAAGACATTTAAATAAATAACGGCTAGTGACACGTGACACACTGAGCACCGTCATTGCTATAATACTCACCGCCGGTAAAGTGCTGAGTAAGGGAACGGATGCGTGGTTGATTTCTGGGACGGCTGTTGCTCGTGTTTGTTTCGTAAACCGGCGAATCGAAGAGCAGAGATAGAGCCGGACCCGGTTCAGAAAGCCTGCCATTCACCAACGGGAAGTCCAGCGATCACATCGGCACTCGAGTGGTGACCCCTTTTGCGAGGAGTAAGCGGCGGGACTGCGCATGCCCGCATGGCAAGGGGACGGGTCGCGGGGGGGGCGGGGGCCAAGAACGACGGCCCAATGACATAAGCACGCACTGTAAAAGTGGCGCGGCGAAGGCACGCACGGCGAAAGGGGGCGTGATCCCTGGCGCAGTGTGAGAGGGCGTGGTTTCCGCATGCGCGATCAAGGGGGCGTGGTCGATGTGTGCTTTCGGCACGTACTGCCACGGGGGGGGCGTGATGACGTCAGAAGCTGTTCCAGCCCCAGGGGTGCAATGGAACTCAAATAGAAAGAATTTGAGAAATAAAAACAAAAGTGCTGGAAATACTCGGATCTGTGGAGAGAGAAACGGAGTTAATGTTTCAGGCCTCTGACCTTTCACTTTCTGTTTTTGTTTCAGGTCTCCAGCATCCACAGAATTCTCCTTTTCCAAAAAGATTTTAAAAAAGGGCAGTTAGGTAGGTAGATAGACTCTTGACTAACACGTGAATCGAAGGTTATTGGGGGTTAGGCAGGAAAATGTCATTGAGGCCAAAAGCAGATCAGCCATGATATAAAATCCTGCGGATGCCGGAAATCTGAAACAAAAACTGAAACTGCTGGAAAAAAACTCAGCAGGTCTGACAGCATCTGTGGAGAGAAAAACAGAGTTAACGCTTCAAGTCCTTTTGATCCTCCTTCAGCCATGATCTTATTGAATGGTGAAGCAGGCTCGAGGGGCCGAATGGTCTTGTCCTGCGCCTAATTCATATGTTTGTATCTATGTCAGAGATTCAGATCTGCAGACTGAAGTTGTGTTTATATGCTGCCTTTCACAGCTTCCGGCTTTCCCAAAGTGGTTTACAGCCAATTAAGTATCTTCTGAAGTACCGTGTTAACGACTGGTCCCCAGGCAAGGTCCCCTAATTTGTTAACTTCCTCAATGGGACCCCAGTATTGTCATGCTCGCAGGTGAGGAGGAATGAGCTGGCTTGGTTGTTTGCAACAAAGTTAATTAAAAGGGGTGCCCCCCCCCCCCACCGTGGATACCTTGTCCCAGTCCAAATGTATTTATTTTTTGAGGAGGAGCCAATTTAACCAGGCTTTCTTGAGTGAAAGAAAGAGTAAGCTTACAAGTTACTAAAACCCCAAGAAAAATAGTAAAAGCACAACACAGAGACACACATCAGAAATGAGAAGTTAGCAGTCCAAATAAAAGTTTTTAAAAAATACACATCAGTCTTTGGCTTGTCCGTGAGGCGTAGATAATGGTATGTTGTGGCAGTTAAGTTGGGTGATTCCAATAGAGCTGACTTTGGCAGTTAGTTTGGAGACACTTGGTTCTGCAGGTTAGCTGAAAGACTTTCCGATTTCCTTTAGATTGTGGCTTCTGCTGAGCTTTGCCTCCAGTAAGAGTGAGAGGGGGATCCTTTGCCTGCAAGCTGCCAGGGAGAGGGGGGCACTGACTAGCTTGTTCTTCTGCTTGCAGTCATACACCAGCTTTTTAACTGATTTTTCCGTGTCTATTCTGGAAGGATAAAAACTAAGACTCACACCCAGAGTCCATGTTCTTTTCATCTCAGACCCATTTACACAGTCTGAGATATAAATCAACAGGAAATGGATTTTGGATGTCATGAGTCTTTTGTCTCTACAGGCACAGGACATTAAAGTTCATTCTTTTGAACCTTTCCTATCTCCCTTTCAAGTATCTCTGTTTGAAGAAGGCCATGACACCTTTCAGGTGCAACATTCCATGTCCTCTCAGGACAAGTATAATCCATACAAGAATTTTCCAGAAAGTGGCCACTTCACATTATCAGCCACCATATTTTGCTCAGTGTCTTTACTTGTATTTCTTTTTCTAAAAAAAATACATCTTCCTTAAAAAGTTCCAATTGCCCATAGGTAATTGGTATCATTAGTCCACTGTTGTAATAGTAGTCACTGTTGTAATGTACGAAATGCAGCAGCCAATTTGCACACAGCAAACTCCCACAAATATGATAGCGACCTGATCATCTGTTTTTATAATGTTGGTTGAGAGTTGAATTGATCGAGGACACAAGGACGAACCTCCCTGCTCTTCTTTGAATAGTGCCATTTAGATCTTATAAATAGAAGCAAAATAATGCCGGTGCTGGAAATCTGAAACTTGGCAGATTTTTTGAGTCATCTTGACAGGCCAGCTTGACATCAGGACTTTAACCTACAACCTCGGACACCAATTTCCAAAAGGTGCTGTTGCATGGAGCTTGTAAATAATTGAGCGTAAATACTGGCCTCGGCTATTAGACTTTTGGAAGCGGTGAAGCAGGACGACTCAGTAAAAGAAAAGTGGATAGCTGTGACTGTTACAATGAATTAATTACATTTAATCATTTTGCTGTCAAAATCTAACTAATCTTGATGGATGCATTGAGAAAAGCAAACTGAACTCTCCATTTAAACAAGTTTGAATTTGTAGTTCAATACTGACTGTGAAGATCATGTCTAACATTTGTGACATTGGGTTGCAGTCAGGGCACCATCCGTTCAAACCACAAAGATTTCACCCTCAGGGCAGTATCATACTTTATGAACAAAAACAGAAATACCTGGAAAAACTCAGCAGGTCTGACAGCATCTGCGGAGAGGAATACAGTTGATGTTTCGAGTCCGTATGACCCTTCATCAGAAAAAATATAGAAATGAGATGAAATATAAGCTGGTAGAGGAGGGTGGGAGGGACAGGTAGAGCTCGATAGGGGGCCAGTGATAGGTGGAGGATAAGAAGAGAATGCCAAAGATGTCATAGATAAAAGGACAAAGGGGTGTTGACAGTGGTGATATTAGCTAAAGGATGTGCTAATGGGGACATTAAGGGTAGCAAGCAGTACAAGCTAGTGGCAGATGGCCTTAGTGCAGGTGGGGAGGGGGGAAAGAATCGAAATGGGCTAAAAGGTGGAGATGAAACAATAGGTCAAAATAAATTTAAAAATAGGTGGGAAAAGAAAAATATATTTGTAAAAAAATTATAAGTTATTGGAAAAAGGGGGATCGGAAAGGGGGTGGGGATGGAGGAGAGAGTTCATAATCTGAAATTGTTGAACTCAATATTAAGTCTGGAAGACTGTAAAGTGCCTAGTCGGGAGATGAGGTGCTGTTCCTCCAATTTGTGTTCATAAAGTCACACTTTATGACTCTTCTTTAAGCGTCACTGAGGAGTTAGTTGAGAATGCACTGTACATAACATATTCCCTAAGGAAGGGGATAGAAATTACTTGTTCAGAACCAGCACGTCATCAGTCTCCTTTCTTGACAAGCTCTATAAAGTGGTTAAAGTCAAGTCTGGAACAATGTTTGTCACCAGAATGATTCCAATCGGGATGGGCAGCCCTGTATCTGGTGGTGCTCGATAAGGAATCTTAGCCTTAATTCTTGAAAATCTAAGCTCCACCTAGGTGGGGTGTTGAATTTGTGGTCACAACTAGGCATTCTGTGCAAATGCTCTTCCTCTTATTTCTGAGATACTGTGCAACATTTTATTTTAACTGCAGTCATGTATATCAGATATCCTGTACATGCCGAAACGGAACTTCACCATTTTATGTAGCTAAGAATTGTAGGGAGTTATAAAGAGAGTTATAAATAGTTAATTATGTATGATTGCCATTTACAATGTAGATTTTATGATCTAGTAAATTTTAGTTGAGGTTATCGCAAGTATTTAGCGGTTTCAAGTGTTTTGCACAATGATGGTTGTGCAAGCTGTCAGTCTGATTTGATTTCTTCCCCCCTATCCCCCCAAAACAGGTCTTGTAACCCCCAAATTTACTCACTGGGGTCATATAAAGCCTGAGGCATTAAGATGGGGTCACATCGGGGAAAAAGTTTGGGAAACACTTTTAACCAAAGCACAGGTTGAAATAAAATGTTGCAGAGGTATGAAGGAGTGTTGCTGAACTAGTAATCCAGAGACCGTTGGTTCAAATCCCATCATCGTAGTCTGAAAATCTGAACTCAGGATTTTCTAAAAATTTGAAATGACTGGCAGATGGCAGTAGAAGTGCGGTACCGTGAAGCTGTCAGATTGGGGTAAATGTCACTTTAGGGACAGAAATTTGCTGTCCTTATCCAATCAGGCCTATATGTGACTCCAGTGCTACATCAATGTGGTTCACTCTTACTTGCCTTCTGAAGTGCTCTAGCAAGCCATTCTGTTGTATCTAGATAACTAGGGTGAATAATAAATAAGACTTTTTTAAAAAAAACAAAACATCTTAAAAAAACAAACAAAACACATCTTAAAAAATGTCCTAAGATAACGAAGGGTCTGAGAAGGTAGGCATAAAAGTGCTTTTACTTGTGCAGATTCCAAAACTAGGGGCCATCAATATAAGAGAGTCACTAATAAATCCAACAGAGAATTCAGAAGAAACTTTTTTACCTGGACAGTGGAGAGAATGGGGGAACTTGCTACCCTTGAAGTAATTGATGCAAATAATATAGATGAATTTAGGGAGAAGCTAGATAAATACATGATGGAGAAAGGAATAAAAGCATGTGGTACGAGGTGAAATGAAGTAGGGTGGGAGGAGGTGCGTGTGGAGCACAAACACTGGCAGAGACTAGTTGGGCCAAATGATCTGTATGGTGTACTAGTGTAACTGTTCGCCTGGCCAGCAACACCCACATCCTGAGAATTAATTTAGAAAAAAAATATCTCCCAAGGCTTATGCCTTCAGTGTGGTGGCCCAGTACACAGACAAACTGACTTAAACTTAAGACTCAGGTATGCCTCAAGATATTTAGTTGAAGTTACCTCTTAGGGTATCCCATTCAGGGATTATTTCAGAAACAAAGAGTCACAGCTGTTTCAGCATCATTGACAACACGTGAAGAGGCGGTATGCAAGAGGCACACTATTTATCAGCGTAAGGAATCTTGCTTTCTCTTTAATGCTTCGAATCAATGAAAAGGTGAGACTTGAAGGGATGTACTTGTTTCTGCTACCTCCACACTGCAGTGGTGGACGGTTTTGTACTTAAGTGAATTTTAATCTCAAAAACATGCTAGGCCCAGATAATTGTCTCTTAACATTCAAGTGTCATCAATCAGCAGAGGAGATTCTTATATCCAACAGCTCTACCAACAATTTAATTGGCATAAGGACATCATTTGTTTTGTGGAGTTCACTTGCAAGGCAATATATTAACAGAAGTGCATGTTTCTTGTGCTCCCAAGCTATGGCAGAATGAGGGAAAGTGGTTTGGTTACACCATCTCCCATGATGTTGAGGATTTTGCCTCACGTTGGCTCTCAAACTTCACAAATCAAGTCAAACTAGGGATTAGGCTAAACTTACCTTATTGTCAAAAGATCACTTCTCCAGGCTCCACATTAAAACTCAAAGCCAGCCATCACTGGATTGCCTTGCGATTGCCTCCCCTCGAGGAACTTGCTTTAATGGTGCAAAGCTTTGCAATCTCCAAAGATGCAACCTGCTCTCAGATCGTCCCAAGGCTTTCAACATGGTGCAGTGCAAACCTCTTACCCCCAGTTGTAGCTAAGAACTAACTTAAAATCCAGATTCTTTCCTCTACTGGGTCAAAAGGAGCCCATTTTCATGCCCTTAGTTGTAGAGGTATGGTGGCACATGACTTGAACGCAGAAGTGGTTATTTAAAAGAAAACTAAGTGCATTGGATTCTCCTCGACTCAAGCAGAGAATAGGATGAAGGAGAGTGTAATGGGTTAAAAGGCACACCCAATTGACATCCTGTCATTAAAGTAAACATGCAGGTTGCAAATCAACAGAATTTTCTAGAATCAAGTTCAACTTTATTTTATTAATTCTCTGCTGGTCATTTCTTTCCAAGTGCTTTCTAATTGATTCAAAACATTGGTCGAAGAAACTGAAGTTCACTTTGCCCTGGATGCTGTTTAGTGCTAAACCATGTCCACCAGGGGATGCCAAACACCCCTTTTCATAAATTCTCAGAACGGCTACAGCAAGACATAATTTAAATAAATGTAGAGGCTCAACAATTGTGTAACATTTAAATAATCTGAACATGATTGCTTAAAGGAAATTTTTTTTTTACAGGTGATTCTACTTCAGAATGGCAGCAAAACTCAAGTCCTATACAATCTACATACATAATATGCAGCATAAATTTTAGCAGGCCATTTGACGCTTTATACTTTACATCTCAGAAGATAATTTTATCAGATAATTCCTGTACAATACTTTTGTTAAGTGGACATTAAGTTATAGGAAGCATCTCTCAAGCAAACTCCTTTACAATTTTAAAGATATTTATTTACAGAGACCTTTAAGACCACCCCGAAAGACTTCATTAAAATAGACCTTTTGTCATTTTTAAAATAGATATTGAGATGAAGCACACACATTTCTGTAAACTTTTTTGTTTCAAACTGACAAGTAAGCAAAACTAGGGTTTCTAGAGTAACTGTTAATGTAGTCATGTGCAAACATTGCAATTCAATGCAAGTACAAAGTAGGCAATTTTTTTCCAGAGCTGATTAAAAGACTGCTTCTTAGGAAATTTAGCAAAATAGAACAGTTAACATTTACGCTTTAGGCATAAGTGTTTTTGGCATCTGAGAAAAAACTTTTTTTTAAAACTGCCAGACACTGAAATGTATGCATTCAAAACTACTGAAGTAACAAAATATAAATCTGGTAGAATTTCAGAACCAGTAAAAATGACAAACTCTTTTCAGTTGATCAGGTGGGATCACAAAAATGGAGTGGGGGGGGGGGGACTGCATTTGTATAGCAGCAATACAGACTTGGTGCTGAAGTGTGAAATGTTCCTCGTGAACCTTGTACTGTTCAACGTCGGTTGACAAAGTCCATGGCACTTGCCAGAATCCTCTTCACTAAACAGGATTCCTGTTTGAATTCTTCATGAGCCGGAGTATATGACGTATCCTTCATTTCCAGGTGAAGGAAGGCTCAGGCTGGATTTGTATTCTTCCTCTGCCCAAATGTTCAACTAATTCTTCATGTTGATTTACTAGATACGAACAAAAACCATGGTAAGAGATTTTGTAAGGGAAAGTAGTTGCTTCGTAATGTTGCAATTCTGCATAATTTTTTTTGTTTTAAAAACGAAAACACGTTTTAGCATCTTTAAATAATTCATTTCAAGAATTCACTTTGCAGGTCCCTTGTGCCAAGCAACATTAACATAACTTGGCAATATTTGTTGTATATCAGTGTGAAGAGAAAATTTTTTTCTTCAAAGCCAAGTTTGACAGGTTAGATTTTTTTTTAATTTTAATAAAATTAAAATTACCTTTTGGATGCCATTTTCGGATATCTCAAATGTGACAAATGGTGACAGATTACAGCTTGGTTGAAAAGTGCAGCTGCAGTACAAAGAGCTGTGCTACTCATCTTAGTATCAATTTAGAATGTATTTCTTTTATTTACTTGGTAGCTTGCTGGAGGCAGAGCCAGATTAGTGGCTCCCTGGCTAATACATAATTTCCTCTGTTTGTACAGACCGTAAGAAACTTAGTTCTACCATTAAAAGAACCATTCAATTTTAATTCAAAAATACTCATTTATGGTAAAATACTCATCATGGCCCAAATCTTCTGGTCTCCCGATTGGCAGAGATGGGACGTACAAATGAAGATGCGTGTTAGGACCCTGTGGACGTTGTGGCGCATTGACCTACGTGGGAATAGCTCTGCTCCCCTGGATCCTCCACGAACATAATCTAGAGTTGGAGACTTTGGACAGTTCGATGTACTTACCTGGATAGTTACCCAGAAAATGTTAGACAGAAAAAATCTAGTCTAACCCCTAGGGCAAGTATGCAACTGACTCTCAGCGACAATCAATCACACTGATCCCCCCACCAACTCTGCCTCCTGACCTGACCAGACTAACCTCCCTGGCCTACCAACTACCCCCCCACCTCACCCATCTACCCACTCTACCATCCATTCATTTACCAACATTCAAATTGGACCTTTAAACTTATCAGATGCCAGCTAGTAGCTTAAAAAGGGGGACATGTCCTGTCTTTATTATGACTCTACTCCACTGTGACAGAGTTCTTTGAGGGATGCTGCACCCCACATTTCTGTTAAAGCCGAGCTCTGAAGACCCAGCAAGAAATGCAGAGCAGCGTCAAGTTGGAGGAAAGTTAAGGCAGAGCGGCAATTCGACAATGGTGCTGCTCCTCAGAAGATCTGGGCCCATATAACCAAATGCAATTACTGCCCAATAGCAATGTGAGTATTCAGTTTCTTCTGTTTACAACTAGAACATGTGCTTCCAGCCTTGAATTCAGTTTTCTTCACGGTCCAATTTTCTTCACATTTTTTTTTAAAAAGAGGAAAGTTTCAAGGTGAAGCTTACAAGCTGAACCGACTAAATGAAGCACATTCTTCAATTCAATAAATGAACTTCCTAATAAAATATTGTGGATTTCACAATGACCAGACTCTCTACTGTAGCTGAATCTACTTTGCCCATTTCTTCAAATTGTCAGTTGCCTTAAAATATCGTTCTTTCACTGTCACTGGGTCAAAATCCTGGAACTCCCTCCCTAACAGCACTGTGGATGTACCTACAGGACAGGGACTGCAGCGGTTCAAGAAGGCAGCTCACCACCACCCCGAGGGCAATTAGGCATAGGCAATAAACGTTGGTCTAGCCAGCAATGCCCACATCCCATAAATGAATAAAAAAATGTGTGGATTCAATACAAATTTTGCCAAAAATTTCACTGTACAATATAATTATGGATAGCAAGAAAATTTGCAATGACTACTGGGTTTTTGTATCTGGTGGAGGGGAATTGTGACATCTAGGAAAAAAATCACCACCATCTCTGAGCTATCAAGAAAGTGGGCATATTCTGATTATAGAATCATTATGCCACAGAAGATTGCCATTTGGCCCATCGAGTCCATGCTGGCTCTCTTAAGCAAACCAGTTTGTTCTGTTCCCCTGCTCTATCCCTGTGGCCCTGCACATTTATTTCCTTCATTGCCCATCTAATTTCTTTTTGAAATCATTAATCATTTCTGCTTCCGCCAACCTCATGGGCAGCAAGTTCCAGGTCATTACCACATGCTGCATCAAAAAAGTTCTTCCTCACGATCCCCAGCATCTCTTGCCCAAAACCTTAGATCTGTGTCCTCGTACCATCAGCTAAATCTAAATTTGTCATAATCTTGTACACCTCTATAAAATCTCCCCTCAATCTCCGCTTCTCCAAACTAACCTTGTTGCTAAAAACCCTCAACCCTGGCACCATTCTGGCCCCTGCCATTGCCACTGACGTGTGGTTGCCAGCTTGATAAGTGACTGTAGCACAGAGTGGTCACTCCTTTCCTGCTCAAGGTGCTTGGCCTTTGCTCGCAGGTTCCTCTCCAAAGGGGAGCATCCGAGATCAGGAAGTCTGGAGTGGAAGAACTCCTGTCTTTCTGTGGAGCTTCATGATAGTGCTCTAACAGTTTGCTGTCCTAACCACATTATTCTCGGAATGAGTTATCTGCGTGGGGCAAACCACTTAATTCTTTATCACACGCTGCATTATGTAACTTGCAAAAAAAAAAAATGACAAATAACGTGGCCTGCTGTGTTTAGAACCTGAACTATTAGAATTCTGAAGTACCTGCCATATTTTGGCAAAATGATGTCTTCCTTCATCCTTGTTCACCACTGAAGAAGAATAATTGGAAGTGCATTGTGCATTGTCTTATATTAGTGTGGGGGAGGTGGATAACTAAATCTTTGTAGCAAGTGAGTTTGATCTCAAATTCACGACCAAAATGCAGACAGAAACCCTCAAACTGAAGATGACCTTCAAAAGTTTTGCACAAGGGAAAAAAAGACCAGCATTGAAAAGTAATTGATTGGCTCTGTAACAGATCATAGACTGGGATACGTTTCAGTTGTTGGAAAGACATAGTGCGGAACCCATGCTTGCTCTCAAGCCTGTACATATGCAGCATTATTCCCATGTTTTAGACATAATGGAAAGGCTGAGTCCACTTCACCTACCTGTTCAATTTTGTTACTGCCACTAACCTAAGGAAGGTCAGATTCACATTGGGGGTACCTAGGTAAACTGAGTCCATTCAGATGTAAAACTGGGATGCAGGTGACATGAATGTGGAGGTAGATTCCTCATTTTCCAAGCATTTGACCAAAGACCCAATGGACAAGTGATTTCAACCTGGGGCAGTATATCCTCGTTGATGGTGAACAATCAGTTTGGATTGTTCTCTCATATGGTGGTTCATCGTGAATGAGGGAACATTGCCTGAAATTGGAGTAGTTCACTCAAAGCAGAATATCGCTACGTGTAAATACTTGGTGCTGCTGTGCGCTGAAGACACATCAAAAGGCCTCACCGCCAGTCTGAGATATATGTTTTCAAAATTTATCAGTATTGTATTCAAAACATTAAAAGTACAATTGCCTCAGAGTCTTAAATTACAGAACATAATACTGGATATGCAAGAGAGATATTTTTAGTCTCTTTTGCTGCTCACTGTGATTAACTTTAAACAGAGATTTTGGTCAAATGTGCCAGTATAAAAGGTAATCCTTAAATGACATGATGATCTAAAGTTTCAGCCATTGCATTAACCACCACCATCCCCCACCCCACACTTCACCTTGGAGAGCGGTGAACCATTGAGCATGTACAACAGGAATCAATTCTCCAGAATTATAGAATTATTAGAAATAGCCCTGGGATCATCTGCCCTTTCAATCCTCGAGTGAACAAAAGCCAGAAATGCTGATCATCTGCTTCAAAGGTGGACTGTTGGCGACTCGTTATATTTTTGATTAGGAGGTGCAACAACTAATGATGTCTCCAATGATTAACTATCAATATAATTTGCCCACCATTCTAGACTCTCCTGCTCTCACAGATTCCTTACATAGTTCTTGCTTTTAACTTTGCACACAAAAAGTTCAACCTTAAGAACATTTGTCAAAGTACTCAGATGCTTGTGACTTCCCAAAACTTCAAAGCATTTCATGTTGCAATATGTACATTAGACAAAGACCACTTTCAGTCTTCATTTTATGGTCATTGTGGGTTGGAATTTTAAGTTACTTTGCCCTCTTAAAACAGCAGTTGCGCAATCCCAAATCTAATCTGGTTTTCCTCCTCTGTGGTTTCTCTTTCTGTTACGGTGAACAGAAAGATTATAATAAAAGAGGAAAACAAAATCTATGCTTTTGGAAAATCTATATTTGACCGTGGGTTTGAGCTGCACTCGAAAGAGACTTGAACACATAAGCCAGGTCAACACTCCAGTACACTACTGACGGTGTGCTGCACTGTTGGGAAGTGCCATCTTTCAGATGAAATGCTAAACTGAGGCCCTTTCTGCCCTCTCAGGTGAAAGAAAAAGATCCCAGTGCCACTACCTGGAGGGGAGCAGGGAGCTTGCCAGTATTTATCCCTCACCAACATTATGCAAGATGATCTGGGGTATCATCTCATTGCCGTTTGTGGGATCTTACTATGCACAACATTCACTACCATGTTTCCTATATCACAACACAGTGCTTTATTAGGTGTGAGGTGCATAGGATAGCCTGAGGTTGTGAAAGGCGCAATAGAATTGCAAGTTATTTTATTTCTTTTAGCAAAGTAACTGGAGGAATGGCATGTTTCTGGCAGGAATTCATGATAGTAGGTGCTGAAACGCAACTATTTACCAGATCACCAAAGACAAATTTAAATATTTTAACTAAGCTTTTATTTCCTACAGGCACTCCCTGTGGTCAAGCACTGAAATACTACTCAAATACTCAACAAGGAAGTGACCTTGCTGCTGCCTGCAAACCTATAAATTATCGTCATAAATCCAACTGCCCAAACAATCCACCATAACACATTTAAAGGCAGTTAGTTACCGTAAGGAATTATTGTGTCCGGAGAAGAAGTATTCTAAGCTCCAATGGAGACCCGATTGCTTGAGACAGATCTTACTTTGCTGCAGCACAAATCCTAATGTCATACCACAGATTTGTACACAGATTCCTGTAGTTTATACCAGGAAACTGCCACGTGATAAAGTGGGAGACTCACGAAATAGGGCCTTATTGTATCTAATTATTGGAGGTAGGATTTTGGCACAATTTACACTGATTTAGACAATTATTGTCTAAGTAATTAGTTTGCTGCACAACAATTCTTACATCAACTCTGATAGTCACTACATTACTAAACTAGCTTAAACTGGTTAGACGGGGAGGAATCTAGTAAAAATAACTAAAGTACGAAGACAGAAGAAATAGGAGGCGAGAGTAAAAGTCAAATCAAGGTCAAACCAACTAGGGCAACAAATGGTTAGGGAACAAATATAGTTATAAAACAAAAGTATAAAAGGAATTTTAAAAATAAAAATAAAAAGTATCATCTATGAACGAGGAGTTAAATTGCCTGTACAGCAATGCACACAGCATCCAAGATAAAACAGGGGAACTGGAGGCAATAATCCACAGTAGGGATCCTAATGTGGTTCGCATAACTGAAACATGGCTACATAAAGCGCAGGACTGGACTGGCATAGCTTTTTCTCCTTTTCCCAATTGTAGGTTTGTTCAGTCGCACCTCATAGGGCAGTCAGGTTTTGGAAGTAGGTTATGAAGTGTGGAAGTGAAGTAGACACAGGTGAAAAGGAATAGTCAAAGAAGAGATGGCCTCATTTCTGCTGATATAAGATCAGAAAAGAAGCTGAAGGGCCTTTAGTGACTAGGATTGAACTATTTCAGGTCACAAGTGTGCCCCTTTTAACCGGATGTCATAGCAGAATTCAAAACGTCTTGTATAAAGTTGAGCACTAGTTTCTGTACCTCTCAAATCTATATGTCATTGCTTATTTTAGGTTTATCACATAGGAACATTGGTTCTGAAATTATGCTGTGGGTTATTAGTGTCCAAACACATGTCTGCATGTGGCGATCAGGATGACAAATGGTATGTTAACCTTTAGTGTAACGGGGTTGGAATAAGAATAAGGAAGTCTTGCTGCAGTTATACAGGGCTCTGGTGAGACCACACCTGGAGGATTGTATAGAGTTTTGGCCCTTTACCCAAGGAAAGATAGACTTGCCTTACCTGTGCAAAGAAGGTTCTTTAGATTGGTTCCTGGGATGTCCTATGGAGGAGAGTTTGAGTAGAAGGGGCATATATTCTTTGGAGTTTGGAAGAATAAGAGGTGATATCATTGAAATGTATAAAATGTATAAAAACTCTTAGATGACTGAATTTGGGAGATGTTGGGAGTCTAGAACTTGGGGTCAACATCACAGGTTAAAGGGTCGGCCATTTGGACTGAGGTGAGGAAAAATGTCTTCACTCAGAGGGTTGTGAATCTTTGGAATTCTCCACTGCCAGAGGGTTATTGTTGCTCAGTTGTTGGGTATATTAAAGAAGGAGATGGATAGATTTTTGAACCCCTAAGCAAGGGATATTACAATAGTGCAGAAAGGGGAGCTGAGGTAGACGATCAGCCATGATCTTATTGAATGGTGGAGCAGGCTCTGCTCATATTTCTTCTTCTTAAACTCCTCTCTCATATTTAGCAGAGACATGAATCCATTTTTTAGAACCTTACAGCACAAAGCAGGGCATTAGGCCCATCATACCTGTACAGCTCTGTAAAAAGCACTATCCAATTAGCTCACTCCCCTGCTCAATCCCCACAGCCTGTAAGTTTTTCTCTTTAAATTTACAATTGCATCTACTGCCATAACCCTTTCATGTGATGCATTTGAGATCCCAACAACTTGATGCTCTCTTTTGGATTGAGGGACTCACCTGAGGCCCTGTCTGTTCCCTTGACTGGATGTAAAAGATCCCATGGCACTATTTAGGTTAAGAGCAGAGGCATTCTCCCTGATGCCCTGGCAAGTATTTATTCCTCAACCAATGTCACTAAAACAGATTATCTGGTCACTATCGCATTGCTGCTTGCTGTGTACAAATTGGCTGTGGTGTTTCCTACATCACAGAATCTCACAGTGCAAAAGAGGCCCTTTGGCCCATCGAGTCTGCACCAACACGTGAGAAACACCTGACCTACCTACCTAATCCCATAGCCTTGAATGTTATGACGTGCCAAGTGCTCATCCAGGTACTTTTTAAAGGTTCTGAGGCAACCCGCCTCCACCACCCTCCCAGGCAGCGCATTCCTGACCGTCACCACCCTCTGGGTAAAAAAGTTTTTCCTCACATCCCCCCTAAACCTCCTGCCCCTCACCTTGAACTTATGTCCCCTCATGACTGACCCTTCAACTAAGGGGAACAGCTGCTCCCTATCCACCCTGACCATGCTCCTCATAATCTTGTACACCTCGATCAGGTCGCCCCTCAGTCTTCTCTGCTCCAACGAAAACAACCCAGGTCTATCCAACCTCTCTTCATAACTTAAATGTTTCATCCCAGGCAACATCCTGGTGAATCTCCTCTGCACCCCCTCCAGTGCAATCACGTCCTTCCTATAATGTGGTGACCAGAACTGCACACAGTACTCCAGCTATGGCCTCACTAAGGTTCTATACAACTCCAACATGACCTCCCTACTTTTGTCATCTATGCCTTGATTGATAAAGGCAAGTGTCCCATATGCCTTTTTCACCACCCCACTGCCTTCAGAGATCTATGGACACACACGCCAAGGTCCCTTTGTTCCTCAGAACTTCCAAGTGTCATGCCGTTCATTGAATACTTCCTTGTCAAATTACTCCTTCCAAAGTGTATCACCTCACACTTTTCAGGGTTAAATTCCATCTGCCACTTATCTGCCCATTTGACCATTCCATCCATATCTTCCTGTAGCCCAAGACACTCAACCTCACTGTTAACCACCTGGCCAATCTTTGTGTCATCCGCAAACTTACTAATCCTAACCCCCACATCGTCATCTATGTCGTTTATATAAATGACAAATAATAGGGGACCCAGCACAGATCCCTGTGGTACACCACTGGACACTGACTTCCAGTCAGTAAAGCATCCTTCTGTCATCACCCTCTATCTCCTACAATTAAGTCAATTTTGAATCCACCTTTTCAATTTACCCTGAATCCCATATGCATTTGCCTTCTTTATAAGTCTCCCATGTGGGACCTTGTCAAAGGCTTTGCTGAAATCCAATTAAACTACATCAACTGCACTACCCTCATCTACACACCTAGTCACCTCCTCAAAAAATTCAATCAAATTTGTTAGGCATAACCTCCCTCTGACAAAGCCTTGCTGACTATCCCTGATCAAACCTTGCCTCTCCAAGTGGAGATAGGTTCTCTCCTTCAGGATTCTCTCTAATAGTTTCCCTACCACTGACATGAGACTCACTGGCCTGTAGTTCCCTGGCTTATCTCTACAACCCTTCTTAAATAGCAGAACCACATTAGCTGTCTCCAGTCCTCTGGCACCTCCCCCATGGCCAGAGAGGAATTAAAAATTTGGTTCAGAGCCCCTGTGATCTCCTCCCTTGCCTCCCTCAGCAGTCTGGGACACAAATCATCCAGACCTGGAGATTTGTCCACTTTTAAGCCTGCCAACATCTCCAATACCTTGTCACTCCCTATATCAATTTGCTCAAGAACCTCGCAGTCTCTCTCCCAGAGTTCGATACCTTCATCCTCATTCTCTAGGATGAAGACGGACGTGAAGTATTCGTTCAACACTCTACCGATGTCCTCTGGCTCCACCCATAGATTGCCCCCTTGGTCCCTAATGGGTCCTACTCTTTCCCTGGTTACCCTCTTCCCATTGATATACTTATAGAATATCTTAGGATTTTCCCTACTTTTACCAGCCAGAGCTTTCTTATATTCCCTCTTTGCTCTCCTAATTGCTTTCTTAAGCTCCACTCTGCACTGTCTGTACTCCACTAATGCCTCCGCTGATTTGCTTCCCTTGTACCTGCTAAAAGCCTCTCTTTTCCTTCACATGTACATTTGTATGCTGTATAAATGTAAGCCTTTTTTTTCTAAATGGCAAAATGAAGCCTATTATGTCTGCCATAACTAAGGAGAACAAAATCAATTAAATTTAGTAACACAAGCTGAAATAGCAAATAAAAAGCAAAACAGAATTGGTGAATTATCATAAAATCCAAATTCTAACTCTCACCAGCGTATAAGTCACTCCCTTACTTTATGGTCGATGTTTCAGTAAAAATCCAAGGAGTCATATTCATGTTTAAATTGTTCCCCTATATTTACAGGACATAAAAACATGCATGAAGATGCGACTTATACATCAGTTTTTATGCTGCATAAAATCATGCGTAAATATAATGAATTCATCACTTTGAAAAAAAATCATTCAGCATGAGCATTTTCTCTCAAGATTAAAGAAAATCAAGAGGTTGCAGAGCACACATCTTCATGCAATTTTCAATCAGACTTCTTTCAATGGCATAGATTTTTCATGCAGAAAAGAAAAAGGTTTCCAAATATTGTATGGGGCTTTCTCACATTTCTTCCATTACTTCTCAAAAAGGAAAATCTTGAATGTGGCACAGTGGCCACACATCAGTTGAACGTAGGCATAATGTGAGATTCCATGGTGACAAGAATTCTACAAGACGTCAATTCACATTTACAAATCTGATCTTAGTCATGATTACACCTCCCTATGGGGATGCATTGGCATAAGGGGATGCTATGGGCATTGCTGGCACCAGCCCCTGGTAGAATACGGACATGCAAAGATGAAGAGGAACTTCCTGTCATCAGTTGTCGCTCCAGATAACCAAAAATAAACCAACAACGAATCACAGCCACAGAGACAGGACCTTGCAAGGGGAAAATAAATAAATAAACCACAAGCCATTTCAACTGACGCTAGCAGAAAGGCAACCCCAACATAGAAACAGGAGAGCCTGTTCCACTACTCTGAGATCATGGCTGACCTGCAACCTAACTCCATATACCCATTCATGACCTTTGACCTTAATATCTTCGGCTAACTAAAATCTAGCAATCTCAGGTTCACAATTGATCTAGCATTCATTGCCATTTGTGAAAGAGAGTTCCAGCTTCTACCACCCTTTGCGTGTAAAAGCATTTCCTAATTTCATTCCTGAAAGGTCTGGCACTAATTTTCAGACTATCCCTGGTCCTAGACTCCCCAGGCAGAGGAAGTAAACTCTTTCTATCTGTGTCTCTTAACATCTTGAAAACTTCTGATTGAAAGGCACGTTGTGCATGTCAGTTCTGTTCATCTGCACCAGCTATATCTCTCTCTCTCTCTCTCTCTCACTTCAAAAACTCTCATCTAGCTCAGGTTCCAGTCAGATCGACATTTTCATTTGGTTGTTGGTTTATTTTTGGTTATCTGGCAAGACAACTGATGACAGAAAGTTCCTCGTCTATTCATTCCCGTATGCTACCCGGAGCTGGTGCTGGAGGTGCCCACAGCATATAGCCTGTCCTTCCATTCTCATCAGAAAATAGCATTTAGAGACAAGTATAGGGAGTAGAGAACTGCGTGTGAATATAAATCACACACACTCGCACATTCAAACGAATGGTGAAAAAGCAGTTTTATTCCAAATGCACCATTGGTTTTTCACCATATTGGGGCACCATTATTTGAAATGCTTTTCCATCCAAATTTACGAATGTGTGGTTTCCAGCACGCTTCTGACAGTAGTTTGAAGATGCACAACAAATACCAATTTCCATGCAAACTCTATTCCTGGATAAAATCTCAAACAGAATAAGTGGGATACAGATATATTTTAGTAAGAGATTTGGTGTTATTATAGCAGACACAACTAACATTTCCACTAATATAGTATACATGTGTAATTGTGTCAGCTTTGGTTCAGTGGATTATACTCTGTCCTGGGTCAGTTGGTCATAGGTTCAAGTCCCATTCCAGGGATTTGAGTGCGTAAGTTAGTCCAGAACTTCCAGTGCAGTAGTGGGGGAGTGCTACAATCTTGGAGGTGCCATCGTTTGGACGACACAATAAACTGACCCCTGTTTTCCCTCTTCAGGAAGATGTAAAAAAGATGTCGTGGCACTATTTCAAAGAAGAACAGGGGAATTTTTCCCGGTGTCCTGGCCACTATTTATACTTCAACCAACATCACTGAAACATACTACTTGGTCATTATCTTATTGCTGTTTGTGGGAGCTTGCTGTGCTTCCTATATTACAACAGTAGCTATACTTTCAGGGCACTTTGGGAGGGCCTGAGATTGCAAAGGCGCTATATAAATACAAGTTCTTTCTTTACTTGTCATACATGATTTTTTTTAAAAAAAACTGACTGGTGATTAATAAGGCTGACGTTGGTCTTTTTGCAGAACAATGGCAAGCCGCTGTTTTCTCTCTAGTCTTCATTCAGTACTTGCTTTGTGTTAAGACTGTTGAATGCTCAATAGAAATAATTTTATAGGGCAACACGTTGCAACCAAAGGTCATTTAAAATGAATGAACCTTCAAAACAGACAACGTACAATGTGAAATGAAATGACATCAAACAAAATCAGAGCTGCACTAAACTTCTCACATGCATATTATAAACTCATCCTGAATTTTTTGTATTTGTGATGTTTTAAATACTTTTGACATTGTACCATTAACCATAAATGACGTTCTTTATCCCTCCAACAACCCCCCTCCACTGATCCTGTTACTCTGAAAAGTCACTTCATCACTGGGCACACTATGCATTTAATCTATTTGCTCACAGGAGTCAAACTAAGCTAAAATAATTCATTTGTGTTCCAGTATTCCAGTGGTTTATTCTAATTTCCCACCTGCCTGGC
Source organism: Cetorhinus maximus (assembly GCF_964194155.1). Taxonomy (NCBI): domain Eukaryota; kingdom Metazoa; phylum Chordata; class Chondrichthyes; order Lamniformes; family Cetorhinidae; genus Cetorhinus; species Cetorhinus maximus. The sequence continues at coordinate 179,842,363 of NC_135880.1, forward strand.
AAACTGGGTCAGGATGCGCTGGGGCATAAATAGAGAGTTGCTAAGTGCCCACATGGGCACAGATCCAAAATTGTCGACTTGGCAGTGAAATAAAACAATTTAACAGCAAAATAAACTTCTCAAATCGATCCAATCATCTTTTAGTTCATTTTTCATAATTAAATTATTCATATACAGGAGGAGAATAAACTGTGTACATGCCATTTACCTCCGTTAATATTTTGTAAATAAATATCATATGATTCAGTGACAAATTCAATGAAGAATAGAGTTGTAAACAAGCCGTTTATCAATCAGAATTACAAAAGAAAAAGTAATACTTTAATAGTTGTCGGCATACAGGTATTGCATTTGTGATTCAATCATGTGATTGTAACTGAGCATTTGCAGCAGTAAAAATAGAAGCCTGTGTTCCTGGTGGGCAGGAGATCCCTGTTAATAGGTACTTACCAAGTGAATGTCGAATTCAGAATCGTCATCATTTTCTATTTCTAATGTGCTTTGCTCCAATGTTAAACAGATTGCGCTGTCTTCCAAAGTGACAGTGGAGCTAGTCGGGTTCTCTTCCCTGAAATTACAATTTTAAAAAGAATTAATGAAGGCAGTTTGCCAGTAACATCTATTTATGGTACGGTTCAGCACCCGATGTTGGATGAAGGATTTTTGCATACTTAATAAACCTTTGACATCAGATGAATATCAGTGTTGGTTTGCAGCAGCGAGGAAACACATTCAGTATCTGAAGCCATACAGTATTTGGGCAAATGCAAAAGGACAAGAGTGGCAGTAGGGTTTAAAACCAAAAAAAAAATTGAAGGCCAAATGTTTTTCCGTTGCAGGGGAAACGTATTGGGGATGGGGGTGCAAAACAATTTTATTTTATTTTTTAAAATCTCAAACAGAATATGCAAGGTTACAGGGATAAGGCAGGGGATTGGGACGAGGTGGAATGCTCTTTCAGAGAGCCAGTGCAGACTCGATGGGCCAAAAGGCCTCCTTCTGCACTGTAAAGATACTGTGAAGTGGGATACATGTATATATCAGGAGGAGATTTGATGTTATTATGGCAGACACAACTAACATTTCCACAAATATAGTATACATCTGGCTAAAATCTGGAATATTGAGATAGGACTATGTTTGAATGAGGTGCACTAGGGCAGAAACCTGGTTAGGAAAAAGACACTTCAGATGTGTACAACCCTTAACATATCTGCTCACTGGTTACGACTTCAACTATGCACTAAGGCTACCTGACAATATATTTTAAAAAGTGTGAATGGGACTTCCACAACAATAATATCAAGGTGCAAGAACAACCTTTAAATTGTATTCATTAGTTCATATGACGATTATATACTTTGCCCATCTTGAAAAGACTCCAGAATGCCTACTTTTTTTTTGTCCAACCACTGCAAATTCCTGCTGATTGAAATTTGCTGATTCCAAGCAATTTTGCCAACACCAGATGGGGGGGATTTGGTGCAAAATGTCTCGCTGCGCACATTTTGACAAAAATCATTGGATGTGTTGCCATGGAAGATGGTATAGTGACTGTAGAAATAAATTCATTGCGGGTGGCTTCCTTCACCATCCGAGACCACGCTCTCCCCACCAACTACACCTGGTTGGGGATTTTCCATATCAATGAATGCTCCCTTCTACTTTTGTATGACCAACACAAGGATCACATAGCTGCTCTTTCAGTTTGGAGACTAATTCAAAACCAACACAAAACCCAAATTGCATCACTTGCTCATTTCAGGAAGCCTTCGATGGTTTTTAAAAAGCCGTGAATAGCTCTTCATCTAAGTGGGAACACAAGATTTTGTTCTAAACTAGTCTTCTTTATCTCTGAACTGAATGGGCAAGTCTGCAAACTCTACACTTAATTACTTTCTCCAAGTAGTGAACGCTGAAACTCAACAGATGATCCTTTGTACCACTGCAGCAGCTGCTTTCGAAACAAACAGAGCATCGGGAATTTCTCTTTGGTATCAATACCAAATTAATGCCAACTTGTGTGTGTAATTGTAAGTCACGAGCAAATGGAAACAATAGGGAGTTACCACTGCAAATCGGAAAGGAGTTACTGTGACCTACTAAATGTAACAGTGAGCGGAAAAATGGGGCTGGAGGGGGTCGGGGCCAAAGCTCACAAACCCTTTGAGGGTTGAATCTTGCAAAGAAGTTACAGTATTCATATGTAAAATATAATTTCCGAGCCTTATTGAAACAAAAGAGGTACACACATTATTCCACAGAAGCCACTGGTGCAACATGAATTTATAACAGGATGTCAAAGTGCTTAGTTACCATATTTCTCAGCAGTTATTTTAAACAAAAAACAGGTCAGGGTTCGCGATTGTTCTCGTGTTCGCAAGAAAGGCAGAAACCTCCTGAAAATGATGTGGAATGTTTCGAGAACATTTCCTTCAAATAAAGCACATAGAACGAGCTTTTCGGCTGAAAAGATTTGGCTAAGCTCCTATTAAGAGCTTTACGCTTCAAGGAATGAGCGCCTATTAAGATGTAAAGTATGACAGCAGTTTCTCAAAGATAAAAAAAAAGCTTAAAGGGCACCCAAGAGTGAGGCTCTTTCCTTAAGGATACAGTGAATTAGGATTAAAGAGAGAAGCATTACTATTTACTGCAACATCCGATATCTTTGTCCTATTCTAAGTCAACAGTTACAAATACTGTGGCTGCAAGAGGTCAGAGACTGGGAATTCTGTGGAGCAACTCACCTCCTGACTCTCCAAAGCCTGTCCATCTACAGGGCAAAAGTCAGGAGTGTGATGGAATACTCTCCACTTGCCTGGATGAGTGCAGCTCCAACAACACTCAACAAGCTCCACACCATCCAGGACAGAGCAGCCCACTTGATTGGCACCACATCGACCATCTTGAACGTTCACTCCCTCTACTACTGACGCACAGTGGCAGCAGTGTGTACCATCTACAAGATGCACTGCAGCAACTCACCAAGCTCTTTTGACAGCACCTTCCAAAACCCACAACCTCTACCACCTAGAAGGACAGGGGCGCATGGGAACACCAACTCCTGCAAGTTCCCCTCCAAGTCACACACCATCCTGACTCGCAAATATATCGACTTTTGTTCATCGTTGCTGGGTCAAAATTCTGGAACTCCCTCCCCAACAGTACCTTTATCCTACAAACCGCAATGGTTCATGGCAGCAGCAGCTCACCACCACCAATGGTCAGGGTCATAAATGTTGGCTTTGTCAGCAATGCTCAGAATGCATGGATGAATTAGAAAAAAAGAAACCATCAATGGAACAGAGAATAATATTGGAGAGAGTCATTAATTCAATAGTCTTATTTCATGTGTGCACTGATGCTAGGTACAAAAATATACTTATCATAAAAAACCCCAAACCCTCCTCTTTAATCTATCATCCAGCAGGGTTTAGGGATACCCACATATTGAGGCTAGGTGACTGATAAATTGTTCCTTGTTCTATTTCTTTCTTCTGCCCCTCTGCCTAACACTTCTTGGGCTCTGCCTCTGTGCCCTTATGCTGCTTAGTTTGCTTTGTGTTTGGTGGGAAACAGCGAGTTGTGTGGGAGAGAGCAGCAGAGATCTTGCTGGCCACATCGAGTGGTGGGGAAAATGTGAAATCCCACTCCTGATGCTTTGTATCACTCACTCGCCACCCTGTATGCTTCCCCAGTCTCCAACAGCTCCATCACAACTAACCCTTCAGTTATCCCTTACTCCTCTGACTCCTTCAGGCGTTCAACTCTCTCCTCCATCTTTACCCCCTTTTTAATATAATTTAAAAAATTTTTAAAGTTTATTTTTATTTAGCTATTAATTTTTATTTTTTTAAACCCTTTTTCACCAACCCGCCCCCAACCACAGGGCCATCTGTCACTTGTTCTTATGTTTTGCTTTCACAGAGCACTGACCCTTGTTCTGCTATTAACACATTCTACTATCTTACCTTTATGCCACTATCAGCACCTTTAGTCTTTAACACCACCATTAACACTCCCTTCATCTTGTGTCCATGACATGTTTGTCAATCTCTGCTGAGCTCCCACCTATTCCTGACCTGCTATTTTGCTCCACTCCCTCTTAAACAGTATAATATCCATCACATTTCTACCTCTCTAGCTCTGAAGTCATATGGACTCAAAACATTAACTCTGTTTCTCTCTCCACAGATGCTGTCAGACCTGCTGAGTTTTTTCAGCATTCTCTATTTTTATCCCCTACTCCTCTTTGTACCAGCCTATCACTCCTACAACTACCCCTATGAACTGTACCTCTGTAGCTGCCCCTCACCTTTAGCGCCCTGTTGTTTAAACTTAAGGGAGAACTGTCAAAGTGGGGCAATAGAAAGCGTGATTAATATATCAAATAATAGTGCAGCTCCAACAATTCAAAGCTCAACACCATCCAGGTCAAAGCAGCTGCTTGATCAGCACCTCATCCACTGCCTCCACCACCGACACACAACGGCAGTACTGTGTATAAGTCGCACTGCAGCTACTCACCAAGGCTCCTTCAACAGCACCTTCCAAACCCATGGCCTCTACCACCTAGAAGGACAAGAGCAACAGACACATAGGAACACCAGCACCTGCAAATTCCCCTCCAAGTCACACACCATCCTGAGTTGGAAATATATCGGCCGTTCCTTCACTGACGCTGGGTCAAAAATCCTGGAACTCCCTCCCTAACAGCACTGTGGGTGTACCTGCACCACATGGACTGCAGCGGTTCAAGAAGGCAGCTCACCACCACCTTCTCAAGGGCAATTAGGGATGGGCAATAAATGCTGGTCCAGCCACTGAAGCCCACATCCCGTGAATGAATAAAAAAAAAGTGGTGTAACAGAAATGGACAGACTTTAAGAATGTAGATATGTTTTTTTGGTAAAGAGAGAGAATTCAGTTGCACTGGCCAGAGATAGAAGATACAAAATGACACAGCACAGGAGGCCATTCAGCTCATTGTGTCAGCGGCAGATATGTCCAGAGATTAGCAAAACTTTACATTAAAGATGCATGATAAACATGTCATATACTTTAACACTGGAAGGTGGCAGAAATGTTGACACTTCATATGGGTTGAGGCACAGAGCACTACTGAAAATTCATGATGCAGAAAGTAAGGTTAGTGTGCACAGAGAAGACCTGCCATGCACACAAATTTCAGTAAGCTGAACAAATTTTGGAGCCAGAAATTCTTCTGCAGCGCCAGCCCTCCTGTGGTGGAAGACAGCTGCTCAGGGTTTGCTGAAGCAGGGACAGGTGGTGGGAGATGGAGGTGTCAGGTCTTTGCTCAGAATCTCATCAATTACTAATTTGCCTAGGGGCCTGGAGATGGTGGGACTTCCGTCTGCGCCAAACCTTCCTTTAGGCAAGGAAATTGGCCATCCTCACCTGGTGCGGCCTATATGTGACTCCACACCCTCAGCAAGCAGGGTTGATGAGCTTGCCTTGCCAGCGATTCCTACATCCTGTCGATGAATTAAACAGAGAAAAAAAAAACTCTTCCATCTGCCCTGATGTCAGAGAGAGGGAATTCCCAGACCAGGTATTTCCTTGTCCCCTGCCACTTTGCAGGCCAGTGCACATGGACGCCCCCCCCACCCCCCCACCCCCACCCCACCCCCAGGATGAACCCGTTGTGCAGTTCGCTTGAGCAGTGGAGGTTGGGGTGGGGGTGGGGGGAGGGGTGTGTGTGTGGCAGGGGGAAACGTGGGGTCAGCTGGGGGTCTGAGCCCTCCCGATTGGAGCAGCAGAAGTAGGACAATGGTTTTTGAAGTGCCGCCTTGCCTGTGCCTCATTCTGAGAGAGCACTGGATGGAGGATGTCACTGGTGGAATTCGTATCTGTCCTGGTTCTGCAGTCCCTCGATGTGCTTGTACATCTACATGAAGATGTACAGGACTCTGATAGGACCCACTGAAATGGAATGGGTTCTGGCTTTCTCACAGCAGCTGGTGGTAGAGTGATAGGCCACTGTAAGGAAGCTTGTCTTCCAGGAAAGAGACCCCATTTGTCCTCTAATTCTTTGTTCTTCTGTCAGACCTAGGAACATAGCAACATGAATTGGCCATTCAACCCCTCCAGTCTGTACCACCATTCAACTAGAACATGGCCAATCTGTATCTTACTTATTATCTACACGTCTAGGCTCAATCCTCCTTCACAAATATCTATCAGTCTGGTTTTCATATTGTTAATTGACCCCCCCCTCCCCCCACCCCAACATCAGGGCTTCTTGAGGAAGTGCATTTCTGATTTTCACTACCTACCTGTGGGGGCAATTTGTTCTGTAGCTTGCCAACCCCTGCACTATACAACTGGCTATTGCACATGTGGTAACACTGCGTGCACACACACACAATTTGTTTAACAGATCTGATTTTGAGGAGTTCTGACCACATCAGATGCTTAAATGTCATTGTTCTGCTACAGAATGGTGAACTTTCAGCCTCTTTACCTTTCTGACAAATGCACTGGGATGTTTTACTGCGCTAAAAGATGCTAGTTGCTCCTGCTGGCATTGCCAACACTCACCGGGAACAATTGCATTGTGGTGAACTGAGTTGTGATTTCAGTTGCTTAAAAAAAAGTCATGAGTCATGAAAGGCGCTATATAAATGCAAGTCTTTCTCGCTTCCAAAAAGGCAGAGGAGGGTATATATCGGGGAATTCCCAGTGGAAAACCCATATTGACGCTGCGTCAACAGAAGGGGGATAAAGAAAACATGATACCATAGCTTTAGTGACGAAGACCTTCTTGACAGCAGTGAAGAAGGTTTCAGCAATGGCATTCCAGTGTGGCACTCTGTCTTGAACAGATTTCCATAGGAACCTTAGCACTCAGCAACTCTGAACGTTTCTTTACCCATCCTTATAAAGCAAACAGTGCAAAATGGATGGAAGTGATATATAACATGCATGATTGACATCTTGATCTTATTATGTATTCATTTGCACGCATCTATCCTAAGCTGGTGGATCTTGCCTCCAGCAATTAAAATCTCAATTAGAAAATTGGAACACATTCAGGCCTGGCAGGGATCTATCCTAAGATAAAAGCAAAATACTGCAGACGCTGGAAATTGGAAACAAAAACAGAAAATGCTGGAACAACTCAGCAAGTCTAGCAACATCTGCTGAGAGAGAAACAGAGTTAATGTTTCAGGTCCATATGACCCTTCTTGAAAGCTCTGAAGGGTCTCATGGACTCGAAACGTTAACTCTGTTTCTCTCTCCACAGATGCTTCTAGACCTGCTGAGTTGTTCCAGCATTTTCTGTTTTTGTTAGGGATCTGTCCAAATGGCTCTCTGACGAATTGTCCGATCAGCAATGCCTCACTTTATGCTCAAAAAGTGGGTGTTCTTGGATGTACCACTGTTGTATTATAGACAAAGTACTTAAAAATGCTACGTAAAGATTACAAAAAACAAATGAGCCTGAGTTTTAAGTAACTTTTGCCTAAACTGAGCAAAAACATCACGATTTGAGATCTAATTCGAGGATTGACCCATTTGAGCATTTATGGACGACTTTAAAGACTGTAACAAAGAAGCAGTCGATAAAAGATTATTGTAATTAAAAATGGCACCTTCTGTCTCCAAAGCAAGTAAATGGAGTCATGTTTGTGGCAATGACAATTGCCACATTCCCAAGGGTAGGTATAGAAACAAGGGGTAATGGTATAGCAAAGTGTATAGGGTTAGTAATCCGGAGGCCTGGACCAGTGATCTGGAAATGCAAGTTCAAGTACCAATACAGAGCTGGGGAGTTTAAATTCAATTAATTAAATACTGTAAATCTGTTAGTTAATAAATAAATAAAGCTAGTATCAGTAATGGCAACCACGAAACTACCAGATTGTTGTAAAAACCCATCTGATGTCACTCCAAACCACAGCAATCTGACTGGACTCTCAATTTCAAGAGGGTAGCTCACCGTCACATGGGTAACAGATATTGGCCTTCCAATACCCATAACTTGTGAATGAATAGAAACAAAATTCAACAATAACTTATGTTTACATAGCACCTTTAACACAGGAAAACGTCCCAAACCATTTCACAGGAGCTTCATCAGGCAAACCTTGCCACGGGGCCAAAGGAGGAAATGATATTAGGGCAGGTAATTAAAAGCTTGGGCAAAGTTAAGAGAAGAGGCAGCCAGGTTACGGAAGGGAATTCCTGCGAGGGCCCAGGCAGCAGAAGGCTTGACCACCAATGGTCGGTTGAAGGGAGAGGCAGGTGTAAAAGGGGCCAGAGTTGGAAGAATGTAGAGTTCTTGGAAGGTTGTAGGGCTGGAGGAGAATACAGACATAGGGAGGGATCACTATGTCACGGAGGGATATGAATAAGAGAATTAAATTTTTAAAATTGAGGTACAGTTGGAGTGGGAGCCAATGTCAGTCAGTGAGCACAGGGCTGATGGGTGAATGGGACTTGCCACAATGATAATGGATTAATTATTAACTTCCTATGGGATAGATCATTTCAGTCTTTGAGGCATGGCTTTCAAATTTTGTCTACCAAGATCCTATAAAGTTCTCCCCTTTCAAAGTAAAACTATATGTTCTAAATAAAAGGAATATCACCACACAATCCCTCTCATACATTTATTGCTAAATGTAGCAACTGGGCCATTTTTTTTGATTCTCAATGTGGGCATCGCTGGAAAGACTGGCATTTATTGCTTGTCCCCTTGTTGTCCCTGAGTGGCCTGCTCGGCCAATTCAGAGGGTAATTGGGGCTGAAAGCACATTTAGGCTCAACCATATAAGACTAATTAGATTTTGTAAAGAAAAACAAAAGAAAAATACTGTGGGTGTTGGAAACATTAAATATATACAGAAAATGTATTTTTTTCCCTCTTCCTTTTTCTGTTTCAGTCTAGCTTGTTTTTGCTTTCAGACAACGGCCGTTCATCACCCTGCCATCCACACCTCTTCTAGGCACATCTTTTGTTTCTCCGTTTGTTCCATTACCACTCTCTTGGCTTTGCACCACAAACTCTTTTATCATTTAATCTCTCCTGTCTTCTGCTCTATCACAGACTCTCCCTTTAGTTCTTTTCCACCCTCACCCATTGCACCTACTTAAAACCTATTACATTTCTAACTTTTCCCAGTTCTGATGTAAAGTCATGAACCTAAAACTTTGACTCTGTTTCTCTCTTTAGCCATGTTGCCTGACCTATTGAGTATTTCCAGCATTTTCAGTTCTTATGTTATAAAAAAAAGTGAACTTGTAACTCTCAAATTGCCAAGGTAGAATATGAATTTCCATTCCCTGGATTAGTCCAGTGCAGTAACATAACTACTACATCACTATACTCTTTTGTATCATGACCTCTCTTAAGTTACAAAGAGCCTCTCAGAGTTGGAAAAGAAATTTGAAGTGCATAACAACTCCCCTTCACGATGGGAATCTTCATTCATATTAGAACATGGCATATAAATACTGATGCCTTTTCTAGAATTTGTGAAGATTCATTTTTTTTTAAATCAGAATAACACCGACAGCAGTAAAAACAACTTGCATTCATAAAAGTCCTTTAATGTAGTAAAACATCACACACAGCTCCTTAGGAGCAATTATCAAACAAAATTTGACAGCGAGTCACATGAGATATTAGGCCAGGTGGCCAAAAACTTCCTCAGAGAGGTAGATTTTAAGAAGCATCATATAAGGCTACACTTGTACCTGTGTGATCAGGGCAGCAATGATGCATCCCCTCAACCAATCAGATGTAAGAATCTTTACTGAGATGTGCAGAGTCCAAACTAACACTTGCTGGTTTAAATATTTAATTCAATGTAAAATCATGTACAGAAATTGAAATAAAGAGAGAGTTTGGATTGAGATAGAAATAGGAGACAAACAAAATAAATTTAATTAAAGTCTGAAGGCATGAGACTCCATACTTGTGAAGGTAAATTTTCAGTGCCAGAGTGGTTGTTTGTCAGTACTTAATATCTATCAAGCTGCTAAAAAGACAAATTATTGACCTGCTTAGGAAATTGGCTTAGCAGCACGAGATAGTATCTATCCATTCTCCTGATGCTCTTTCATTGGCAGAATGTGACTAGTGACACAAAGATAGTCAGAATTGTAAGCAGTGTAGATGAAAGCATAAAATTACAGAGATATTGATAGATTAAGTAAATGGGCAAAACTGTGGCAAATGGATTTCAATGTAGGCAAAGGTGAGTTCATCATTTTAGACCTAAAAATGACAGAATCAGGTACTTTCTAAATGGTGAAAAGCTCAAAACAATGGAGGTCCAAAGAGACTTGGGGTGTGTCCAGGTACATAGATCATTAAAATGTCATGAGCAGGTACAGAAAATAATTCACAAGGTTCTAGGAATGCTGCCCATTATATGTGGAAGGTGGTGGAAGTGATGCTTCAGTTAACCAAAATTCTGATTAGACCACACCGGAATACTAAGAGCAGTCTGGGCACCACACCTTAGGAAAGACATATTGGCTTTAGAGGGAGGGCAGGATAGATTTATCAGAATGATAACTGGACTCCAGGATTAAATTATGAGCAGAGATTACAAAAACTAGTGTTGTATTTCCTGAAATGTAAAAGGTTAAGGGGCGATTTGATCCAAGTTTTCAAGATATTACGAACAACAGACCAGGTAGGTCGAGAGAAACTATTTCCGCTGATTAGGGAGACTAGGGCCAGTGGGTCTAAAAATGAGAGCCAGATCTTTCAGGAGTGAAATTAGGAAACACTTCCTACACACAAAGGGTGACAGGAGCTTGGAACTCTTCTGCAAATGGCAAATGATGCTATATCAATTGTTAGTTTTCATATCAAGATTGGGATTAAGGGATTATACTTGCAAAGGCGGGTATAGGGAGTTGGGTCGCAAATCAGCCATGATCTCAGTGAATGACAGAACAGGCTTGAGGGGCTGAATGGACTCCTTCTGTTCCTATATTCCTACTTGGATGAGCTCTAACTTTCTCTGGCAAATTTAGCAGATATGCAGTGGGTAAACACCTCAACTTCAACCTGTTGCATCTATGTGACGCTGAGTCAATTGGTGAGATACTGGAGGCCTGTGGAGGAGCAGGGCAACTCGGGCAGCAACTTCCTGATTTCTGTGTTTAACCATCTGATTTGCTCCTTACTAACTGCGAACGCTGACGGCCTCACTGTTAATCTTAAAATGCAAAATCCAGGCCGTTAAGTGTTTTTGTCAAATTCTCTTGATGGTCTTAAATTGCAAAAGATATTTGGGTATCTGCAGCACTGGTTAAACCCAATGTACCGAGACATGAAGCTGTTAGATTTTTACGGTGCAAAACAATTTTATGTTAACTGTTTCTCCGTTAACACTAAGTGAAATAAACGAAAACATATGCATAAGTAGTACAAAAGCCTTGCAATTCATGCGGTTTTTAATTTTAAATAAAAGTCCTGGACAGCAACATGAACAGCAACTTTAAAAGAATACAACACATAACAGATGCTTACTCGTAAAACAAGTAGTTACCGAAGAATGTAGAACACAATGGTGCCCCCAGTTTGCAAACAGACGATACTGTCTGTACAAAACACTTTCATCCATATAGACAATACATTCAAAGTCAAATAGTTTTTGAGTTTCTCTTCAAAAACTGTTCCTTGCTCGACAGTTGGAGGCTGCTTATGAACCAACTGACTTGAAGAACTTTAATTAATTGCATGTTTTGATTATTTCTTAAATCGAAGGCTCAAATGTTCAAAATTTAGCAACGAAGTACTGGTGAATCCCAGTTTTGACCATCATTCAAGCTTCTTCAATTTCAGAAAGAAAAACTGATAGATTTTGTGGTGAAAAATATAAATTGCACTCCTGCATTTATTAGTGGTTTATTCAGCCATCCTGACTTAGCAATTTCTATCCTGGAGTGAAGGGAAGAGTGGGAAAGCTTTAATACAATGATCTATTGGATTTCCCCTTTGCAAGAGCGGATTGCTAGGGGTCATTTTTTTATGTTTGATGCCAACTAGACATTGAAGAATAATTGTCCAGTGTTAGGACTGGGACCAGAAGACTCGAAGAACCTCGTATCCATCTTCCTTTTTGTTTGCTGATATGGTACCTACGGGAGGTCAAACCTAGCAGCTGAGTCAACATCAAACCCTGAAGGAGACAGAACAGAAAGTCCTGCCATTGGTGGAAAATGTTAATTGCCAGCCAAAGTTCTTACTTTTCTCTCATACTTATTCATATTTCTGTCTTTAAAGTTTCTTCTTCAACCTTCCACCTTGAACCCATCCTTTGTAGTCTGCAGGTATTCTGCTCCACATTGTATTAAAGGAAGTTGAAATTCAAGTATCCTCGTCTTGGTGAGTGTAAAGTTAATTGAAGTTAGATAAATACCCCGGTCAGCAAGAAGCAAGTCACAAATGTCTCACAGCTGTGCCAACTTGCAGATCCAGGACAACGATACACAACAGGGTTGGTTCACATGATTGCCAATATTCACTCAATTCTAGCTCCTCCAAAGGAAGGGAAGGGAACATTTGGAGGATGGATTCTTCAGCTTGCTGCCTGGATTTTAGCTGATAGTTTCCTTCATCCCAGGTTGCTGCCTTAATCCTGGATTATCTTTTATATGAATGAGAATCCCCAATCTTACCCAGGCACTTTGTATTCTGGTTTAAGACTGACAGCCCACTATCTCAGGGCTTGGGCTGATTATCGGTGGTATGGTCCCGTCCAGTGGTTAGCAGATGCATTCCAAAGTAGGCTAGTCTTTTCTTCGTCCTTCTCCACCTCCATCACTCTGTTTCTCGTGATAACCTGTGCCCAATTCTTCTGATTTTCAGGAGTGTTATTTATTACTATGATTGGTGTCCAGGCCAGTGCCAACACCATGCCAATTTAAATGCTCATGTCGATAACTATAATGCCCTTTCCATACAGCATCGAGGACCTCAAGTGGAGTAAATCTCCCTCTGCGTTACCTTAATACATGCCTTAATCTTAACCAGAGATCAACAACACCAGTTATACCTCTGTGACTTTACCTACTCCACACCAAACATTACTGTAGCACCTGTCCATGCGAATGACAAGTAAATTCTAAATGACAAGCACTTTTATGCTGTGGAAGCATTTCAGATCCTTACAACTATGATAATCAGTACTCCAATTTGAACAGTATTTGCTATATTCAAAATGAGGTTTCAGAAGTGAAAGAACAGTGAGTTAATCCACTGTACTGCCCAATGGGCTGAATTTTTCTGTTGGCGAGAAGGGGGCGGGGCCTGCTCGCCGACGCAAAAATGGCATGGGATGATGTCGAGGGGAATCCCCGACGTCATCCCGCCCCATTTAAATCTTCAGGAAGGCGGGGGAACAGCGCGATCAGCTGTCCACCCGCCGACCTGTCAATGGCCAATTGAGGCCATTGACAGGATAATTAAAACAATTAAAAGGACCTGCCCGTCCAACCTTAAGGCTGGCGGGCAGGCCAGGAGCCCCGGCGGGCTTCTGAAGAAACATGAAACCTCATCCACTGGCGGGATGAGGTTTCATGTGGAGTTTAAAAAAGTTTATTAAAGTTTTTGTGCAATTTATGAACATGTCTCATCTTGTGTGACATTGTCACATGAGGGGGACATGTTAATGATTTTTAAAATTTTTCTATTTTTAAAGTTTGAAAACCTTTCAGCGATCTCCCTGAGGCAGCACTTAGCCTCAGGGAGATGTGCGCTCTATCGTGGGGAAATCCCACCCCCTACCCGCCCGCACAGGAAGCGCATAGCTTAATTGGCCCGCCTGCACAAAATGGCGGCGTGGCCCGTTTCGGCAGCAGTGATTGGCTCCCCGCCCGCCCGCCAAGCGCAAAATTCAGCCCAATGTCTTGGTGTTTGATACCATCGGGTTGAAGAGCTCCATCACATTCCCAGTAGCTACATTTGTGTAGACGTGTATTATCAGCATGCAGAACCCAAATAGTGGATAGTAGGTGTGCAATATTCTTTAAAAATAAACAGTTTGGCAAGCTAAACACAAAGCATGCTGTGGTTGTGAAAATATAATTGTGCACTGCAATAAGTGACCTGGCTATATCATAAGCGACCCAATAGTTCCAGTATAGTTCACAACATTGTGTGGCATCTTGTATGTTATCTATTAATTTGGAGTACTGGCAAATATTAAGTTCTAAAGGAAAATGCTGCAAGGCACAGAATGCAGGCCACTGCCAAACTGAGCCTGTTATATGGGGCGGCCGGGGGATTGGAGAAAAAAAACATTATTAACAACCCAGAATGCAAATCCTGCAAAATTCTTCCTGATCTAATGAGTTAACGTGTGAAATTATTCACTTTCAAATCCTTACTAGAGTGCAACAAACACAGTACACTACATCTCCAAGGGCACTTACAGAACAATGAAATACAGTTCACATTTCTCAACTACTACCAGCTTTCAATTTCAAGGGAGTGAGGAGGAATGGCAGTGGAAACAAAGGAAGGAAGAAAATGCAGTGATCTGTTTTCTATTCCCTGACCAGCAAGAGGGAATATATCACAATGTTAAATATGTTCCCTGCTTATTTCATATCAACTTAATGCTTCAAAGCATGTAGAATACTCAACATCTGTAACAGCGCCAATATTGGAGCCCACATTAAACTGTCTGGTTATATTTATCCAGGCACATTGGTGAAAAATGTCTTTAAACCCGACATTTGAGGGCTCAACATCCATGCAACATTAGGAAATTTAATTTCTGTATGACAATCTGCAGAGAACAATTTTAAAAGTCAAGGATTCTCTACAAAGTAACAGGACTCGTACTTGTGTGAAGAGTTTGCAGTTCCTTCAGATGGCGTCTGTTCATTCATAAATAATGACGTCGAGGAAAGTGTTGTTGCTAAGGAGGCGGCTTCAAATAAAGATGTTGTGCTGGGAAGCAGGTCCGGTCGTCTACGATATCCTGTGGGTACAAAGGAGAAAATAAAATATTCAAGTTATTCTAAAGATTTCAAAAGTGGATAAGACTATTATAAGTCCAATAAGCCTGATGTAGAATGAATTCAACTGATCATTTCATTTAAGTCCCTGTAACCTCCACCAGCCCCCATAACTCTCCCCGTATCTGCAACTGCCTCCAGCCCTTACAACCCTCCAAGATCTCTACGATCCTCCAATTCTGGTGTCTTGTGCATTCACGATTTCCTTCACTCCACCAATAGTGGCCGTGCCTTCAGCTACCGTGATCTTAAGCTACGGAATTCCTTCCCTAAGCACCTCTCTTCTTCTTTAAGATGCTCTTTAAAGCCAACCAATGGTCCTGTGACATGCCCTGGTATATTTTACTATGTTAAAGGCACTATATAAATGCACATAGTTGTAGATCATAGCTAATCTGTACTTCAATTCCACCTACCCGCCTTGGTTCCATGTCCCTTAATCCCTTGCCTAATAAAAATCTATCAATCTAAGTTTTGAAATTTTCAACTGACCCCCCCCAGCCTCAACATCTTTTTTGGGGAGAGAGTTCCAGATTTCTGCTACCGTTTCAGTGAAGAGTATGTTCCTCTCTGAAATTAAAGCTTTGTGGATTATGCTGTAGATTTACCACATGAATGCAGAGAGATGCAGAAGGATGGAACGCTTTGGCTGAGGTGAAACAATTGCATCTGCCATATGAAAAATGGACAAAACGTTTTAAGAATTGGAACTGTGGGGGAGATGCTAAGTACAGTGGGAGTTGTTTTGGTTGCTACACAGACATGATCTGCTGAATGGTCTCCAAATATATCCAGTGATTGCTATGGTGCCATCTGGGTCCTTTCTACAAACAACCTTTCAAGAAAGCAGCACAGCTAATTTTAATTGCAGGATGACACAGTGCAAATGTGCATTGAAATAGTCCTTGTAAAATAAAAATAAACCATCATCATCTAAGGCACACAGGCTGATCAAAGTCTTTCAAATGTAATTTGCCACCGAGTCTTTACATTAGCTTGACCATCACAAGACACTGGTATGAATACTTAAACCTATCGAACAGAATTTGATTTGATCTGAAAGGATTGTTAATTCAGCGGGCAGGAATGTAATACGGGTGATAAGGGATGGGTCGGCCACTCTGTACCCCACCCAATTCTCCTTCCCCAGAAACTAGTGGTGCATGGGGTAGTACAACACTCTGCTTCCACCACCTTTTCAGGAACAGAGTCTTTGAATATTTTTAAGGCAGAGGTGGACAGATTCTTGGTAAGCAAGGGGGCGATAGGTTATCAGGGGTAGGTGGGATGCAGATTTGAAGTTACTATCAACTCACCCACGATCTTATTAAATGGCGGAGCAGGCTCGAGGGGTTGAATGGCCTATTCCTGCTCTTTGTTCGTATGATAGTCAACCCACAGCCATCCAATTCATACCCCATCCACCAGTAACAACTTGCCCCACCACCCACTCCCCACCGCCCCCACCCCCCCGCCCCCGCCCCCACCGCCACCGCCACCGTCTTTGTTTCAAATATAGCATTGATAACAAACCAGCTGTGGCCTTTAACTGAAAATATATACTCCAGTATGAATTCTCATTTTAAAAGCATTTGATAACATTACATAGAATTTGTAGCGTGGTAACAGGCCATTCGGCGCAACTGCTCTGTGCAGGTTCATGCTCCACATGAGCCTCCTGCCATCTCTCTTCATCTCACCTTATCACCACATCATTTTATTCCTTTCTCGCTCACGTGTTTATCCACCTTCCCCTGAAACGTTATCTATATTATCCACCTCAACCACTGCCTGTGGTAGCGAGTCCCACATTCTCACCATTCCCTGGGTAAAGAACTTCTTCCCGGATTTTTGATTGGATCATTATTGACCATCTTGAGCATATGGGCCCCCAGTTTCAATCTCCCCCTCAAGCAACACCCCCTCTAATTTTTTTGGGCGGTGTACAAGGGGTGCAGGGATGGTTATTTTTTAAACAAGTGCACGGCCCCTTTAAATTTTCTTGCGCGGCTGTGCATGCACGATAATTTAAAGGGACTGACTTGTGCACGATCTGCATGGGATCTTTCAGGTTGCTGCATGGCCATGCACGCTAAAGGAAAGATTGCATTAAATCGTTTTGTTAATTTAAAGACCTCTGTCAGCACTTCCCTCAGGCCTTCTCTTTTCTAATTCAGTTCTGTTCAGTCTTTTATTAATTTGCTTTCCACTGATTTTATTATGCATTTTAAACTAAAATGATTATTTCATGCAGCAGTGCCCGGGTTTCTGTTTTTGAAATCAATTATTAAAAGACATTATGCACCGAGTATCATATTAGAGTTATTGGCAAATTTGAAGCCCAAGGGATTAAAGGGGGCAGTGGCAATTAGGATCCAAAGCTGACTAAGTGACAGAAAGCAGAGGGTCATGGTGAAAAGTTGTTCAGACTGGAGGTAAATATACCCTTATGTTGAAGAACCCCGGGAATGGGTTTTAGTATCACTGTTCTTTTTAATATTTATTAAAGATCTGAGCTTGGGTGCACAGAGCACAATTTCAAAGTTTGCAGCTGGCATGAAATTTGGAAAAGTAGTAAGCAGGAGGATAGTCATGGACTTCAGGAGGACATAGACAGACTGGTGCAATGGACAGGCAGGTGGCAGATTAAATTTATCACAGAAGTGTGAGGTGATTCATCTTGGTGGAAAGAAATGTGGAGAGGCAGTACAATCATAGTGGGGGTTACATCACAGGAGGAGGCAGTTTGTTCCATCGTGTCCAGGCTGGTTCTCAGCAAGAGCAGCTCACCTAGTCCCACTCCCCTGCCCTTCTCCAGTAGCCCTGCAAACTCTCTCTTCAGATAATTATTCAATTTTAATTTGAAGGCAGAGATTGAATTTACCTCCAGTACACTCTCAGACAGTACATTTCAGATCCTATCTGCTTGCTGTGTTTAAAGGGTTTTCCTTATGGTGCTGCTGGCTATTTTGCCATCCACCTGAAACCTGTGCGCTCCGATCCACGACCCTTCCACCAACGGGAACAGTTTCTTTCCATCTATTCCGTCCAGACCCCCTCATGATTTTGAGCATCTCTATCAAATCTCCTTTAAATCTTCTAAGGAGAACGCGTTGGCTCCCTGCAAGAGCAACTCAGCTGGTCCCACTCCCCCGTTTTTTCATCTTGTTTTCCTGCAAATATTTTCTTGTCAGGTGCTTGTCTGATTCCCATTTGAAAACTATGATCAAATCTGCCTCCTGCACACTCAGGAAGTGCATTCCAGATCCTAAACACTCGCTGCGTTAAATAGTTTTTCTTCATGTCACTACTGGTTCTTTTGCCGTTTTACCTTCTATCAGTGCCCTCTGGTTCTCAATCCCTTACGCCAATGGGAGCAGTTTTTCTCCGGCTACTCTGTCCAAACCCTTCATGATGTTGAAGACTCCCATCAAGCCTCCTCTCAACCTTCTCTCCTCAAAAGGGGAACAAGTCCAGCTTCTCCAATCTATTCATGAAACTGAAATTCTCTCATCCCTGGAACCACTCGAGAATCTTTTCTACACCCTCTCTAAAGCCTTCACATCCTTCCTAAAGCGTGGTTCCCAGAATTGGACACATTACTCCATTTAAAGCTGAACCAGTGTTGTATACAGGCTCACCTTTCTATGAACTGAATGGCATAATTTTAAAGGGCGCAGGAACAAAGAGACCGGGGGGGGTGAATATGCACAAATCTTTGAAGGTGGCAGGACAAGTCGTGAAGGCTGTTAAAAAAACGATATTGGAAGCAGATTTGATAATAACGTTCACAAGGAAATTAGTTAAAAACTCGAGAAGGAAAAATTTGGAAGACTATGGGAAAAGAGTAGGGGCAGTGGGGCTAATTGGATTTATATGAGAAACAACATGGGAGAGTTTTTTTTTAATCCACTGTTCCATCTAGCCTCTTGGAAAATTATAGGCAGGACTTTCTGGTCCTATTGAAAGTCAAAGGGCCTTTGGCTGCCTCTCCAAATTTTCCGACCCATAGGTTTGTTAATAACTGAGGTCCCGTTTATTTCAGTGCAAAGTCAAAGGATACACGCCCACAAACAGGTACAGCTTCTGACCTCACCCAGTACCATGGAAATCTTGATAA
This sequence comes from Cetorhinus maximus, assembly GCF_964194155.1. NCBI lineage: Eukaryota > Metazoa > Chordata > Chondrichthyes > Lamniformes > Cetorhinidae > Cetorhinus > Cetorhinus maximus. The sequence continues at coordinate 179,861,495 of NC_135880.1, forward strand.
GCAGCAGCTCATTTACAAGCTCAGCGAGATTACAAGCTCGTGTTCAAATATAAAACGTTTACAGACACGAGGCTTAAAATGGTTACACGTCCTAGAATACCATGTTTTCAGAGAAAGAAAATCATTGCCTGAAAATCCAAAACGGGTATTAATATTACTGATGCGTGACAATTTCATACAGGATTGTGGCATGCAGGGCAGTTCCAAGCATACCCAATGTTTAAATTAACAAAGAGAATTTTGATTAGGAACTTACAGATTATTTTAAGACTAAGCTTGCAATGCTCCCACGAAACAAATTCAGAATCTAACTTCTGGTTGTGAGGAGGGTTAAATAGTCAGCACCACCCATTTATAAGGGGAGAGAAGCTGCACATTAATCTTAGATCAATTAAGCTCTCAATAACAAATAATGTCGCTAACTAAAGTTAAATACGAGCTCCATACATTACCTTCTCCATCAAGGCTACAATAGCTCCTGGTTCCAAATAGCAGCTCATTCTTTCCCTCAGTTGTATCCTGTATTGGTCCAGAGGACAGAACTTCCTGTCCTATATATTTAATAGCCGGAATGGAATTACGAGCTTTCTTTGAAGGAGACGGCCGCAAAGCTGTGTCAGTGAAAACAGGACAAAAATGCAATCTCATTTGAAAGAAAACTTGAAATCCATAAATTCATTCCACTATAAGGTAGCATTGAATACTTTGCTCTCTTGGAGAGGAGACAGCTGCCATTTATTGATACCAACTTATGCAGGCTACAGTTCCACATGACTTTTTTTTTGGTAAAATTTGATTCACTGGGTGAACGTAGGAAAGTCTCTTTTCCACAGATAGGAGTGCAATTGCAATCCAACCACGTGCAGGATGGAAACAAGACCAGTCATTGAATAATAGTCCAAGAGGAAGCTTGCATTGTTACTGAATTTTATTACACATGAGACTGAAAAGTTGGGTGCTCTCTTCCTCTCAAACTCACCGTCACCATCAAAATTCCTCCGAAGAGGAGTTCTTAATGCCCCGTTGTGACGTTTCCATTTCCTCCATTGGTGTAACACTTACGTTGAATGAAATCGACAAAGCCAATGAGCAGAAACTTTGTACATTGGTTTTGGATTTACAGGAATTGGGCTGACACTGCCCAAACTCACACTACCTGTAACCCTTACTGCTGATAAAGGCTTTTGTCCAGTCAGTAACTGGGGCAAAAACTGCTTCCAATGACGGACCACAGTTTCCAAAGATTATTTCATTGATGAGATAAAGCTATCTTCATCCATCCTTCTAAATTATACTTTAATCCCCCCTCTCTTTCTAGGCTGCAAGGACCACGCAGTATTCCCTGATGTAGGCCAGGTCTCATCAATTGACACAAATACTTATCATTTTTTTTGGAAGTGAGGGGGGATCCAATTATCATTTGTCTTCATTTTCCTTTCTTTTTCAGGTGGAAGTGCCTAGTTGCCGCTCATCAACTACCCCATTGCTATTGCTGAGATCTGGACCTCATGGGGAGGCAATGGTGTCCCGGCTCTGGGGACCAGGGTTCGAATCCCACCACAGCAGATGGTGGAATTTGAATTCAATAAAAATCTGGAATTAAAAGTCTAATGATGACCATGAAACCATTGTCGATTGTCGTAAAAACCCATCTGGTTCACTAATCTCCTAAAGGGAAGGAAATCTGCCGTCCTTACCTGGTCTGGCCTACATGTGACTCCAGATCCACAGCAATGTGATTGTCTTATAAATGTCCTCTGAACAAGGGCAATTAGGGATGGGCAATAAATGCTGGCCTAGCCAGTGACGCCCACATCCCATGAATGAATTTAAAAAAACAGCGTAACACACATGTAACACACTTACATTCTAATACTTCAAGACAGCAAATGCTGAAAAATAAAATGTGTTGAGCCTGTGGCAAACCTAAACAGATCCAATTTGAAAGCCAGTCAGTCATTCAGCTCTCTGCATAGGAGGGTGGCATTTAACTAGATCATGACTGATCCGTACCTTAACTCCATTAAACTGTTTAGATTCCATAATGCTGGTCTAATAAAAATCTATCCATCTCTCTTTTCAGAATTGGAGTCCATCAGCAATAGGGCTACATTAACACCTTCCGCTCCCTTTAAAAACAGCACTCAGCATTTCAAGGCATGCTCCATGCATAATATTTTCTGAATAATGATGTATCCCAGAGTTTCGACAAGGCCTTGGAGTTTGCTTGGTGGTATTAATATGTTCTCTAATCAAACTTAAGCCCTTATGGAAAGTCATCCAATAGCTACACATGGAATGCAGTTAACACATGTTAAATGCACAGCTTGTCTGGTTTCCTTTTTGTACATCGTATGGTTCAGTATGGTTCATTCTGGCAGTAAAACAACTTCTAGTCTGCAATTCTGCAGCCCTGTGAACCCTCTACTGAACCCAGTAAAGGCAAATTCTTTCTAAATAGCGGAGAACAATAAAAATGTCCTGTGAAATAACTTCAGTTTTGTGGAGAAACTAGAGAACCTGGGTTCGTTCTCCTTACAAACAGGGAAGGTTAAGGACAGATTTGATGGAGGTTTTCCAAATTATCAAGGGTTTTGATTGAATAAGTAAGGAGACCCTTAATGCTGGCAGAATGGTCAGTAACCATAGATTTAAAAAGGTACAAAATAAAAACAGAAAGCGCTGCAAAAACTCAGGTCTGGAAGCATCTGTGGAGAGAGAAACAGGGTTAATGTTTCGAGTCCAATACGACTTCTTCAGAACGAAGTCCCAAAATTACAATTCCGAGGTAGAATCATATTGGACTTGAAACATTAACTCCTGTTTCTCTCTCTATAGCCAGGTCTGCTGAGTTTTTACAGCACTTTGTTTTTTTTATCTCAGATCTCCAGCATCTGCAGCGTTTTGCATTTATTTTACAGATGTAAGGTATGTGACCAGCGGGGAGATAAGGATCATCTGTTTTTACGCAGTGAGTTATGATGTTTTGCCTGAAAGGGTTGTGGAGGTAATATGGATAAATACTTAAAAGCAAACATTTGCATCTATGGGGAAGGAGAAGAGTGGGATTAACTGGATAGCTCTTTTACAGAGCCAGCACAGCCATGATGGGCCAATTGGCTGCCTGCTGTGGTGAATGAGTCTATGAAAAAGCATGCAAATACATTCAGTGGCTGTCAACATATTTAAACAAGGAAGACAACAGTGAAATATCAAATATTTCCTGATACTCACACAGTGTCTTCTTAAATACCCGACTGCTCATGAACTTCAAAAACCGATCAGCGTAGAATCCTGGTCTATGGACTGACACAGAATCCTGTGGAAAGATAAAAGGGATTTGTAGATAGTGTACGACCCATATCCCACCACAATGTGGCTCAGCGAGATTGCCCCTAGAAGGTCTGGCAAAGAAACTGATTGCATAGGGGTCCAAGTAGATGTTGGCCATTTCCATTTTTCTTGCACTGCTATGTGCAAACACAGCACCGCATAGGGACATTCTGGCCCTCCCTCCTCCTCAAACTAAGTCACTTTTTGTAGTCTGCTTGGTACCATGCTTCTGGGGATAACACTAGCCCTCTGCTAAACTAAATTGGCAGGGGGATGGGACCCTGAAAAGTAGTTCAGAGGGGAGAGAAGCTGAGATGGAATTAGAAGCTTAAACGCTAGTACGTGAGTCTGGAGGGCAGAGGAAACATAAGCTAGATAAGAAAGTGAATTTAGCAAGGCTAAATGGGATATATTTTAATGCAAGGAGGTTGAGGAATAAGACAATCAAGCTGGGGGCACAGATAGCTATGATATACTCCCATGTGCCTATGACTGAGACTTGGCTGAAAGGAGGATAGGATTGGTAGCTTAACATTCCTGGTTATAGGGTATTCAGACAAGATAGAGACGGGGATCGAAGAGAAGGGAGTGTCCCAATATTGATCAAGGAATCAATGATAGCAATGAGGAGGGATGATATCATGGGAGGATCATCAAATAAGGCCATATGGGTAGAAGTAAAAACCATGAAAGGGGCAAACACGCTGTTGGGTGTGTACTATAGGTCCCCAAACAGTCAGGGAGAAATAGAGGATCAAATATGGATTCAAATTTCAGAGAAGTGTAAGAATAATAAGGCAGTAACAGTAGGGGATTTTAACTACCCAAATATTAACTGGGATAGTTTTAGTGCGCAAGGTAGGGAGGGAGCAAAATTCTTAAGTTGCATCCAGGAGAACTTTTTTAGCCAGTATGTAGAAAGCCCAACAAGGCAGGGGGCAGTTCTGGACCTAATATTTGGAAATGAGTATGGGCAGGTCGAAGGTGTATCAGTAGGGGAGCATTTTGGAGATAGTGACCATAACTCAGTTAGATTTAGGATAGTTATGGAAAAGGATAAGGTTGGGCCAGGAATAAAAGTTCTAAACTGGGGAAAGACTAATTTTACTAAGATGAGATATGATTTGGCCCAAGTGGACTGGGAGCAACAACTTGCAGATAGAACTGTGTCAGAGCAGTGGGAGGCATTCAAAGAAGAAATACCGAGAGTACAGGGCAAATATGTTCCCGCAAAGACAGAGGGGGCGGGAGGGGGGTCCAAGTCTGGAGAACCCTGGATGTCAAGGGTCATAAAGTTTAGGATTAAGAAAAAAAGAAGATTATGGCAGATACAGAGAGTTTAATACAGCAGAGTCCCTAGAGGAGTATAAAAAATGCAGTGGGGAACTTAAAAAGGAAATTAGGAAAGCTAAGAGAGTGCATGAGAAAGCATTGATGGGTAGGATAAAGGAAAACCCAAAGGGGTTTTTAAAAATATATAAGGAGCAAGAGAATAACTAGGGAAAGAGTACTGCCAATTAGGGACCATAGAGGTAATCTGTGCGTGGACACAGAAGGCGTGGATACAGTCCTCAATGAACACTCTGCATCTTCACAATGGAAAAAGACAATGCAGGTATAGACATCAGGGTGGAGGACTGTGAAATATTAGAGGAAATTAACATGGAGAGAGAGGAGGTACTAGTGAGTTTAGCGGCCTTAAAAGTGGATAAATCCACCCGAATGAGATGTATCCCAGGCTGTTGAGGGAGGCAAGGGAAGAGATATCAGGGGCCCTGGCAGTAATTTTCAAATCCTCTCTGGCCACAGCTGAGGTGCCAGAGGACTGGAGGACTGCTAACATCGTCCCATTATTAAAAAAGGGAGGAAGGGATAGACCAGGAAATTACAGGCCAGTCAGCGTAACCTCGGTGGTGGAGAAGTTACTAGAAAGAATTCTGAGGGACAGAATATATCTGCACTCGGGGAGTTACGGATTAATCAGGGATAGTCAGCATGGATTTGTTAAGGGAAGGTCGTGTTTGGCAAATTTGATCAAATTTTTTGAGGGGGTAACCAGGAGTGTGGATGAGGGCAATGCATTTGATATAGTCTACATGGACTTTAGCAAGGCTTTTGATTAGGTCCCTCATGGCAGACTGGTCAAGAAAGTAAGAGCCCATGGGATCCAAGGCAAAGTGGCATGTTGGATCCAAAATTGGCTGAGAGGCAGGAAGCAGAGGGTGATGGTAGAGGGATGTTTCTGTGACTGGAAGTCTGTTTCCAGTGGGGTTCCACAGGGCTCCGTGCTGGGGCCCTTGCTGTTTGTGGTGCACATAAATGATTTGGACTTAAATGTAGGGGGTATGATTCAGAAGTTCGCGGATGACACAAAAATTGGTAGGGTGGTAAATAGTGAGGAGAATAGTCATAAACAGCAGGAGGATATCAAAGGACCGGTCAGGTGGGCAGAGCAGTGGCAAATGGAATTCAGCCCGGAAAAGTGTGAGGTAATGCACTTGGGGAGGGCTAACAAGGCAAGGGATTACACTATGAAGGATAGGACCCTGGAAAGTACTGAAGATCAGAGGGACCTTGGTGTGCATATCCACAGATCCCTGAGAGGAGCATGGCAGTAGATAAGGTGGTTAAGGCGGCATATGGGATACTTGCCTTTGTTAGCCGAGGCATAGAATACAAGAGCAGGGAGGTTATGCTGGAACTGTATAAAACGCTGGTTAGGCCACAACTGGAGTACTGCATGCAGTTCTGATCACCACAGGATAGGAAGGATGTGATTGCACTGGAGAAGGTGCAGAGGAGATTTACCAGGGTGCTGCCTGGGCTGGAGGGTCTGAACTATGAGGAAAGATTGGATAGGCTGGGATTGTTTTCCTTGGAGCAGCGAAGGTTGAGAGGGGACCTGATAGAGGTGTATAAGATTGAGAGGCATAGATAGGGTTGATAGAAAGGCACTTTTTCCATTATTAGAGGGGTCAATAGCCAGGGGGCATAGATTTAAGGTAAGAGATAGAAGGCTAAGAGGGGAGTTGAGGAGAAATTTTTTCACCCAAAGGATGGTGGGAGTCTGGAACTCACTGCCTGAAAGGGTGGTTGAGCCAGAAACTCTCATAACATTTAAGAAGTATTTAGACATTCACTTGTACTGCCATAGCCTCCAGGGCTATGGGCCAAGCGTTGGAAAATGGGATTAGTGTTGTCAGATCTTTGTTGACTGGTGTGGACACAATGGGCCGAATGGCCTCCTTCTGCGCTGTAACCGTTTATGAGTCTATAAAGACTCTTGTATTTCCCAACTAACGGCTATAAAGTAAGCCGTCTCACCATGGCAGAACATGTCCATCCACTTTCCCCATTCTTTGCAAGATGCTGCCATGGTGGAAATCAGGAATAGGGCAAAATGAACACCTGTCCTCCTACTCCATGGCACAGTGTGTTTGTGCTCCAGTATGCTGTGTCAAAGAACCTTCACATCTGAATGGTTAAACTCCAGTGCCAAACATAGTTCCAAGTAGTAAAGAGTTGAGAGATGTGGTCTATGAATTACTTGTAATGACATTCAAACAGATTACATCTATAAATGACATGTATACTCTGGCTGTCAGAATAGTCTTCCATTCTTAACCTCATTTAGACCAAGAAAATGTTTCTACTCAATCAGTGTCATCACCTGAACTGATTGGAACCAATTCTTTATCAGTTTCTGAATCTCAATCTCCTTTATCTGAATCATGGAGCAAGTTTAAAATTCTAGCTACAATTTACTAGATTGCAATCTTGATAATATCAGAGTGTAAAAACAGCTCCACATTCAATTTGCCTTTAATGGAAGATGCACATCGAGAGTAGCCTCCACTCAAGTAGTAGCTATCTACTTGGAACCCCAGAATAGAACATTTATCAAACACATTACAGCTTCTCTAAATGGGCTGTTTTTACACAATCAGTTTATTTTAAATGGGCAAACACCGGAATACAAATAATGCAGGCCTGAATGTAGTGTGAGCGCATTAAGCTTCCTAATAGTGAAAGCAGTGAGTGTGCAACGCCACAGTATTTATAACATGGTGCTGAAGTTTTTGTGGTTGATTATTTTAAGGAAAGAGTTGGCGAGTGGAGTGCATGATCCCACTCGGTACTCAAACCAACATTTTCACTCCAATCTTTGAAGTTGGTGGCTGGTCATAATCAGAAAAAAGTAAAAAAACTGCTCACATGACATTTTAAGCAATTGAAGACTGTGATCCTCATAAACCACCATTACAAACACTGCACATCAGAAAGCAGCCAAACGGATGATATAAGCATGTATACGTTAAAAGGATCTACACACTAGGCTAGCTAGAAATTAAATCGTTTCACCTTTCGGGACATCCTTCCCAAGCAAGAAGCGATGTCGCTCATAGGTCACAAATAGAGTCACTAATAAATCCAATTGGGAATTCAGGAGAAACCTCTTTACCCAGAGAGAGTGGTGAGAATGCGGAATTTGCTACCACTAGGAGTGGTTGAGGTGAATAGTGTAGATGCATTTAAGGGGAAGTTAGATTAATGCTTGGGGGAGAAAGGAATTGAAGGATATGTTGCTAGGGTGAGATGAGGGTCGGTGAGGGTATAGGAGGGCTGAAATGTTGTAAAATCTATATCATTTAATTATAAATCTGGCACATTTGCAGAATAAATGCATCTACTGCTCAGAGAATGCTCACTTTCATATTCTTACTACTTTACACAGAATTACAATAATGAAAAAAGGCTGAGTGTTTTCTTCAACCTTCCCATTTCCTTGTGGGCCACTTTCCTTTTGTCTCTGCTATTAAGTATATTTAGTAATTACATCCTTTCGCTTAATACTACTTTGATCATAAAGATAAGTAAAATGTAAACATACTCCATCATAGACAAGAGCTTTCCAAGAGTGTTCCAGCTTCTTAATGAACCTGTTGGGGGAAGAGATAAATTAGTTAAGCATTTGAAAGCTGAAATTAATTGCAATTACGATTTGCTGTTTTGAATATGTAAATTAAAAAACTGTAGGACATTGTGCCAAAGATTTATCATTGAAGTATTGCAATTTGCAAACATGAACGATAGATTTACTTTTTGAGAAGACGACTTTTTGTGAGAGAGATGACAGGAGGGAATGAAACAGCCTCCCAGTTTATGCTCCCAGTATTATTATTAAACACTTCCAGGACAGCAAGGTCAGCCACACAGTAAAAATTCCCTTTCTCTGGCCCCAGCATTGACACTTCCCTTCCTTAGTGTAGCCTTGTGAATTCTCTTTTCTATTGGCCACACCAGGGCTCACGGAGCTGAAATGGCCAATTTAACCCCATTTAGCAGGTTTTGAGCTGAACTCAAGATTGGGGAGTGATCTAAACCATTGACCCCAAGATCCCCACTAATCCAGGCCGAGAAGCCTTGGCAAATCAACATTATTCACGATTTTTATTTCTTATTGGTTGGGTTTGCCTTGGTTGAATTTTTGTAGGTCTTGCTGTCCTGTTAGATTAGTCCTAGTCAGAACCCCAGCACTTGCAAGCGTTAGCAATTTCAAGTAGAGGTGCCAATAAAGTGAAAACACTCATTCAATCATCACAGGTGGCCTCCAAGTTTCTAGGATGCCCACTTAGTTGTCTGTGGACAACTAAGGGAGAGCTTAGACATCTCTGCTGTGAGCAATTCAAAATTAGAAGCACCTAGATCCAAGACCTTTTCAGCTAAGGTGGGCTGGGTGAGAGGAGAGGAGGAAGTGGTTTGCATGCTGAATCAGAGTCAAACATCTGAGGTCAAAAGAATGTTTCATTCCAATGTCCACCCATTTGCCAAGTGAAAACCTCAAGACATAAATAGCCAACTTGTGGATAGGCTATACATGGAATCCTCACTTTCATTAGTGTGAAAGACCAGTCTGGGACAGTGAAAACACCAACAAATCCCACAGAAGAAAAATAATTTTACGCATGCAGTCAATACCTGTAAGACTGTAGAATATCTATAATGGCCATATAAAGTAGAAGTCTCTCTCCTTTACTATTTTTGGCTGGTATGCCACCCATTCTGGAAAAAGAGAAGAAAAATAAGTAATAGCAAAGCATAAATAATGGCTACAAATATTTAACAGGGAGTGTGGATGGAGAAATAAGATGGACAATTTTTACTTTGCCGATGCTTAACCAGTCGGCAGATTGACATCCCAATGGATTTTCCTGGAGTGAAAATCAGACCTGGTGTATGACAGGCGGCTAAATCAATCTCACTCATTATCACTCAGTTAGAATTAGTCCCCAGGAATCCTCAGGCCTAACATAGATTTACCAGGAAAGCACTGAACTCTGGGTTAAATACAATTGCCAATGTTTTATTTTTGAACATAACTTGCGTTATCAAGTATATTTCAGTGTACGGGTTGTGAAAGCCAGTGAGATAAGCAATGTCTCCCACAGGAAGGTCCTTGGGGGCCTGTTGGGTTACAGCTAGCACCTATTGTAGTTTCCTCCGTTACCATTATCGATCCAAAGGCTGAACGTGATGCTTCTTCAGCACTCGCTTCACTGGCTGAACAGTTGTGCATCAATTCACAGTAAATCGCTAGATTTTACCATCCATCACCAATCATGGACCAATGGGCCAGCTTATGCTTCATGTTTTATAGCCTGTATAGTTAAATACAGTATAAAATTCACATTTCCAACGTGGTGGCAAGACCTGTTTCTTTAAGACTTGGAAATGGAACACACTCTACTTTTTACAGATCAGCCACAATCTGAAAGAATGGTGGAACAGGCACAAGGGCCTGAATGGTCCCCTCTGTTTCTATATTCCTGTGCACCCAGTGTCAGTGTGCAACACTCCCAACTGGGTATAATGATAACTTATGTTATACAGTGCCTTCAAAGTAATAAATATCCGAAGGCACTGCACATGGGAGAAAATAGATACCAAACAGTAATATAAGACACAATGGAAAATACAGATTTTGAACAGGCTTTTTAATAGGCAGACAGACAGTAGCAGCAAGGTGGAAAGGTTTAAGAATGAAGTTTCAGAGTATGGGCCAGGGTGGCTGAAAGTTTGGCCACTGTTGGTGCAGCGAAGGGGATACATAAGAGACAAGGTCAAAGGAAATAGGGGTGGAGAATATTGCAGAGGTATAAGGGAAAGAGCTAGAGTGTGTAACTGATGACAAGGGTGACGGACTAGCAGGATATTAATCTGAGAAAGATGGAGCTTTGCTCAGGATGGGACTTGAAAGGCTGAAGAGGACGACATTGGTTTGTCTCTCGATCCATGAGGGGCAAGGCCAAGGCTGCAAAACTGTAAAATCCCTAAAACAAAGAGGGAATTTTCATCACATCAGCTCTGACTGGATTCTAAAGTAAATTCAAAGTGGTCCAGCCCAGCGGACCATACCTCTTCGTAAAGCAACTTGGAGAAGAGGTATATTCTGCTGCATTATTTACCTCATTTTACATGTTATATAGACAGAAATAACTGTATTCTTCATCATAGTTCTCCATTGTCTCTTACTGCCATGCTTTGAAATTAATAGTTTCTGTGTTTGTATTTTCCTCACCTGTATCTGATGGGGAGACAATGTGACAGGAAATACCACTCTGTGACATGGATATAGGATTGGCGGATTGTGGGTAGCCTCCCCAGTCACAATATCAGGAAGCACTAACTTCCTGATGCCACATCCTGTGGGCTTCACACTAAACTTAAGTTGTCCACTGATTTTTCTTCTTCTTTCTTTAAACACAGCTAAACCCAGACGTACAAATGTACCAGTTGCCATCCACACACTCGTATTTTCAAAAGGAGTCAGGATAAATACTGAGTGAGTAAAAACATGTGGCACCATGGGGGAAAGAGCAGGGGAGGGAGAGTAATTGGATAGTTCTTTCAAAGAGCCAGCACCAGCACAATGTGCTAAATGGCCTCCATCTGTGCTGGAAGATTCTATGAACAGTCGTGACCTCATGTGAAAGCCAGTCCAACACCATGACATGTTGCAGGAAAGACTAATTTTCATTTCACAGCCTTGTCCATTTGAAAGAGGGGCCAACAGACTCTTCCCACCCACACAAGCAACACGTGGGAGAGCGTCGGGGTGGGGGAGGGGTGGCGTGTTGGTGCTGAGTAACAAGTTTAACAGGGAATACGCCCCCAACCTGCCACTTACACACCCAGATTTCATGTCATGTGGATTTACCATCCACAAGAAGTTGGACTTTTCATTAATGCTTTAAATCAAGCTCCCACCGTGTGTTGGAAGCCTAACTAAAATCTACCGCTGTTTGCGTTTTGCAGGGTTTGGGAAACCAGGCAGTGAATGGGAGGGGCGGGGGAGAGCTCAAGAGGTTACTGTCTTTTACAAGATATATTGTGGGCCACTGGGAGGAGAGTTCCAACACCCATCTCCCCCCACTCCACCCAAACTACCTCTCCCTCTCCCACTCCCACTGGCCTCCACACCACCCAAGCGCCACCACCCCCTCACCCCCAACCAAGAACTCAAGGAAGCCTTCAGCCTCCCAACTGCCGATTGCGGCCTCTCTCCTCAACCACCCTCCTCGCCCACCACAATCGCTACCACACCCACAAGCCCTGATCTACCACTCCCTCCCCCGTCTCGGGGATTGAGCCCAAGGGTCTCTCAGCTGAGGACCACCTCTCCCCACCACTTCCACTCAGCCCCACAACTGGTGTTTCAGCCTTCCACTCTACTGAGTGAGCAATGAAAGAAAAGAATTCTAATGAGACCCTGCCATTAGAGCTCACAGAGTTTCCACATCCCCGGCCTTGCTGAGCTCTGCTGTACCTTTTCTGCCAATATCAGGGCCAATGAGTTAATACAATAAGTGAAGAAAAAGTAAAGCAGCGGCAGATGCTTTAGTGAAATAGTTTTACTGTGTTGGCTAAACTAAAAAGTGAGAAAAATACATGCCAAATAATAGTAACAGCAAGTTTTCCCCTCATTTAATCTCCTTATACACCTCAATTATTCTATCATACGACATGAAAATCAGATTAAAGTCAGATTTAGAACTCGCAAGCCCATCTTGATTTTAATGAAGGCACATTTGCTAAACCAGTCTATTGAATGTAATTGTCTCGATGACAAGAGGCAGGAGGAGCTCTTTGTACAATAGCCTATGACATAGACACATAATCACCATGGAAAAAAGAGAAGTTAATAAGTTCATTCATCCCATCGGTCCTTCCAACTCTATAGCTTAACCAGCCTAGCCTTTAGCTGCCTTCTGAAAACCTCCAGTAGTGTTTGGAATAAGCTGCCAAATAAGATAAATAAAATCAAATGATTATCACCTTAATTGTGTCATGAACTTTAAAAAAAAACTATACATGATAAATTTACTTTTTATTCTTTTAAAACTCTTGCTTGGTTAATCTTTTAAGCAATATTTTGGACTCACTTTATGTAAACCATTAAAAACTTGATAAACTGATAAGGCCTAAACTTAAACTTTCTACTTTCTATACTCTACACTCTAAGCTCTCTAATCTTTCTCATAGCTCATCATCTTCAGACAGGGATCGTTCGTGTTTGTCCTCCACAAATACTACACCATACAATCGGGTACTTAATGTGCCAATAGATTTGGAAAGACTCATCAGGAACTGTTAGGTCCTTGATCAGCTAAAGAATAATGAGATAGATGCTACAATTCATCGAGCAACAGGCTGGCAATCAGTATAAGTAATGTTATGAAACAGAATAAGTAACTGCTTCGATTGTCTTTTTGACAGATAAAGCCAAAATTCCACAAATAAAATGCTAGGGGAAGCCTGTGGAGCTGGTGATATTTCAGTACCATTGTTTCCCTGATACGAATTTGAGATATCTTTTTAAGAAATAACAATGTTGTCCCAAGACCATCCTATTACAGTAACAAGTACAACTTGGCACTGCCAGCAAAGTACAGAACTTGTTAACCCTGCTCATAGTAATATTGAAGAGTAAGAATACTGATACAAAACTAAAAGTTCAAATGGGCCAAACACTGTGTACAGTTCCAATGACCATGTCATAAAATGGATACAGGGGTACTGGAGATGGTGGTGTGGTGATAATGAAACTGAACTTGTAATCCAGAGGCCCAGGCTAATGCTCTGGGGACACAGGTTCAAACCCCACCACGGCACCTGGTGGAAATTAAATTCAATTAGTAAACCTGGAATCGAAAGCTAGCTTCAGTAATGGTGACCAAGAAACTAATCACCGATTGTTGTAAAAACCCAACTGGTTCACTCACTAATGTCCTATTAGGGAAGGGAATCTGCCCTTCATGTGACTCCAGATCCACAGCAATGTCGTTGACTTTTAACCGCCCTCTGAAATGGCCCGCAAGCATTGAGTCGTGGCAATTAGGGATGGGTAACAAATGCTGGCTTTGCCCACGTCCCATGAAAGAATAAAAACATGGTACTGAAAAAGAACTACAAGGGCGATACCAAAACTTAGAGGTTAGAACAAACAGGAAGAACTGAACAAGCTGGGGCTCTTTTCTCCAGAAAATAGGAGATTTGATTGAGAAGATGCAGAGGAAATGTTTCCACTTTGGGGGGCGGGGGGGGGAGTCCAAAACTAACAGCCATCAAAATATGATAGTCGCCAAAAATCCAATAGGGAATTCAGGAGCAAGTTCTTTACCAGTGAGAGTGGTGAGAATGTGGAACTCACGACTACGGTCCATGTACATAAAATAATTAGAAAGGACCTACAGGCCTGTGGTTGCAGACTTTAATCAGGGTATTACCATGAAATAAAGCAGAAGGTAACCCAACAGCAGGTGATTTGATGTAACATGACAAGAGCCAAGGCAGAGTCCTTACTGGCAAACAACGCATAAGCAACAATACATGTCTGAAAACCAGAAGTCAACTATGCAAAAATGAGACAGACAAAAACGAAGGTATTAAACTGAACTTAACCACGGAAGATACCATGATAAGGAACAACCACAACATGTGCTTCAGTTACTAATGTATCTGGAAATGAGCTCAAATGCCAGTCGAGACCCAGAGTTTCCTGAAAACTTACATCATCCAATGGCACAATTTAGATGCTTGCTGCTAAGGACAGAGGAAATTCAAGGGCGAGGTGACTGATGCCTGCTTTTCCACTAGGCCCGAATTTCCTCCATCTTTTGCATCGATTCTGGGAAACCACTCCCAAAACCCTGCACTGCTCATCGACACAGGAACTTCCCCTGCAAGAAGTATAGCTTCTGTAACAGTCTAAAATTTACACTGGTACTGAATAGGTGAAAATTTTACGCCTCAAATTTTAGGTGCAACAGGTCCCAGTGTCATATTTTTGGTCTATTATGGCAACTCAGGTTGTTATTTTTAATTCTCATCAAGACCTAAAATGTATTTTCTGCACTTCCAAATGCATCTCTATGGTTACCAGAATGATTTATATTAAAAGTACGAACCCTTAACTTGGCCTCTGTAACCCAAACAGACAGTTAGTAATGTGCTGAAACGTAGTGGCAGCTTTCTGACGTTGTGGCTTTCATGATTAAATCCAGTTTAATAGCTTCATTTTTGTCTCTTCCTTTGTACGATTCCAGTTGATATTAACTCAACACAGACAAACATTAAACCAGAGAACTTCTGGTCAGTGTTTGTATGCATGTTTCCATTCTCGGGATGTAAACATTGCCTGCCAGGCCAGCATTTATTGCCCACTCCTAGTTATCCCAAGATTGACCACCTTCTAGTGGTCTGATAGAACTGTATGATTTGCTCGAGCTGTTCATGGGGCAGTTAAAAGTCAAAGTATCAGAGTATCACGGTATCTTTACAGTGCAGAAGGAGGCCATTTGGCCCATCGAGTCTGCACTGGCTCTCTGAATTAGCATTCTAATAAATCCCACCCCACTGCCTTATTCCCGTAATCTTGCGCATTCTCTCTCTTCAGGCAGCAATCCAACTCCCTTTTGAATACCTCAGTTGAACCTGCCTCACCACCCTTTCAGAAGTTTGTTTCAGACTCCAATCACCCTCTGGGTGAAAGAATATTTCCTCACATCACATTTACTCCTTTTGCCAATTATTTTGAATCAGTACCCTCTAGTTCTTGATGCTCTCTTGAGTGGGAACAGTTTCTCACTATTTACCCTGTCCATACCCCTCAGGATCTTGCATACCTCTTATCAAGCCTCCTCTTTTCTCCAAGGAAAACAGACCCAACCTCTCCAATCTATCCTCATAGCTATAGTTCTTCAACCCAGGAATCATTGTTGTGAATCTCCTCTGTACTCTTTCCAATGCCTTCATATCCTTCCTCAAGTAAGGCACCCAGAACTGGACTCAGTACTTCAGATGAGTGTCTAACTAGTGTCTTATACAAGTTCAATATGACCTCCTTACTCTTGTACTCAATACCCCTATTAATAAAGCCCAAGATACTATTTGCTTTATTAACTGCTCTCTTCATATGTCCTGCCATCTTCAATGACCTATGTACGTACACACCAAGGTCCCTCTGTTCCTGCACCCCCCTTAGAGGCTCTCCCTTTATTTTATACTCTCTCACCATACCTTTTTTGCCAAAACAAATCACAAGTCAACAAGGTTGATGAGAAACTGGAGCTACATCTGGACTTGGTAAGATTGGCAGCTTTCCTTCCATTGGAATTTTCCAACAATTCAACAGTGTCATGGTGACTTAATATTAAAAAAAGTCTTTAATTCCCAGATTAGGAAAAAAAATCAAGTTCCCAAGCTGACAGGGAGGGATTTGAATTGTGAATTATTAGTCGATTACTAGCCTTAATTACTAGCCAGTAGCATAACCATCACACTGCTATGTGGCCGTATTCTAATGGAAATTACAAGCCCATGACTCAACTGCTCAAAGTAATTAGTTTCACTGAGGAGAACATTGGCCAGCTACAGAAGAGGATATTGACAGGACTTACGTATCATCTGTTCCAACAGATTCCCCTGATTTAGTCGCACCCTGTATGGATTCCAAGGCTGTGGAATACAAGACCTTCTGCCCCCCCAGGCGCTTCCCATCTGAGGCAGTCTGGAGGCTTTCCGCTTCCTTCTCTTTCTCTTTGATGGCTAGGTCCAAGTTATGGATTCCCAACAGCAGGCTGTAGTCCATGATTTTGAAACTTTCCAACACCTGGTGACATAAAAATGCCCAGTTACTATTGAGCTGCAGAAGGAATTGATAGCAATTTCATGTTTGGCATAATTTACTGAGTCACCCAAGTTCCAAATCACTGGGTTAGTGGCACCGTTAGAGAGGATCCAAACAAATATGATTCAGTTCCTAAAGGGGAATGAAAACACAGACAGAAGAAAATTATAGGATTATGATATGCAGGAATATTTACAACAACAACTTGCATTTATATAGCACCTTTAACATCATAAAACATCCCAACATCCTTCGCAGTAATGTTCCCAGACAGAGTTAGACAGTGAGCCACATAAGGAGATATTCGGACAGGTGACAAAAAGCTTGGTTAAAGAGGTAAGGAGTGTTTTAAGGAGGAGAGAGGGGCAGAGAGGTTCAGAGGGGGAATTCCAGTGGTAATGGGAGAACAGGAATTGGTGAGTCAGGATACGGACAGCAGATTTTTGGATGACCTCAAGCTTATGGAGGGTGCAAGGGAGGCTATCAGGAGAGCATTGGAACAGTTGAGCCTTGAGGGAACAAATGCATGGATGAGGGCCTCAGCAGCTGATGAGCTGAGGCAGTGGAGAAAGCCAGTAATGATTTGGAGGTGGAAGTAACAAATAAGTAGAAAATAACCTTTCCTATTTGTGCTTCGGATTGATTTGATAAAATATTAATCGTGCATTGAACTTCTCCTTGGATTGCTGAGGAGAGTATCAGCACTATATATACTGACAAGATCAAATGTCTCCAAAGTGGATATCGATCCTTTTTCTTCAAAGAAAAAAGACATGATCCCTTTAGTCCCATCCGCTCCCTCTCAGACCTCATTATTATTTTCTCGAAGATGTTCCTAAAACTCCTCTCTTTGAACCAAGTTTCCGGTCATCTCTTCCAATATGTTATGTGACTTGGTGTCAAATTTTATCTGATTGTTCTTATCATTTATCGCCTGAAATGTGGGCCTTGGCACTTCTAAGATTTTTCAATAAATTCTTAATTTGATGTGGTGAACCAGTAATCAACAATTCTTCAGTTAGATGAAGGGAATGTCTAATTAATTTTATTCTGAAATGATGAGATCCTGATCTCAACAATGGAGGCTATTCTGGGGCAGGCCATTGACTGAAAGACCCTTAGGATAAACACATTTATCAAAGTGCAAGAATGCTTAATCGCAAGATCTTCTCATTTAACAAATAAAAAGCCCACTACCTTTTTAAAAAAAAAAATCCCTTCATAGGAAAAGGATCCAATTGCAGCTTTGAAAACGTTACCAGTGTTGTATCACCATGATAAATAACATCACAGTCACCGTAAAACTTGAATATTTCTGTTAAAAACAATTCACAAAAGTACCCATTGTATTCCTCGCCCTCCTTCAGGTACCATACCCCAAGAGGGTGTTGATGGCCATGGACTTCCATTGGATTGGTCTATGATTATGCTTGGCAAAGTACTGCAGTGGTTTGCCATTGCCTTCTGCAATATGGCTGACCAGGAAACTCTCCCACTCTTACTGCCTGCCATCAGGTATAATGGAAAGATTTACAGGCTGATACTCAACCTGTTTGGCCATGTTATGAATACACTTTCCATGGTCATCAAGCCCTGAAGAGGGACTTGAACTTGGAGCTTCTGACCCTGAGGTAAGGATGCTACCTACTGCGCCACAAGACCTCCTACCCATTGTATTAGCCTTTCCATTTTCCAGGATCTCCCAACAACTTGCTTCTGGGCAGATTCTCCTCTTTGGAATAGCTTGTAATCTATTGCCAGAGGTGGGATTGATAAAGCTGGCTCACCATCCCAATGTTTTTGCTGTTGTGTCTGGGATGCACTGACACTCATGGTTGGTTTTTAGTGCCACCATCAGTGCCAGATTTTTTATGCCCATCTTAATTTAACCCTCTAAGCCCTGGTATCCATCTGCTGAATTGGCGTTGTACTCCCTCACCTCCAATATCAATATATCCTTCCTATGTGCTGTACCCCAGGACTGAATGTGGGGTCGCAGGTGCAGTGTAACCAGAGCTCTATTCAACTGGCTTGTATTCCCTCAAGTATAGAAGATTGAGGGGTTAAAATGTTAACAGGGTTTATGGAGCAAAGACAGGTATGTGAAGTTATGTTTCAGATCAGCCATGATTTCATTGAATGGTTGAACAGGTCCGAGGGGCTGAATGGCCTCCTCCTGTTCCCACTTTCCTATTATTTGATAGGGTAGATATGGAAAAATTGCTTTCTCTGGCACAGGAACTAACGATGAGGGGACATGACCACAGCAATTCTGGTTAACGTAATCACAATAGTGTAATCTCCAGTCTAACCCCCATCTCCATCATTGCTCATGCCCCTACTTCCCCAAGCCTGGACTCGTGTTGCTCTCTCCCTGGCACCTGGTATGGGCGTATGGAAGGTAATAAATCTGAAGGGAACAAGGAGCTAAAGAGAAGCAACCAGAAATTAGCAACAGTAAATGAGAAGCGATCATAGGTTATAACTGTGACTAGTTCCAAAAAGTACTTCATTAGTTGTAAAGTGCTTTGGGACATTTTGGTGATGTCAAAGATGCTAGATACATGCAATCTTTCTTTCTTTTATAAGTGGAAAGGGGATTAAAAAAAAAAGTGTGTCGGGCATGGGAAAGGGGGCAGAAGGATGGAGAATGTAAAACTACTGTGGTGGGAGAGGGATGAATGAAAGGTTGTTGCGCTGAACACACATACTCAAAAATAAACTCAAAAATATTGAAACATGTGAATTTCTGTCTGGAAGACCTTGTTCAAACAAGTGTAACTGTTATCTGGATATTCCTTTAAGCTTCTTTTAAACAGGCAAGCAATTGTTTCAGGCAGACCAGAACTTAACACTCTACCCCCTCTCCTCCCACCCCTATCCACCCCCCGTTTCCAGGATCTGAACCTTTTGTGGTGTTAAAACAATTGCAGCCTTTTCGTTTCATTTCGCAGGCATCACATTTCACAGACAAATCCATCATTCACATGGCTCACTAAGCATATACTGTGCACAGGCTAATGTATTAACACCTACACATTTCTCATTCAAAATTGCAAATATATAAACAAATCAAGTATTCAGATGCAGTGGAGTGTATTTTCCATATTACGTGCTCATGTGGGAAGAACTGTACAGAGCAGGTTTTGCATTTTCATCCTGTTCTGCAGGGAAAGAGGAGAAACCACCTGCATTTATATAGCACCTTTCACGGCCTCAGGACAGCCAATAAGTACTTTTCAAACAGTCACAATTTCAATGCAGGAGCTTTTCAGCAAAACATCCAAGTTGAACTCCAGCTGCAACTCCAATTTCATATTCCTAGAGGTTTCATCAGATGACCTCCCACTACAGTTGCCAACCCTCCAGAATTGCTCTGGAGCCTCCAAGAAATGAAGATTAATCTCCTTAAAATCTCAGGAGCATTTTTTTTTAAAATGGTGATTTTTTTTCCCAACATTTTCATCTATTAGTTCTGAAAATTCACAAGCTGAGTGGAAGAAAAGACTGTTTGACAATCAAGAATCACCCAACAGAGTCATGGAGAATGTTCCCTTTCCAATTGGCTATGAGAAGATAGGGCGGTGCGACAATAGGCAAGTTGACCAACCAATGGCAGGAATGTTGAGTTGGAGCCATGGGAGGTAGGGTTGCCAACCCTCCAGGATTGTCCTGGAGCCTCCAGGCATTGAAGATTAATCTCCAGGATACTGCTGGGTGTGTCACCCAGGAGAGAAGAATCTAGGAACATTAATAAGTATTTTTTCCATTATCGTTTGACCACTTTTTATTGGTTAGATGAACAGCCAACCGGCATGGGAAGGGGATGTGCAACAAGGAAGGGTGAGTGGGTGACTGATGGCAGGAGTGTGGGGGTAGGGCAGTTAAAGTTAGCGGGTCATATAATGAAACCTCCAGAAATTCATGCAACCAAAGCTGGGAACCCTAATTTGCACTACCAGCACAGGTAACAATTTCAAATGAATGATTAGGGAGATAGGAGTTAATTGTAACTACTCTCACCAGGTTGGTTAGGGTGGAAATGGGTCAAGCTGGTCATTTTTACAGCATTCCCAGTTTTCCTTTCCTTTCTGGTGGGAAAGAGTTAAAATCAACCCATTTAGTCAGTTGGGAACTCTGATAAACACAGATACCCCTGCTGGGCAGAACGAGGTGTTTGTATAGATTGTTTAATAAACCATTCATGACCAGGTCTTAAATGTTAGACAATTCTTTGATTTCTTCCTTTCCTGTGTACATTTTTAACATTATTTATTTAAAAAATCTTAATGGCCCAGGTTTTGCAGTGGTATTGAGACTGAAACAGTCAGCTTTTGCAGTTATTACTCCTCCGAAATCGTCAGCAACTTCTGGAGTCCACACATGCACAGAATAACACGAAAGTCAGCTGTTGCTTTTCCAAAAAAGGTGCATGTTGAGGCAATTAGAAATCCCTGGACAGACTAGAACTCCCACTCTTAGCTTCACTGTGAAAACCCATGAAAACTCTATGGTGGCATAGTGATATTGTTACTGGACTTGTAATCCAGCGAACCAGAGTTCTGGGGACCAGGGTTCAAAATCCCACCAAGAATCTGAATTTAAAAAATTATAAGTCTAACGATGACCGTGAAACCATTGTCGATTGTCATAAAAACCCATCTGTTTCACTAGAGGAAGGAAATCCGCTTCCTCGCCCGGCCTACATGTGACTCTAGACCCACAGCAATGTGGTTGACTCTTACATGCCCTCTGAAATGAAATGGCCCAGCAAACCATTCAGTTCTCAAGGGCAATTAAGGATGGGTGATAAATTCTGGCCTAGCCAGCAACGCCCCCATCCAATGAACGAATAAAAAAAAGGTGCAGTCTGGTTTTTAGCATACTGAGTTCAGGACCTACTGTTATTGAAAGAGTAGTTTTATATTTGTTGAGTGCCAATTTTTCCTCATTATAAGAAATTTCACATTTTTTAAATATTGTTTTTAAAGTTTGATATTTTAGCTTCTACCAATGTGCATGCCCCAATCATTTATTTTGCTATTAGTAAAATTTAAAAATTAAAATAGCAAAATGCTAGTGGCTTGTACTTCCTGGTTTGCTGTCTGTAAAAATCCTTCAATGTGACTGGCTGCTTAGCCTACATTAGCCGCCTTGATGGCATTACTGCTGCTGGGCACCTGGAAATCCCCCTTGACTTGGCACCAGATTCAAACTGACATTGGGAAAGGTGAAACCCACCTTATGGAGGTTGCTGGATCTTTGTGTGGGCAGCTTTTTGAGGCTGACTGCAAAATCCGGGCCAGCTTACCTAATTGAGGTCGAGCACAGAGTGGAATACGAACGTTAAAATCTCTTCATATTTTGGCCAATTCATATTGTCCCAAGTTGCACAGCATGCTTCTGACAACAAAGAGCAACCCCAGTTATGGTGTTATGTTTCTACATACCCGGCAATCCCGCTGAAGTGTTTTAATCAACGCGTTATATGTCTCAGCATCAAAAAAAAGGCCATCCGGTGTGTCCTGTATAAAGTCCAAGTCTTTGAATGTGGGTATATCTTTTTCTCTCTCTTTCCTCGAAGCCCTACGTTTGTACGTCGATCCTTTCAAATCGTACTTGTGGTGCATATGCACAGAACGTGGCAGCACATTGTTCATAACCACAATTCTTATGTTAGTGCCTCCCGACTGCATACAGTACAAGCCATAAAACTTCGGCAAAAGTGTCCTGGGATTCTGGTTTAAATTCTGCAAAGAGAAACATTGATTAATTTTTTTTTTGGAATAAAAAGGAGAGATACATGGCTGTACTTAAACGACTGCAGGAATAGTCCTAATGGTGCATGGTGATCAAAGGCATGTTCAGCGTTCACGTTAACAGTTTATTTTAATCGAGTACAGACGTGAAACTTGACGTGAAATTTATTACAGATTAGGTATAAACGTAATCCCGAGAACACAGAAGGTACATTAGCTTTGAACCTGCTGTCATGTTGACTAATTAAAACCGGATTCCTGCCTGTAGAACAATAGTGGCGATTGGGCCCATTATAAAAAGTACGTTTGTACAGATTATACATTAACCATGGTGTTTAGTATCACATCTGTCTTCAGCAAAACCCTTTCAAGCTTTTCTCTGGGTTTTGTCTGCGATTGCATTTGGCCCAGCTATTTATTCTATGTCGCCATCGAATGCACATCCTCTAATGCTTTACCAGACTCAAGGATCTTTCATTTCTTTTTCTGTAAATTATTGATCAAATAGCAAGGCCCAGGTTCTGCTCCCTGTCTGAGACTTGCAATTACACAGAACCGGAACACATGGCTTATAAAAATCTTCGCAATACAATCAATTGCCTGGTTGAAGTGCTATAAATTTTACATGGGGTAAATGTGTCAGCTATTTTATATGCAATAAAAGTTGAGTGACAGTTAATAAGGGAGAGAGAAACGCAACCCTTAGGAGAGGAAAAATGCCATTGATTGAAAGTAGAGATGAGCCTTGTGGGGGTGCAGGGCTCAAACTTTGCAAAGTGCTCCAGGTGTGTGAGGCTTTATAAAAAAACCCTTCAACAAGCTCGGGGGCTGCACTTCTGTTAAAGAAAGGAGCCACAACTGAAAAGAAAGTGGCTGAAAGTTTAGATGCATTGTGGGGTTGGCAGAGGATGGCATGTTGGGCTAGCTCTCTAATTCCAGGAGACACACTGCTGGCCTTCAATAATACCGTGGGGTTTTTAGACAATTACCTCATCCACCACACAGGCTTGTTAGCTTCCGATCTCAATGGCTGAAATTGAAATCAAGAAATCCGTGCTCCTCAATAGCTTATCCGGGGAAACAGCTCAGACACAAAGATCTGGATGGATCATATCCCAGGTCATTAAAAGAAGCCAGGGAGGAAATAACGGATGCTCCGTGGATCATTTTCCAATCCTCACGAGATATACAGGTGAGGTACCAGAGGTTTGGAGGTCTGCAAACAGTGTACCAATATTTAAAAAGGTGCGAGGGATAGGCCAGAAATTTATAGGCCAGTCAGCCTGACTTTGGTGGTGGGCAAATAATTGGAATCAATTCTGAGACCCCGGATAAACTGTCACTTAGAAAGGCACAAATTGATCAGGGATAGTCAGCATGGTTTTGTTAGGGGAAGATCATGTCTTACTAACTTAGTAGAATGTTTTGAGGAAGTAACAAGGAGGATTGATGAGGGTAGTGTAGTGGACGTTGTCTATATGGGTTTTAGTAAGGCATTTGACAAGGTCCCACATGGCAGACTGGTCAGAAAGGTGAGATCTCATGGCATACAGGGGAAGGTGGCAAGTTGGATCCAAAATTGGCTCAGTGACAGGAAACAAAGGGTAATGGTCGATGGATATTTTTGTGAATGGAAAATAGTTTCCAGTGGCATTCCACAGGGCTTAGAGTTGGGGCCCTTGCTGTTTGTCGTATATATTAAATATTTGGACTTAAATGTGGGAGGCTTGATTGGGAAATTTGCAGATGACACAAAAATTGGCCACGTAGTTGATAGTGAAGCTGTTGTCTCCAGAATTATATCAATGGTTTGGCTGATGAGCGGAAAAATGGCAAATGGAATTCAATCCAGAGAAGTGTGAGGTAATGTATTTGGGGAGGTGAATCAAAACAAGGGAATACTCCATATATGAGAGGACATTGAGAGGTGTTGAGGAAATGAGAGATTTGGAATGCATGTCCACAGGTCCCTGAAGGTGGCAGGACAGGTGAATAAGGTGGTGAAGAAAGCATATGGATGATACATCCTTTATTAGATGAGGTATTGAATACAAAAACAGGGATGTAATGATGAAACTGGTTAAAGTGCTGGTTAGGCCACAGCTGGAATTTTGTGTACAGCTGTATTCGCTTCATTACAGGAAAGACATAATTGCTCTGGAGAGAGTGCAGAGGAGATTTACAAGAATGCTGCCAGGGCTGGAAAATTGAAGCTATGAAGAAAGATTAGATAGGCTGGGGCTGTTTTCCTTAGAACAGAGGAGGCTGAGGGGTAGCCTAATTGGGATGTACAAAATTATGAGGGGCCTAGATAGGGTAGACAGCTAAGACCTGTTTCTCCTAGCTGAGGGGTCAATTACCAGGGGGCATAGGTTTAAGGTGGTTGGTGGAAGGATTAGAGGGAACATGAGGAAAAACCTTTTCACCCAGAGGGTGGTGGGAGTCTGGAATTCATTGTCCAAGTTGGTGGTTGAGGCTGAAACGCTCACCTCATTTAAAAGGTACCTGGATCTGCACCTGAAGTGCTGTAACCTGCAAGGCTACGGACCAAGTGCTGGAAAGTGGGATTAAAATTGAACAGCCAGCTTCTTTTTTTCTCTGGATGGCACAGACATGATGGGCTGAATGGCCTCTTTCTGCACTGTAATTTTTCTATGGTTCTATCTTAATCTTCATTCCAAATTAATTACTTTCACCTGGGTTGATGCCCGGGCAATTGTATTAGGAGTGGAAAATTGGGTTTGAGAATGGAAAATTGGCTGAGAGGTTGAACAGTGGGCTATCTCACCACCCCCACTGAAAGTGCAGGTGTGGGCTTTGTGCAGGGACAGAATCATGTCCTCTTGAATAGCTTGTGCAAACTGACCATCAAGCTCCTTACCAGAACAATAGCCACTTCGGCAAGGAAGAATATTGGCAGGAAAAAATAAAAATGTGATACCTATGATGCCAAAATCAACATGCTCCAATAACACAATCCCAAATGTTAATGCACAGAAAATCTCAGCCAAAATACACATCGTAGAGGAAACAAACAATGTTTTGCTTCATTTCTATAACTTTGGAGTCACCTCAACAACGCAAAGCTCTTTATTGGGAAAAATTTAGGTTTGATTAATTTCAGTTTGAGTTTCATTTTAACCATGGAATATAATCCACTCACTGTTTCCCCAGGTCCTTCATCAAAGGAGAAGAAAAGGGAAGTGACCTTTGACTTTCTTGAACTGTGGACAACTGCTCCACTCAAGTGGCAGGTGAAGTTTGACAATGCTTCTGTTAAACGGTGTTATGATACAGCAGTTGGTAAAGGCTGAGTTGTTTAAATCTCAGAGGGAAACTTGAACAACTGTCATAACCTATATTTTCAATTGGTATGTTTGAGATGCAGCTCTGAATTCAGGAATAAACCACCAAGCCTCAAGAGGTTTTTTTATATAAAACTAAATTAAACATTTATTAATTTAACAACAAAATAAACACATACCCATGTCTACAAATTATGACTATAATAACTTAAAAATAAATCCCTAAATTAATCAATGCCAGGTAAATCTCCACCAAGGCAACAATAACCCAATAAACAATAACAATAAACAGACACCAGGCAAAGCACATTTGACCTTATGAATTCAAAATGAGGTTCCTTACAATTTGGTTCCTTTGCAGACACATTTGTAGGCTTATAGGCTGGTTAGATCTTAAATGCCTCTGATTTACACACACAGACACCTTTCTGTTTATACCTAGCTTTTCCTTTGAATGTAAATTTTCCATTGTATCACTAGGCTTTTAACATTATGTCTCCTAACAATAATATCCTTCCATTCCACCAATTTTATTAGTAATATAAACACATTGCTTGGCGTCTCCCAGCTAGGTGCAAGATTTTACTCCCACCCTTGAATGCTTTATTCAACAATTATAAATTTACATTTTACCTTCTATCCTCCTTGCATTTATCTAATTAACATCTCAAAGCTACTATACTAGCACCCAGACTAGCTGGTTTTAATCCAAGTAAGACACACGCAGTCAAACACACAAATCCCACTACAATTCCATTTTAAAAATAATTTCCAATAACATTATAGACATCGTTCGTGACAATGGAGAGACAGGAGAAGTCGTTCTCCTTAGAACAGAGAAAGTTAAGGGGAGATTTGATAGAAGTGCTCAAAATTGTGTGGGATTAAGGTAGAATAAATAAAGAGAACTATTTCCAGTGGCAGGAGGTTGAGTAACCAGAGGACACAGGTCGAAGGTAATCAGCAAAAGAACCAGAGGGGAGATGAGGAGACACTTTGTTTTATGCAGTTGAGTTGTTGCAATCTGGAATGCACTAGCTTCAGGGCTGTTAGAAGCAGATTCAATATAACTTTCAAAAGGGAGCTGGATAAATAGTTGAATTGGAAAATTATGGAGGACTGTGGGACTAATTGGATAGCTCTTTCAATTAGCTGGCACAGGCATGATAGGCTGAATGTTCTCCTTCTGTGCTGTATCATTCGATGACAATACATATCAATAGCAGATGATAAATTGAAACATAAGAGTCGTTATGGATGCGATGCCACATTTTTTTCATAGCAACAAACACTCACTGCCAAGGCTACAGAGCCAAGTGTGAACAGTGCTCTCACACTGAATTGTTATGCTAAAGAATACTCGGCAGGGAAATTATCACACAGAATAAATCTTGTGACCTTATACAAAAATTTAATCTATTTGCACACATCTCTTCTCCAGACCAAGCACATAGCAGGCTACAATCAGAAGGCAAAGTTCCACTTACTATTCAGAATAAAGCACACACATAATAGCAAGTTTTGTAGTGTTCTTCAAAAGATACCATCATTACAAGCTTTCTGCCTCCAAACCGCTTTGCAAATTATCCTCCTTGGGTGCAAAACCATCTACACAAAGTCAGCTGCCAAGGCCCTAACCTCTGGAATTTCCTCTGCCTCTCTACTGCTCTCTTCTCCTTCCAGATGCTCCTTAAAACCTCCCTCTTTGACCAAGCAGTTTGTCACTTTCCTAATATCTCCTTATAAGCTCAGGGTTCAATTAATGCTCCTGTGAAGGACCTTGGGACGTTTTGCTACATTGGAGAAGGTATTGTCTACACAAAGGGAGGCCGTTCAGCCCATCGAGCCTGTGTCGGCTCTTTTGAAGAGTAATCCAGTTCATCTACTCCCCAGCTTTTGCTCCACACACCTACAATCTTTTTCTCCTTCAAGTATTTATCCAATTTCCTTTTGAAAGTCACTATTGAATCTGTTTCTACTGCCCTATCAGATATCGCAAATGTATAGTTATCAATGTAAAATAATGCCCGATCAGTTTTAGGAAATACTTGGCTTTTCTTAATTTTTTAAAGTTTTCATTACCCACTAATTTTTAATCCAATTTCTTATGATTTTAAATGGTCTGTTAATTTGGCTGTTTCAACAGATTAATTGCACAAAGTTTAGGAAGCCCTGAACATTTGATCTCTTACCATATAATAGCCTGGTAACAACTTCTGCAAGAACTCTGCTTCTTTATGCTGCACAGTCTTTATGATGAATTCATCGTCGCTTGTGACGTAAAATAAGGACCCACTAGCGCCAGGATTGGAAAGTTCGATCAGTGGCTCATTGCATAAGGAATACTGACAAAAAAGGCAGATTAAAAAAGGCAAAAAATTAACATGCTTAGTTTGCCAAAGTATTTGCAATGTCATTTCGCTAGCTGAAATTAAAATATTCTGCACATATCTACAATATTGTCATTGATGAATAAAGCAAACACCCATGAATTGACCAAAGCACAGAATTTTTAAAAAATTGCATTACCTCTTAATACAAACTGGTCGGAGACCACCTTACTAGAATATACAATATTACAAGGGTGGCTAAGAACAGCACAAATTTTCCACGCAGTATGGAGACAATAGAGAAATAATATAAAAGAAAGCAAGATAAATAAGTGGTTAATATAATGAAGTAATGATTTAAAATACATTAAGGATGGCAGGAGAGCTGATGTGTCAAGGCTGCAGCATGTGGGAGCTCCTGGATAACACTGTGACCCAGGGCAAACACGTCTGCTGTAAGCGTTTGAAGCTTGAGGAACTTCAGCTCAGAGCATTGAGCTGGAGGCTGAGCTGCAGACACTGCGACACATCAGGGAGGGGGAAAGTTACCTGGATGCTTTATACCAGGAGGCAGTCACACCACGTAGGTTGGGGTCTTCTGACTGGATCAGTGGCCAGAGACAGGAGAGTGTGACTGCAAGTGAGGCAAGTAAGGGGACCCAGAGGGCAGGAGTGTGAGCCCCTGCAATTGTCTAATAGGTCTGAGGTTCTCTCAGCTTGATTAGATGAGAACAGGTGCTGCGGGGAGGATGAGCAAACTGACCATGGCACCATGGTACAGGAAGCCATTCAAGTGGGGGGAGCAAAAAAGAATGTAGTGATAGTAGGGGACAGTGTAGTGAGGGGGATTGACACTGTTCTCAGCAGCAAAAAAGAGAGTCCAGGCGGATATGTTGCCTGCCCGGTGCCAGGGTTTGGGACATCTGCTCAGGGCTGGAGAGGAACTTGCAGTGGGAGGGGGACGATCCAGTGGTTGTGGTCCATGTAGGTACCAACAACATAGGCAAGATGAGGAAGGAGGCTCTGCATAAACAGTATGAGGAGCTAGGCACCAAATTAAGCAGAGCCTCAAAAGGTAATAATTTCTGGATTATTACCTGAGCCATGTGCAAATTGACACAGGACAACAAAGATTAGAGAAATTAATACGGCGCTCAAAGACTGCTGTGGGAAAAGTGGGTTCCGGTTTGTGGGGCACTGGCATCAGTACTGGGGAAAGTGGGATCTGTACCATTGGGACGGTCTACACCTGATCCATGCTGGGGCTGGTGTCCTCGCCAGCCGCCTAAGTAAGGAAGTACAGAGGGTTTTAAACTGAATAGTGGGGGCAAGGGATCAAATTTGGGAAGATGACATAAACCAAAGAGTAGAGACAAGGCAAGAGAGAAAGGTATTAATATGGGAAATGATAAACAGACCGTGACAGCAAGGGACAGAGTATAAATCAAAGAGTAAATCAGCAGATAAGGCTAGACTCCACAAAAATAACAGGACAAAGCTAAAGGCTATGTATCTAAAAGCACATAGCATTTGTCACAAAACAGAAGAACTGATAGGACAAATAGAAATAAATAAGAACGATCTGATAGCCATTACAGAGACATGGCTACAGGATGACATTAGATTTGGTCTGAATATTGAAGGGTACATGACATTTAGGAAGGACAGGAAATTAGGAAAAGGTGGAGGGATGGCTCTGTTAATTAATGATGGTATTAGCACATTAGAGAGGGATGATCCAAGTTCAGGAAATCAGGATGTAGAAGTGGTTTGGGTTGAAATGAGAATTGATAAAGGCAAGAAGTCACTTGTGGGATGGTGTACAGGGCCCCTAATCGTAACTACACGGTAGGGCAGAGAATAATGGGAACTTGCCAGAAAGGTACAGCATTAATCATGAGGGATTTTATTCTACATATAAACTGGAAAAATCAGATGAGCAAAGGTAGTGTGGATGATAGTTCATAAAATATTTTGGGATAGTTCCTTAAAACAGCATGTTCTGGAGCCAACCAGAGAGCAGGCTATTCTGGACCTGATATTGAGCAATGAGATAGGATTAATTTATAACCTCCTAGCGAAGGCACCTCTAGGTAGCAGCGATCATAATGAGATTGAATTTTACATTCATTTCGAGGGAGAAATGAGTGCATCCAAGACTAGTATTTTAAACATAAATAAGGGCAATTATGAGGGCATTAAAGCAGAGCGAGCTAAAGTGAACTGGCAAATGAGGTTAAGGGATAGGTCAATAGAGGTTCAGTGGCAGACATTTAAAGGGATATTTCAAAATACACAGAATAGATACATTCCAATGAGAAAGAAAAGTTCCAAGGGGAGGGCCCACCATCTGTGGCTAACTGAAAAAGTTAAAGACAGTATCAAACTTAAAGAAAAAGCATATAATTATGCAAAGACGGGTGGCATGTCAGAAGATTGGAAAGAATATAAAGAACAGCAAAGAATGACAAAAAGATTAATAAGGAGGGAAAAAGGAATATGAGAGAAAGCTAGCTAGTAATATAAAGATGGATAGTAAGAGTTTCTATAGATATTTAAATAAGAAAAGAGTTAACAAAGTGAGCGTTGGTCCCATAGAAAGTGCATCTGGGGAATTGATTATGGAAAGTAGGGAGATGGCGGATGAATTAAACAGGTATTTTGCTTCGGTCTTCACTACAGAGGACACAAGTAACATCCCGGAAATAGCTGTAAATCAGGAAATGGAAAGGAGGGAGGAACTCGGGAAAATTACAATCTCCAGGGAAGTGATATTAAGCAAATTGTTGGGGCTGCAGACTGACAAATCTCCAGATCTGGATGGACTTCATCCTAAGGGATTGAAAGAAGTGGCTAGTGAGATAGTCGATGCATTGGTTTACATTTTCAAAAAATTCCCTAGATTCGGGAAAGGTTCCATTAGATTGAAATTAGCAAATGTAACTCCTTTATTTAAAAAGGGAGGGAGACATATAGCAGGAAACTACAGGCCAGTTAGCCTAACATCTGTCATAGGGAAAATGTTAGAAGTTATTATTAAAGATGTTATAACAGGGCACTAAAAAAAATTAAGGCAATCAGGCAGATTCAACATGGTTTTGTGAAAGGGAAATCATATTTAACCAATTTATTGGAGTTCTGTGAAGAAGTTATGTGCTGTGAACCAAATAAAAGGAAACTGGTGGATGTACTGTACTTAGATTTCCAGAAGGCATTTGATAAAGTGCCAAATCAAAGGTTATTGCATAAAATAAAAGCTCATGGCATTGGGGGGGCGGTTAACATATTGGCATGGATACAAGATTGGCTAGCTAACCGGAAACAGACTAGGCATAAATAGTTCTTTTTCTGGTTGGTAGGATGTGACGAGTGGTGTACCACAGGGATCAGTGTTGGAGCCTCAACGTTTTACAATTTATATAAAAGGACTTAGATGACGAGTCTGAAGGAATGGTTGCTAAGTTTGCTGACAACACAAATACAAGTAGAAAAGTAAATTGTGAAGAGGACATAAAGAGGCTACAAAGTGACATAGATAGATTAAGTGTGTGGGCAAAGATCTGGCAAATGGAGTATAATGTGGGAAAGTGGGAAATTGTTCATTTTGGCAGGAAGAAAAAAAAAGCTTAATACCTAAATGGTGAGGGGTTGCAGAGCTCTGAGATTCAGAGGGATCTGGGTGTCCTAGTGCATGAATCACAAAAGCTAGAATGCAGGTACAGCAAGTAATTAGGAAAGCTAATAGAATGTTATAATTTGTGAGGAGAACGGATTACAAAAGTAGGGAGGTTACGCTTCAGTTGTATAGGGCACTGGCGAGACCGCATCTGGAGTACTGTGTACGATACTGGTCTCCTTATTTAAGGAAAGATGTAAATGCTTTGGAAGCAATTCAGAGGAGGTTTACTAGACTAATATTAGGAATGGGCAGGTTGTCTTCTGAGGAAGGATTGGGCAGGTTAGGCTTGTACCCACTGGAATTTAGAAGAGTAAGAGGCGACTTAATTGAAGCCTTTAAGATCCTGAGGGGCCTTGACAGGTTGGATGTGGAGAGGGTGTTTCCTCTTGTGGGAGAATCTAAAACCAAGGGGTCACTGTTTAAAAAGGGGTCGCTCATTTAAGACAGAGTTGAGGAGAAATATTTTCTGAGAGGGTCATGAGTCTTTGGAACTCTGCTTCCATTGCCATTTGAGGAAGAGAATTCTTGAGTATTTTTAAGGCAAAGCTAGATATATTCTTGATTAACAAGGGGGTGAAAGATTATCGGGGGTAGGCAGGAATGTGGGGTTGAGGTTACAATCAGATCAGCCATGATCTTACTGAATGTCGGAGCAGACTTGAGGGGCTGAGTGGCCTACTCCAGCTCCTAATTCATATGTTCGTATGTATTTGCATCTTTTTAAATCCAATATATATCGAAGAAGAGAAAAGTTCTGTTTACATAGATATTTGTGGTACAAATTAAAACTTGAATAAGAAATTAGACAGGATGGAGTCAGACTATATATGGTCCTGATTTATTTTGGGACTGGCATTAGTCTGGAATGCACATACAAGCTTAAAACAAGGGAGAGTTGACCGACAATTAATCATTCAAGTATTTGGAAAAGAGTTTAAAAAATAGCTGAACTAATGCCGATTAATGTTTCAATTTCCTTTACATCATATTTCGAAAGGCTCCCTCTCAACTTGGTGCAATAGAAGGGCACAGTAATCAGACAAAAACAGAGTATTTGTGCTTGGACTGTGATTGCTCCCTGTCCTGTCACAGCAATACTAGATATTCATCATAACCCAGATTTTGTTGGAATGGGACATTTCATGACATGTCCCGTTAGACCTTTTCACTCAACCTTCAGTTAGAGCATGCTTTGCACTGTAACTTGCTGGTTCTGAGGGCTGATAATGGTGTAATGAGGACAAAGGGATGTCTGGGACCTCAGTGATTGACAGGACCCACAGTCTGTCTCCTTAACCGATGAGATTTAAGGATTGAGAAAGAAAGAGGGGAATGACGGAGAAGGAAATCGGGTGAATTAAAGTCAAATCAGGCACAAAATGGAAACAACTTCTACCTGTAGGAACAAGATTGAACAGCTTAAATTGTTCCCTTTCTGGGAGGAAGGGTGGATAGGCACTGCATTAACAATTATACAGTAGGGACCCATACGCTGTTGAGCCCCAGCCCTAACTTTCTGCAATGAGAATCAGCAATTAATGCGCAAATCTAGCAAGTCTTTAAGAGTTTAAGGGAGACAGAGCATTATCAGGAGGTTAATAGCAGAGGGGTATAAATCATACAGAACTTGTGGTGGTTCACAATTCACCAGATATTTCTTCTGCGCATGATCTACTTTGCGATTTGTGCACGAAACGTTGTTATTTTGTCGGCAAAGTTTGCGCCTGTATGTGTGAAGCAATTATTTTTCTCCCATTCCCACTTGTGAAAAATGAGCAGGATCAGGTGAGGATAGGGTAACTGCATAGGGAAGGAAGCTGTTGATTCAAAAATTATGGCCATGTCGTGCCACATGCCTCTTGCACAATGACAATCCCCTGTTTGGCAGGCAAAGTTGAGAAACTGCATGTGCAATCATAAAACCTGACATATCCAAAGGTATCATTCTTGGATTAGAAGAACATTAATAAGCCCAAAAAGGTTCGTCCATTTTTTAGTAAAGTAATGCCACCTTCACGGATTCTCACAACTATCAGTGGAACCCCCAAACCTGGTTGTAAAGACGACATTGAGACTAGGAAGCTTTCTTTGGTGGACTGTTTATTACCTGCCACAGAGCTTACTTCTCCATTCTAACACAGTCTCCCCAGTGCTGGCTGACTCTTCTTTATATACATACCTGAGTATATTGAACTAATCAATACCAAACAGCTGTTCACCTTATTACCTTAAACTACTGGGTATTTAGCATCCATCAGGCAGAACCTATTAGATACACACAACCATACCTTCATTCCTTCCTTCTTTCCAGAGAGGAATTCAATAGATTACATAGAGACTAGGAGCAGGAGTAGGCCATTTGGCCCTTCGAACCTGCTCTGCCATTCAATATGATCATGGCTGATCCTCTATCTCAACGCGATATTCCCGCTTTCTCTCCATACCCCTTTATGCCCCTAATATCCAAAAGATTATCAATTTCTTTCTTAAATATACTCAGTGACCCGGCCTCCACAGCCTTCTGTGGTAGAGAATTACGCAGGTTGACCACCCTCTGCGTGAAGAAATTTTTCCTCATCTCAGTCCTGAATGGCCTGTCCCGTATCCTGAGACTGTGGACCCTGGTGCTAGACTCTCCAACCAGGGGAAACATCCTCCCTGCATCCAGTCTGTCTAGCCCTGTTAGAATTTATACGTTTCAATCGGATCCCCTCTCATTCTTCTAAACTCCAGTGAATACAGGCCCAGTCGAACCAATCTCTCCTCATACAACAGTCCTGCCACCCCCGGTATCAGCCTAGTGAACTTTCGCTGCACTCCCTCTATGGCGAGCATATCCTTTCTTAGGTAGGGAGACCAAAACTGCATGCAATACTCCAGGTGTGGTCTCACCAAGGCCTTGTATAACTGCAGTTAGACTCAACTTTCTGGAAGGTTTTAAGTTTTAAACTTTAAGGAAGGAAATCTGCCATCCTTACCTGGTCTGGCCTACATGTGACTCCAGATCTACTGCAATGTGGTTGGTTCTTAACTGCCCTCTGAAATGGCCTAGCAAGCCACTCCATTCAAGGGCAATTAGGGATGGGAAACAAACGCAGGCTTTGCCGATGATGCCCACATCCCATGAAAACAAAAAAAGAACCCCTATGAGGTATCTGCGCTCCTGTAATTCTGGCCTCTTGGGCACCACCCGTTTTAATCATTTTGTGTTTCTGTCTTCAGCCATAAAAGGGTCTGTAATTCCCTCCCTAAAACTCTCTGCCTCCTATAAAATGCTCCTTTAAACCTCTCTCTTTGACAAAGCTTTTGGTCACCTGTCCCAATATCGCCTTATATGGTTCCATTCGGTTTGATAAATGTTCCCAATGTTTTACTATGTTAAAGCTGCTATATCAATGCAAGTTGTTGTTGGCATTATTGCTCAGCTCTGTACCTTTTCTTGATGTTAATATCCAATGATTAATTGGCCAGAACAACAGTAATCCAGCACACAGCAACTCCAGATGCAGTCAATGCCTTGTATAGCGAGCCTTTTGAAAGGTCAGATTACAGTGTTACAAAAGCAGCAAAATAAGGAAACTCACCAAATAATCATCTGGCTTTATGTGAAAGAGTTCTCGGAAATAGCGGAATGCTAGTGGAGCGTAAGTCTTGAACCTGAAGTCTGGATAGCGATGTGCGGGTGTAAGATTGCTTCCTTCGCTGAAAATCATTGTGAAGAGATAAAGTAGTGATTAGTAGTAACTAAAGAATAATTCATTTTAACTGAGGATTTAAAAAAAATATTCATGGGATGTGGGCATCGCTGGCTAGGCCAACCTTTATTGCCCGTCCCTAGTTGCCCTTGTGCCCTTGAGAAGGTGGTGGTGAGCTGCCTTCTTGAACCACTGCAGTTCATTTGGTGTAGGTACTGTTAGGGAGGGAGTTCCAGGATTTTGACCCAGTGACAGCGAAGGAACGGCGATATATTTCCAAGTCAGGATGGTGAGTGACTTGAGTTGGGGTTGGAGGGCGCTGTGGTGGTGGTACATGCAGGTGGTGGTGTTCCCATGTGTCTGCTGCCCTGTTCTTCTATGTGGTAGAGGTCTGGGGTTTGCAAGGTGCTGTTGAAGGAGCCTTGGCGAGTTGCTGCAGTTCATCTTGTATACACAATGAAGCCACAGTGCACAGCAGGGAGTGAGTGAATGTTTAAGGTGGTGGATAGGGTGCTGATTTGGAGATTTTGTAATACTAGTAATTCCAGCAAAGCCTACTGAACGGTTTGGAATACAATTCTTCCAAAACCCTCTAAATGGCACTTGTGCATGGATTGGACTGGCATATCCACACACATTTTTTGCATCTTCCTTTGTTTTACTCTCACCTTTGTATGACTGTTAGTATTATTCACTCAGGGATTGGGCCAATGTTATATCGCATATGTTTGAAAAATGCCTGTGCCCCCACAGTTCCTCCTCATGCCCAACAACAGGTCTGGAGAAACCTGCCTCTATATTCAGCAACCCACATGGTTGTAGAAAGAGTGCATTTTGTTCAGTGGGTGGGGTGTGGAGGGGGGAACAGGGCCAAAGGGAATTTGAGACACAAATGGGGTCATGGTCCTATTGACCAGTTCTCCCCATCTTGCCATTTCCCTCTCCACTTTCGAAAACGGCCACAAATACCCTTTTCTTTTCCAACGTTTCTGTTTCCCCTGCAGCTTAACCCTCTCCACTTTCTCCCATCTCCTGCTTGGCATCAATTGTTCAGTCCTTTTCATATAAAGCACTAGGGACATCTTTCTGTACCAGCAGTACCATAGAAGTGGAAGATGCTGTTACAGAGGCAAGAGCACAGGCATTGATCCCAAGAGCAATACTTCTTTAACATCAATCAATATTAAGTACTCTCTGAAAGAGATGGTAAATTTTACTCATTCCAGATACTTTAAGCCAAAATGCACTACATCAAGGTTGACAATCCAGTGCAGTACTGAGGGAGCGCTGCATTGTCGAAGGTGCCATCCTTTGGACGGCAGATTCCACCGAGGCCCCGTCTGCCCTCTCAGGTCTGATGCAAAAGATCCCGTGGCCAATATTTCAAAGAAGATCAGGCGGTTCTCTCCAGTGTCCTGGTCAATATTTATCCCTCAATCAACATCACAAAAAATATAGCTTATCTGATCAATATCACGTTACTGTTTATTCCTTTCACCCCTTTTTGAACGAGCAACCCTCCAGTCCTCTCACGCAGCTTACATAGACAAGGAGCTTCTAATCATTCATTCCCATCATTGGGATCTTGCTCTGCCCAGATTGTTGTAATGTAGGATACATGGCAGCCAATGACTGTGCTTCAAAAATACTGCATTGGCTGTGAAGCACTCTGGGAAGTCCTGATATGGTGAAAGACGCTATAAAAATGCAAGATGTTTATCTTTCAATGCCATGACTTTTTAGATTTTCTCTCTCTAGCTATCAACGAGCAGAATGTCACAGCAGACCTCGATTAAGTTTTAAACTATTAAAACAAATCCATTAAAGAATGAACAAGTGAACATGGGACACATATAAAGATCAGCCTTGATTTTTCTGTCAAAATGCTGTCTTCCTAAAGGTGACGAGATAGAGAGGTTTGCAAATCTAAATGCTAAACTGCGCCCTAAAAACAACAGCTTCGATTTAAATAGCACCTTTAATGCAGAAAAATTTCAGGGGCAAAAATCAGGAAAATGGGCAACAAGCCAAATAAAGGAAACTTGGCTAGAGAGGTGGGGTTTAGGATGGACAAATAAGCAACTGTTATCTGCACAGTTTCTTCTCTTCTGTTTTTGTTTAAATGAACTGTGTTCCTATCTAAATTTAATGCAAACTCGAAGGTCTCAGTTCCTTTGGTTCAATATGAAAAAGGAAAAGGAGAGCAATTAAAGGGTAAGGCACTTGATTGGACGATGCAAGAGCAAATGATATAGCAATCAGGTAGGGAAACTACAGATAAAGAAATTATGCCAAAAAACATGGGGAAGATGAATGCAGTAAAGGCACTGGGTGTGATGGCATAGAATGTTGAAGCAAGGTGGGAATGAATGATTAGAAGCTCCTTGTCTATGTAAGCTGTGTGAGAGGACTGGGGGGTTGCTCGTTCAAAAGGGGTGAAAAGAATAAACCAGGTGCCGACGGGCTGCTAGATGTGCAGGCAGTTCATTCCAGCGACTGGCTGATCGAATCTAGCAGCATGTTCCTTCAGTTGTTCATAACAGGCGAAGTACAGACTGTACTCAACCAGATCGTGCTGGCAAAACCAAAACATAATGTCTAATATTAAGTGTGATTCTGTGATTGGACAACACTTGCTGAACAATCCTGAGTGTGCTAATAGCTACACTAACAGCCAATTTAAGATAATCAGTCAAGCTCACAACATGGCTCATTTATGCTTGTTAGAAGTGACACCCATTTATATATAGGAACCTATTCTCTGCAAACAAAAGAAATATGTTTAAGCCTTGGGCTTTTTTGAATTTCCTGGGAGCTTGGGGAGC
Organism: Cetorhinus maximus; assembly: GCF_964194155.1. Taxonomy (NCBI): domain Eukaryota; kingdom Metazoa; phylum Chordata; class Chondrichthyes; order Lamniformes; family Cetorhinidae; genus Cetorhinus; species Cetorhinus maximus. Next base: position 179,899,610 of record NC_135880.1, read on the forward strand.
CTAAAGCTCCCCGTTGTTTTCTCCATGACAACACCTTGGCCAATCAGAGTCGACTTGCCAACCAATCAGCACCCTCTTCTCCTGCAGTATAAATTGTTGCGATTGTTTGAAATTTGGCATTCTTGTGTTTGTCCTGATGAGAGCAAGATGAAAAGCTTCGGCGACGTGCCCCTCTTTTCAGCAATAAACCAGGTTAACTATATTGGCCAGTTAGCCTAACAAGAATAGTGGGTAAGCTTCTGGGGATCTTATTATGGGATGAAAGGAACACTTGCCTAGAAAAGTGGAAGGACAAATCGATAAAGCTGCTGACAAAACAAAAAAGATACACAAGAAGCGGTGGCCTCATCTTATCTTTGCAAGATAAATTCCTTCCCTCCATTTGAAAAGGCTCCCTACGCACACACACAAGTATGTGCAGGGAATCGGGCTAAGCAACTTGGTTGGCTCCAAGTCAATTCTTGGAGGGCTACTGTTGCTCATCATTAAAAAGGAGAGTTGCAACAGATTTGGAATCAGCATGTGTTCTGATTGGCGAGTGGTAACAACAACTCCTGCTCCTTGTAAAGGTTTAAGTTTTGCTGCACTGAATGAGGGTCGCTGTTGTTTGATGCTGATGGTCAGCCACCTGTAAAAAATTTCACAGCATATGTCTGTATAATCTGTATAATGTTCACTGTAGGCAAGGGCACAGGGGATTGGGACATCTGTTCACATGGAAGGTGCACACCAACTTGGACTGAATGGACCAGCTGGCCTATTTCCAGATGTCATTTCTACATGATGCAATATAAACCAATTGAGCTTAACAGGTTTGGAAGGCGGCCCCTTGTGCTTATTATTAATAAGCAAAATTAATGCAATGGCTTGTGGATGATATTTTCAAAATATACAAATGACTTCTAGGTCATCAGCAGGATGTATTTTCTACATAAGCAAATAAGTAACTCCCCTCGCAGAGTCAGACAAAGCAAATTCATAATTATTCGTCACAAAGTTTCCTCAGGAGTACAGCCACAAAATATTTAAGATATCTTCACTGTAACATGTTAGCAATTTTGGAGTTAAAGGTGGAAATGTCACAAGATAAAAAGGTTTTAAGAAAATCAAACCCAACCTTGGTAGAAAGACACTTTCCACAACGTAGAAATCTTGCATCAGCACATCCCTGCCTGGTTTCGATGTGAGATTCCCAACAGCGTATCCTATTCCAAGCTGGATAGAGCCTTGAAGTGCAGATGATGGCGTCTGCAGCAAAAATAATAATTTAAAAATCACATGGTTTCTATGTAACCTATTTGTAACCTACCCTGATGCATAAGTCAAGGCCTTTTAAAAGCAAGATTGTTTGTAATCAGAACAAATCATTGCAAGTGTCTGCAACAACACAAAATACAGAACATTCCAGTCAAACAACTGTGATACAGGACGAATTCTAGCCATGGCAATAATAACCAATCTTGAACATTCTACTCATTAAGTGAGAAGAATAGTAGTTTAAATTCTCCAACTTCCCCACCCCTTCAAATCTCAATCTTCAAGAAAAGCCATACATACGAACAAGTAAATTGAACAAGAGCTTAATGTTCTATCCCAGAAAGCCAGTTGAAGGATAGGACTGGAGTCAATATTTTCACACTTGAAGTTTTTTTTTTAAACAGAGTTACACATTACAAGCATACACCTCCTACACAAGTTTTAGCCTGCCTTTATTTATGTGGGGCTCAAGTGAATCCTCACTTAATGCCCACCACATTCATACAATTAAACACAATTATTAAACAATTAACACTAAACACTTTACATTCAAATTCATTACCCAAAGAGAATTAACCATCTCCTTTAAAATAATCAGTCTAATGGGGGCAACGTAACCACTCAATAGATAGTGAACATTCGTTGTAGCGGGCTAGTAAACAACGGCATTCATCTCTTGGAGCAGACATAACAATTCATAAATTTTAATGCTTGAGGAATTCATCTCAGCACCCGAGTCCAAGTGCGAGAGGAGAGTGAGTATGTTTAAAAGGTCGGCATTGAAAATGTTACCTTTTTGTAAATCTTCTCCCGAGAGTTGCCTTCACCACTGTGCCCATTTTGCCTAGCAGCAGCATTTCTGGTTTCAGTCATAGAAGTCATCTAGAAAACAATAATTTAACATTTAATTTAAAAAAATATATATTTTCTTTAGGAACATACAGCTATTAGCAGTCATTGCAAAGTTTTATGAATTGTCTATAAAAGAAAAATACACAAGTTAGTTGGAAGATCTACCTTCGATGGCTAGCCAAAGGCTGGGAGGGCAGGCAGATTCTGGGGCCAATACTCCCAAAATTGGGCCATTGAGTATGAGTGACTGGGGGGCCCCTCATGAGGGTGAAGCGGTGTCACCAACTGGTTGAAGAGCTGGCAGGAACCCGCTGCATTACATGCCAAACACTTAACAGGGCAGATGTAGCATATCCTCCACAGGATCAAGGACCCCTGGACGAAATTCTGTTTGTTGAGATCTGCCGGCCGGCTAGAGGCTTAAAATGTTTTTTTTCGAGGAAAAAAAAGAACTGGTGTATTTGAAATTGATTGCAACTAAATTTATTTTTTGAAATCCTCAGGTATCAGTCAGTCTTCTGTGGTATTGCAACACAGGGAATTAAGGCCAAGTTTGGTGTTCAGGCAAGGTGGAGCTAGAGAGGATGGGTTCCTTGGGCAAGCATGCTGGGTGCAGGGGGAGGGCACAAGGGGGCATAAACTGCAGGGCTACAGCATCGGATACTGTAAGGATTCAATTGCAATGTGGGGGCATAGTTGGGAGGGAAAAGGTGTGTGCAGGTTGTTCAAACACTCCCTGAAAATTCTTTATATTCTTTTGAATTGGACCAATCCTTCTTTTGAAAGGACTTGCCTTAGATCTGTTGATGGAAACACAAAGTAAAAACTGATGTTCCTCCAGAGCTGGTCAGTTCCACAATTCACCCAGTGAAAATCAGTTAGTTAGGTCTGCACCGTCAAATATTCACTGGGATATGGTTATAGGTTATCGATAGACTTAACTGCACGAAACTGAGCACTTAAGACTGCAAAATTGAGACTTCTGTCCAACAAGATATTTCTTTCCCCTTTTTGTTTGCTTAGTTCATGGACGTATTTTAACTTTGATGCGAATTTCCTTTTTGAGAAACGGACCTTCCATACCCAAACACTCCCCTGTAAAACAATCCTGTTTTATATCACTGACGTAGTGTGGCAGGTTTCCACAAGTAGCATCTGATCTAAATGTGGACATTGATATTTCTAAATGGGAAATATTTACAGGAAATGCATGCAGGTATTTTAAGTTTTTTTAAAAATATTCCTTATCAATATGTTTTTCCTTAGTTCCAGACCTCAGAATATAAACTTTGTCCATTTGTTACCTTTCTTGACAATAGGGTTTACAAGTCATCTGAAGTTTTTCATGACAACGAGTTCCTTCATTTGCCGAACGTAGAGTTCTAGCACCTTCTGATCAAAATAAAACATGTATGAGAATTGGTGCAAGATCGATATAACAACTACTTACTTTCGCCGTAGCAAAACATCCCAAGGTGCTGCACAGGAACAATTATTAAACCACGTGCGATACTGAGCCACACAAGGAAATATTAAGGCAGGTGACCAAAAGCTTCGACAGCGACGCAGGTTTTAAGGAACGGCTTAAAAGGAGGAGAAAGAGGAGGAGAGGTTTACGGAGGGAATTCCAGAGCTTAGGGGCCCAGGCGGCTGAAGGCACGGCCACCAACGGTGGAGCGATGGAAATCGGGGGCTATACAAGAGGCCAGAATTGGTGGAGCACAGACAACTTGGAGGATTATGGGGCTGGAGGAGGTTACAGAGATAGGGAGGGCTGAGGTAGTGACGGGATCTGAAAGCAAAGGAGGAGAATTTTAGAAAGGCATCGTTGCTGGACTCAAGAGCCACTATAAATCAACAGCCACAGGGGTGACGGATGAATGGAAATTGGTGCGAGTTAGGACATGGGCAGCAGCAGAGTTTTGACTGAGCTCAAGTTTACGAAGGGAGGGAGTGGGAGGCCACGTAGGAGAGCGTTGGGATAGTTGAATGTGGAGGTAACCAAGGCATTGGTTATACAGGGCAAATGGCTCCCACTCTACAGAAAGCTCCTGAAGGTGACATTTATTTTCAGTAGCTTTTAACGTTTTTTTGATTCCCTCCTCCTACTTGGCATTTTTGTTAAAAGGTAAAAAGAATTTCTAGAGAACTTGGGCCGTATCTGAAAATGTCAAGAAAAGTTGCAACCTTTGAAATGGGCTTGAAAGGGAAATGGTTTAAAGGCAATGAAATGGCAGTTTGTCAATATCAAAGTGGGTTCCACAGCATGCTGTCTCTCTGAAAGGCTTCTAATATGTCCACAATAAAATTCAAGAATACTGTATTTCACGACGCATCCGACAGCACGACACAAGGAAGATCACAATTACTGGTTATGTATAAAGACAAACAAAATTCAAATTGGTTTTGATTCTCATTCTTGCATTAGGAGTACTGGATTCCCTTTGACAAAAAAAAAGAAAAAGTGCAGAAAAGCGTTTCAAAATAAGTATTATCAAAAATGCAAGGTGAGCGAATGTTACACCTCGTAATAGGGCAGCGATTGTTCAATACTGGCTGGATGAATGATGTCGAAAATAGAACTTCCCATAAGCCTCCAGTGAAAATTTAAAATTTATAATTTTACATCAAGTAGCATATTTTTGAAGTTTTTCAATTGTCCTAAAGTGGGTGGTAAACAATTATGACAGATAGGGAGATCTGTAGTATCTTAAATCTCTATTTTTGATACCTATTTGAGATTTATTTCTGGTTATTTATGTTACTGTGAAATCCTGACCATCTGAAATGTATATGTTGTCACGAGTTTTATCAACAACCTTTGAGCAGAATTTTTAAAAAAAATTACACAATGAGTCATGATGACCTGGAACACGCTGCCTGAAAAGGGCAGGGAGGCAGATTCAATAGTAACTTGTGAAAAAAAGGGAACTGGATAAACACTTGAAAAAGGAAAAATTGCAGAGCTATAGGGAAAGAACAGGAAGGAGTGTGACTAATCGGATAGCCCTTTCAAAGAGCCGGCCCAGGCAGGATGGGCTGAATGGCCTCCTCCTGTGTGCTGAATCTATAAACATCACTGAACCCAGATGGGTTGCTTTGTACTGAAAGCAATCAAGTTAAGTTAAGGGGTTTGGTAGGGATATAAATGGATGCGTCTAGTATTTAGTTGGGATTCAAGAAACCACCATTGTATTTTGATCAACAGTGTATACCTGTATTTCAGGCTGAAGAGTACAACAGTCAGGCTGCATGCTTCATCAAGAAATAAATAGATACCTTATGACTCTATGGTGGAAGGACAAAACCATTCAAAATAACTTTACATTACTGATGATGATTAACGTTCAGTTTTAGGAGATTTAGCACGTGTTTTTGTAACTGAAATGACTTGTCACAAGCTGTTAGATGAAATCTGTACTATTATTTTTCTGCCACTGTTTACTTTCAATAAAAAATTATTACCCTTGGCCCTTCTGATCCCCCAAGTGTGAGACAGTCTTCACTCTTCTACCATCTTACGGCTATCTAGAACACGAGAGGTGCACTTGGACTCAGCTGTCTAATTACAGGAACAAGGGTTTCTGTGGTAAACATTGCGTCCCCAGATATTGTGGATATTATCTCACACATTATTAGTTCTCTGGGTGTGACGGTTAATTTTCAGGAGAACAGGTGTCATATTTGGTGAAGCCATTAATCTGTAACAGGACATCAGGCTGAACAAAGGGAGTGTGAATAAATCACACTTTCATGACAAAAGGCAAGACATTTACCCACAAAGTAAGAAAAAAGGCCACTGGGGTGAAAAGTACTAATTCAATAAAACTCAAATTTGTCAACAAACAATAAATGAAGACAAATTACCAAGCCACAACAGGAAATAAAATCCCATACTAACCACTTTCAACAAAAAGCTAAATGTGAACAAAAACAGGCTAAATATTTGTGCCCAAACTTCATGCTAGAGAATTCTTATAGATCCCACTTTAAATACGTACCTTTTGGGTGAAACCTATATGCTTTGAAATTATGGCAAATGAAACGTTGATTACTTGGCACCTAAAATTTCAACAATTTACTGTCCAAATTGGTAGAGTGCCCGGGGAAAATTGGACTTCAAAACCAGATACTGTATACCACGTCAACCTGGCAAATTACCTGTAGCATTCACCAAATCGTAAAGCTGTACTCCAGTTCCAAAAGAGTTGGATACAAAGGGGTTTTTTGAGCAGTTATACTGCAGAGTGTTAAATCCCACAAAGTTTTCTCCAGCACTGAACAGCTCAAACACTTGCTAAGCACCTTTGTTCGAATGAGGCCAAATCATCATCGAACTACAAGGAGCAAATTGTATGATTTACAGCTGTTATGCAATATACAAGACAGCTTTTGATTAGGATACCAAGTTTCTCAAACGACTTACGGCAAATAAGTACAAAGGTGCCTTGATTCATTCACAGAATCATTAACAAGTTTCTAAATGAGCAATATAAATCGAAGGGCAGCTTTGCAAGAAACAGTTTAATCTTAATGCATTCTGAATAAAAATAAAATCACCCGAACAAGTTGTTCAGTCCTTCGTGGTTCTCAAAACTGTCTCTTTTCTATCACACTACAGCTGCAAATATTTTGTTTATGATGATTTCAAATGGGGACATAATAATGCCAAGGTTTTCTTACAGGATTGGCTCTTCCTGTGCTTGACAGGAGCAGCAGAAATAATTTCTTCAGTAATTCTGCTGTCGTCATGGTCGTTAAGAAAAAAATGTAATGCCCCACATGCTTTAAAATATTGAAAGGGAAGGTGAGAGTTTCTCCCTCTCTAAGATAAGCATAGTCGGTGTCTTTTACAGAAAGCCAGGCCATCTGTGAATTGTACAACATGTTTTTCCTTCCTTACCAGATGTTGGGGACAAAGTTCCCTTTATCACCCCCCCACCCCCTCCCAACCCCAACCCCCGGTTGTCTAGAGGGGGCAGTAACACAAGGTCTCTGCTTGAACTGCTGCAGTCCTTGCCCTGACGGTTCTCCCATGGTGGTACCAAGACAGACACTTGCAGGATTTTTGACCCAGTGATGGTGAAGGAAATGGCAGCTTTGTCCAAGTCAGGACGATGATGTGACATGGAGGAGGACTTTGAGAAGTGACTGTGCCCCCGGGATATTGCTGCTCTTGCCCTCCTTGGTGGTCGAGGTCACAGGGTTGCGAGATGCTGAAGTTACTGTATTGTGTCCTCGAGATAGTACACACTCTAGTCATGATGTGCTGATGGTGGAGGGGGTGGATGTGGCTTTCAGTGCAGGGTGATCAAGTGAACTGCTTTGTCCTGGATGGTGTCAAGCTGCTTCACTGTTGTGGCTGAGTATTCATTCAGGTTCCTGACTTGAGCCTTGTATGTGGTAAAGAGGAGTTTAGAGGTTAGGAGATTAGGCACTCTGACTACTCAACTTCTGCCCTGCTCTTGCAGGTATTGGTATGACTGGTGCAATTAAACTTTTAGTCAATGGCGAGTTCCAGAAGATTGAAGATTGTGCTTTTTTAATGTTGCTGATGAGCACTGCATTGTACTAATGTTCTCTGTCATTTGCCAACCCAATCTGGATGCTTCCAAGTCCTGCTCTAGGCTGGAATGTGATGTTTGAACATTTACATTCTGCACCTTCCCTTGAAGGCAAATTTTCAAAAGGGAAAATTTTACATGTGGAATCTGCAGGGATGTCATAAGAATACAAGAAATAGGAGCTGGAGGTGGCCATTCAGCCCTTCAAACCTGCTCTACCACTCAAAATCATTTCTACCTCAACACCACCTTCCTGCACTATCCCCATATCCCTCGATTCCCTTAGTACCCAAAAATCTATCAATCTTGGTCTTGGATATACTCAACAACTGAGCATCCACAGCTCTCTGGAGTAGAGAATTCCAAAGATTCTCAATCCTTGAGTGAAGAAATTTCTCATCTCAGTCCTAAAAGACCCACCCCTTACCCTGAGACTGTGACCCTGTGTCCCAGACTCACCATGAACATGTAAAGCATTGCACAGAAATGACATTACTAAATGGATCTAAAGACTAAGGAAGAATAATGCATATTCAATATATAGTTGCTTAACCAAACATCATGTGGTTATAGATAGAATCTCGGAGGGGATTGGTATATTGTCAAAAGCCAAGTTAATAACTCTGTCAATTTCCACTAAAATTATTACAAACACTCTCCTTGTTACAATGTGATAGTCTGACATGATCTTTAGTGAATTAAACAAAGGGAAAGTAATTGGGATAGTTATCAGAAAACAGACTTGAAATTATGTAGTGCCTTTATTGACCTCATGGTATTGCAAAGTTTCACAGCCAACATAATACTTTTTGAAGTGTGGTCACTGCCGTAATGTGGACAGGCAAATTCACTGGGCTGCATATAGTGGTGCTGGGCATTCCCATAAGTGGCCTGAGCAAGCTTACATTCAGAAGTGTGCCCGCATGGACAGACAATCTAAGTATACAATAGCACAACCCGGGGTATTACAAAAGCAACACTCTGTGCCTCCGTGAGTGCTTCTCCAGTCTTTCTGAAAGTGGGACTGAAACACTTCGCAAGCTATGGAACCATGTTGCTACATCACAAGAGGAAGCAAATCAATCGCTTGCTGATTTTCTGAAGTGTACCATCAAAACTCCCGACAGCAGCACCGTGCTCCATGGCTTACATAAGGGATAATGATCTATGGTACTGAGCTGTGCTCAGCTCCGCTATTTGCATACCAAACAGTGTATATCAAATTAGCTGAGTTCTCTTTTTAATTTTTAAAGTAGACATTAACCCTCCAGATACCACTGTGACTGATGCACAATCATAATCTCTTAATTCCAGTCTTTGCTATTTAATTATCCACCATCGACATTTCATGGTCATTGTGCATGAAGCACTTCAAAAATCACCAAAGATTTCCTACCAATTGAACTTGCAATTGGCCTAAAGCTGCATTGGTCTATGGTTTTTTTAAATTTTAAACACAGGAATACGTGTACCCTTAATGCAGCTAGTCCCATCTCATTCAATCCAGCCTCTGAATTGCACAGTAACAGCACCAATATGATTATTGCTCTGTCTCGTTCCTCCAGTACAACCCATTCAACATCCGGCATTCTGTGGGAATAAGCCATGCACGCTCTCAGCCCGACAATTGCTCCCATACATGAATAATCAAGCAAAACATTAATGCTAAAATGTGTTAGTAAACATGCAGCGAACACTGAGAATTTCAGAGCTTAATACAACGCATGGCTTGCCCTAACAACAACATGATGCAAGTACAATCTGATTACTATTCACCATTTGCCACACAATGCTTTTGGTAAGGAGTGCAAACTACTTGTACCCTTAATTGCCAGTTTCATGTGTACACTACAAAAGGTTATTAGTGCAAATACTAATAATATACACAAAAGCAGAATACTGCGGATGCTGGAAACCTGAAATATAAACAGCAAATGCTGGAAATACTCAGAGGTCTGGCAGCATCTGTGGAGCGAGAAAAGGGGTTAACATTTCAGGTTAAGTTCTGACAAAATGTCATCAATTTGAAAGACGAACTCTGTTTTCCTCTTTCCGCAGATGCTGCCAGACCTGAGTATTTCCAGCATTTTCTGTTCTTATCGTGTAATGTTTAAAAAGCAACACCTTGCATTTGTATAGCACCTTTAATGTAGAAAAATGTCCCAAGACGTTCAATAGGACCATTATCTGACACAATTTGGCACCAAACACATATGGAGATATCAGGACAGGCGATCAAAAGCTTGATCAAAGGAATAGGTTTTAGGGAGCATCTTAAAGGAGGAGAGATACAGAGAGAGAGATAGAGATGGAGAAGTAGAGAGATTTAGGGAGGGAATTCCTGAGCTTAGAGCTCAGGCAGCTGAAGGCATGGACACCAATGATGGAACGAACCAAGTTCGGATGGATTAAGAGACTGGAACTGGAGGAGTGCAGGTATCTCGGAGGTTACAGAGATAGGGAAGGGTGAGGTCATGGAGGGATTTGAAGTCAAGGATGAGATTTTAAAAATCGAGGCATTGCCAGACTGGGAACCAATGTATCTCAATGAGCACAAGGAGTGGGTGAATAGGACTTGGTACAAGGTAGGACTCAGGCATCAGAGTTCTGGCAGAATTAATGACCTGCCAGATAGTGGAGACCCAGAGTTCCCGGAATGTGTTTGAAGTGCTTAATCCTGCCTTAATTTATCTATAAATATTTTCCAAAGTTCTCGCAAAAATGCATCCTGAAAGTCCTCCTTTTTGATGTCTATCCATTTAGGTAGAATTTATTTTACAATCAGCGGGATTGCCGGGTGTTGGAAAGTTTCAATATCATGGACTACAGCCTGCTGTTGGGAATCCGTAACTTGGACCTAGCCATCAAAGAGAAAGAGAAGGAAGCGGAAAGCCTCCAGACTGCCTCAGATGGGAAGCGCCTGGGGGGGCAGAAGGTCTTGTATTCCACAGCCTTGGAATCCATACAGGGTGCGACTAAATCAGGGGAATCTGCTGGAACAGATGATACGTAAGTCCTGTCAATATCCTCTTCTGTAGCTGGCCAATGTTCTCCTCAGTGAAACTAATTACTTTGAGCAGTTGAGTCATGGGCTTGTAATTTCCATTAGAATATGGCCACATAGCAGTGTGATGGTTATGCTACTGGCTAGTAATTAAGGCTAGTAATCGACTAATAATCCACAATTCAAATCCCTCCCTGGCAACTTGAGAACTTGATTTTTTTCCTAATCTGGGAATTAAAGACTTTTTTAAATATTAAGTCACCATGACACTGTTGAATTGTTGGAAAATTCCAATGGAAGGAAAGCTGCCAATCTTACCAAGTCCAGATGTAGCTCCAGTTTCTCATCAACCTTGTTGACTTGTGATTTGTTTTGGCAAAAAAGGTATGGTGAGAGAGTATAAAATAAAGGGAGAGCCTCTAAGGGGGGTGCAGGAACAGAGGGACCTTGGTGTGTACGTACCTAGGTCATTGAAGATGGCAGGACATATTAAGAGAGCAGTTAATAAAGCATATAGTATCTTGGGCTTTATTAATAGGGGTATTGAGTACAAGAGTAAGAAGGTCATATTGAACTTGTATAAGACACTAGTTAGACACTCATCTGGAGTACTGAGTCCAGTTCTGGGTGCCTTACTTGAGGAAGGATATGAAGGCATTGGAAAGAGTACAGAGGGGATTCACAAGAATGATTCCTGGGTTGAAGAACTGTAGCTATGAGGATAGATTGGAGAGGTTGGGTCTGTTTTCCTTGGAGAAAAGGAGGCTTGATAAGAGGTATTCAAGATCCTGAGGGGTATGGACAGGGTAAATAGTGAGAAACTGTTCCCACTCAAGAGAGCATCAAGAACTAGAGGGTACAGATTCAAAATAATTGGCAAAAGAAGTAAGTGTGATGTGAGGGAATATTCTTTCACCCAGAGGGTGGTTGGAGTTTGAAACAAACTTCTGAAAGGGTGGTGAGGCAGGTTCAATTGAGGTATTCAAAAGGGAGTTGGATTGCTGTCTGAAGAGAGAGAATGCGCAAGGTTACGGGAATAAGGCAGTGGGGTGGGACTTGTTAGAATGCTAATTCAGAGAGCCAGTGCAGACTCGATGGGCCAAATGGCCTCCTTCTGCACTGTAAAGATACCGTGAATACTTAGTGCTTATCTCGAGAGAAACAGATCAATCAAACGGCAAGATAACCTTTGAAGTGAAAAGGGCAATTTAAAGATTTTACAATAAGAGTGAAAAAATTCATAAAACGTTTGTCCGAATAGCTTTTAGGTGGAGACTCCTGCATGCACGTTCACGTTTACATACATCAAAGTGATAAAGGTCACTGAAAGATAGGACATGTCATTACATCGAATTTACAGCACAGAAATAGGCCTTTCAGCCCAATTGGTCTATGCCAGTGTTTATGCTCCTCTCGAGCCTCCACCCACCCTACTTCATCTCACCTCACTACCTTAACCTTCTGTTACTTCCACCCTCATTGGATTATCTATCCTCCCCTTAAATCTATCTATCTATATCAATCACCTCACCAACTCCCTGTGTAGAGAGTTCCACATTCTCATCACTCTCTAAATAAAACAGGTTTTCCTAAATTCCCTATTGGATTTATTAGTGACCATCTTAAATTGTTGGCCTTTAGATTTCATTTCCCCCATAGGTGGAAACATCTTTTTTAGGTCTAGCCCGTCAAACCCCTTCATAATTTAAGACCTTGATCACCCAATAGCCTTCCCTTTTCTAGAGAGAAGAGCTCCATGACAAACACACAAGGAATTGTGTTAAAACACTAAGAATGGTTTTAAAGGACATATTTGGAAAGTGTGGAAAAGTTGCCAAAAAAGCTGCCAGACAAATTAATCCTCATCCCTGAAATTAACAAGATTTGGTTAGTATTTGTGAATGTGTCCTATGATCATATTCTCTTCCTTCCTCTTTGTAACATAGCTAACATTAAGGCAACGTGTCACAGCTTTTACACACTGGCTCATCCCTCATGTTTACAACATTTATATAGTGCCTTTAACCTAGTGAAGTATCCCAAAGACCTAGTCTGGTGACTAAAACCAAAGTATCCTGTCGAAAAGAAAGTTGCTGCTGTATAAAAGCTATCCAGTGATGCCTGTTGTCACTAAATCATGTGACACGTATGTGTAGAAACAAAGGATGAAGGATTGCAGAACAACCTGCAGCGTCAACTGTGACTCAGTGGAGAGCTAACTCACCTCTGACTCAGAAGGTTAAGCCCCACTCCAGGAACTTAAACACATCTGGGCTGACACTCCAATGCCAGCCCTGAGGAAGAGCTCCATTGTCAGAGGTGCTATCTTTTATTAAACAGTCTGGTCTCTCAGATGGCCAAGAAAGATCCCATGGCCACTAACTGAGACAACTGGCCTGGGATGTGGGAGGTAGGGGGTAGCTCTCCATACTGTCAAAGAGATAATACCTTGTAAATCTGAGTAGTGATACCAGTAAATTTCATAATTTGGTCTATTAAGTGACTCCATCGTCATAATCTTGCACGTCCCTGGTTAATTCTTCTGGTTTTATGAGGTTTGCATGGGATTTTCCAATCAGACATGTAGGATTTTAGCATGTGAGACAGCTCGTGCAGGCAAAGTCTCACAACAGAATTCAAATTTTGCTGTATGGGGACTTGGGGCTTCTGTGAAGAAAGGAAATTTTGTGACCTTATTGCAGAATCTCAGGCCACAGGAAACAGCCATTTGGCCCATCATGCCTGTGCTGGCTCTTTGAAAGAGCTACCTAATTAGTCTCACTCCCCCTGCTCTCTTCCCAGAGCCCTGCAAAATTTTCCCTCTTGGTGTCTATCCAATTTCCTTTTTGAAAGTTGTCAGAAAGATATAATAATTCTCAATGTTATTATGTAAAATAGTGGTATCTGTGTCTATATATATGTGTGTGTGTGTGTGTGTGTGTGTGTGCGCGTGTATGAAAGAGAGATTTAATTGGATTAAAGGCAGCTGTTCTGAAGGCTTTGATGTAAACATGGGTGAAGTTTAGAATGTACAGTGTAAAGGGACATTTGCATTTTTAATTAAAACAGACTAGATTGTTTTCAAAGGAGGGCTGAAATGTGTCACCTAGCCAGGAACAGTGTGTTTACTTTTCCCAAAGATTACTGGTAAAATAGGTACTATAAATTTTTATGATCAGGAAGGTAAAGTCTAAAGGCAGAGTGAAAAAAATGGGTTTTTGCATTCAAAGAAGAAAAGATGCAAAAGGAGCGAAGGCTGTGTGTAAGGATAGGCATATTCAAGATCTAACAAGTGTGAAAAGCCTTCAGCATCTAGACCTCAAGCTGCTGTTTTCAAAAAACTGAAGGTAAAAAGACTCACTTTGAATTCGACTGGTTCATGGTGTCATGTTTCTTTGCCTGGGTCTTTTTAAACCTGTGTGTCTTACTGTTGCCTTAACGAAAGTGTAACTGGGAATTAGATTAATTAGGGGATTTAGAAGTTATCATAGTAGTAATTTGCAGATCTATGTATGTGTTTAAAATAATTTCTCTTATTAAAAAATGTTTAATCTAGTTTTGTAAAAACCTATAAGACTTGGTGGTCTTATTACGACTGAATTCAAGGCACACATCGCGAAATTTATACAAATTGCAAAACAAATTGTGGCAGTTGTTTCAAGTTTCCCTTTGGGATTTGAACAACTCAGCATTTACCACTGGTTGTGCCATAACATAGTTGAATCTGCTTCCACTGCCCTTTCAGGCAGTGCGTTCCAGATCACAACAACTCACTGCGTTAAAAAAAACGAATTTCCCCTCTTATTGCAAGAGAATTATTGAAAGGCATATTATGGATTGGGATACTACAGTACAAACTCAAGAGAGCAACAGTGAACATGATTATGGCTCATTTGCTTGCAATTTCATAACTGGTCTGGATTAATTAAAAAAAAATACACTACTTGAGCATTTCACATGGGGTACAATGAAAGAATATCAGATGTCACATTTCCAATAAAAGTGCAGTGTTGCCTTTGAAAAATTAATCTGCAGGAATTTAACCAAATGCCACATGCTATATTTAGACTGAAGTGCAAGCATTTCATGGACAGGGAGTTATATATGAATATAACACACAATATTCTTGTTATAAGAGGATAGATTTGTTCAGGCAACCAACCTTGGTAAAACAAATTTGGGGGGGGTGGTGTTGTGGGGAATGCATCGTAACTCAAGGGCAAATTTCACGTGCAACACACTTGGAGGGAGAACATTCGAGACCCCTGGTTACGTCAACTCCTGGATTCCATTGGCACGTTTGATCGGTGGGAAGGTGCTGGTGATGCCTGGAAATGAGGCAACCCTCAAGTTCCTGGAAACTTGCAGATCGGAATGGGGAATGGGAGCAGCGGGAGTGTCCATGGGGCAAGGGAGCTCATCGTTTTCTTTGCAGGCTCCAAAAGGAGCACTCCTGTTTGCAATATATCGAAAGTGCAAAATAGCCAAGAATGAATGCGTGTGAGCAACAGAATTTTATTTTGTTGAAGGGTGAAAGGTTCAAAACATTTGCATTCTTTCCAGAGGAGTGAATAGTACACAAAATTGGATCTAAAAGATCACTGCAATCTTCTGACACTGATATCAGCAGATCTGAATCACTGATACTGCTGGGGAGTGGAGTGGGAAGGCAGCGCCACATATTGTGGCCATGTAATGCATTGTATGGTCAGCGCTCATCATTTATATACACTGCTTTTAGGAAGGAATAAAAACTACTTTTACACATGAAACAGGCCATCACAACTTGGCAACAAAAGGATTATTAGTGCATGTGATAATATTGTTTAGCACTACACCTTTCAGTCAAAAAAACATTTATGGTAACAGAACGTACCCATTTTTAATGTTTTCAGAAAGTTAGATCTGAAAAAAATAATGTGGAATGCGCTACCATAGTGAGTGGTCAAGGTGAATAGTATAGATACATTTATGGGGAAGCTGGATAAACACATGAAGGAGAAAGGAATAGAAGGAATGTTGATAGGGTGAGGTGAAAAGGGGTGCGAGGTGGTTCATGTGGAGTATAAACACCAGCATGGATCAATTGGGCTGAATGGCCTGTTTCTGTGCTGTAAATTGTTGATGTGTACATGTTGTTAGTTTGTAAAATTCATTGCTGCAAAAAGATCATTATGTTGGAATTTAAGTGAGACTTAAGTCTGTGGTCAACTTCCACAAGAGCAATAGAAATAGGAGCAGCAGTAGACCACTCGGTCCATCGGGCCTGCTCTCCTTTCAATACATCACGGCTGATCTTGGGTTTTAACTCTATTTTCCCACCCACACCCCCTATCCCTTAATTCCCTGAGGCATCAAAGTTCGGTATATCCCAGCGTTAAATATATTTTCAACGATGGAGCATCTGTAACCCTCTGGGGTAGAGAATTCCAAAGATTCACAACCCTTTGAGTGAAGTAATTTTGTGTCCCTGTGTTTTAGATTCCCGACCAGTGGAAACAACCTCTCAGTGTCCACCCTATCAAACCCTGTCAGAATCTTGTAGCTTTCAATGAGATCGCCTCTCATTCTTCTAAACTCCAGAGAATATAAACTCAGTTTACTCAGCCTCTCATCACAGGACAACCCCCTCATCCCAGGAACCAATCTAGTGAACCTTCACTGTACCACATCCATTGCAAGTGTATCCTTCCTTATCTAAAATTCCAATATGCGACAAGATGTCTTCACCTCCATAATGAAGGTTACTACACCAGCTTAAAGTTGTCAAAAAATACAACAAATTTCTCCAAAGGAGGGTTGGTACCAGAAACATTTCAAACATGTTGAAAAATCATGGACTTAGAATCACAGAAAGTTCCGGAAGGACGCCTATCTTGCCCTTGCTGGCTCTTCGAAAGAGCAGTCCCACGTCCGCCGTTTTTTGTCTGGAACTCTTAGTGAGGGTCAACGAGCCATTAAATTTGATTCAGTTTTCAAAATGGGATTGTTCCTGCTCACCTCTGAGGAAATTTGCACATCATCGATATCTGGATGAATTTCTTGGCATCTTTTTTTCTTTCTTTATGGAGGACGCCTAAACATCGTCTCTAGTTTTAAAAAATCTCCCTAACCGTGATGGCATTGAATGGCATGTCATTGATTTAGATAATGTGAATATTAATTGAATGCTGCATCACCTGTTTCTTCAGGGAAAAAGAGAAAGGGATGAATTGAGACACAATTAGAAGTCATCCTCACTTAAAAATGGTCCATGTAAAGATTTATATTAAAAACAAAAATGCTTGCTCTGTGCAATAAACACACAGGAATCTCCACCTCGTCTATTATTGAGAACCGGAAATAAAGTGGACAAAGCTACTCTCACTGTAAACTGTGCTGAGCACCTCAAAACTTGTCACAAAATTGCAGGCATGCTGCAAAGGGGGAGCAATCAATTCCAAAATCTTTTCTCTTCACAAAAGCAATCAAGTTTGATCAATAACCTAAAGAAAGACTTACATAGGACCTTTCATGGCCCAGGCCAAAGCGCTTTGCAGCCCAGGAAGTACTTTTAAAGTATAGTCACTGTTGTAATGAAGGAAATGTGGCAGCCAATTTGCGCACAGCAAGCTCTCAAAAATATCAATGTGATAAAAGACCAGTTAATCTGTTTTAGTGATGCTGTTGAGGAATAAATTTCCAGACAGGGCATTGGGGAGAACACCCCTGCTCTCACATGTGAACATTTGAAATAGGAGCAGAAGTTGGCCATTCAGCCCCTCAAGCCTGTTCTGCCATTCAATAAGATCATAGCTGACCTGTGTGTGTTTCGAGTTCCACATTCCCATCTACTCCCAATAACCTTTGATCCCCTTGCCTAACAAGAATCTATCTACCTATGCCTTAAAAAATTTTTTTTATATTTGTTTATGGGATGTGGGCTTCGCTGGCTAGGCCAGCACTTTTTGTCCACCCCTAGTAGCCCTTGAGTAGGTGGTGGTGAGCTGCCTTCTTGAACTGCTGCAGTCCATGTGGTGTAAGTACACTCACAGTACTGTTAGGAAGGGAGTTCCAGGATTTTGACCCAACGACAGTGAAGGAACGTCGACTTATTTCCAAGTCAGGATGGTGTGCGACTTGGAGGTGAACTTCCAGGTGGTGGTGTTCTCATCTATCTGTTGCCCTCGTCTTTCTAGATGGTAGTGGTCGTGGGTTTGGAAGGTGCTGTCTAAGGAGCTTTGTAGATGGTACACACTGCTGCTACTATGCATTGGTGGTGGAGGGAATGAATGTTCGTGAATGTGGTGCCAATCAAGTGGGCTGCTTTGCCCAGGATGGTGTCCAGCTTCTTGAGTGTTGTGGGAGCTGCACTCATCCAGGCAAGTGGGGAGTATTCCATCACACTCCTGACTTGTGCCTTGTAGATGGTGGACAGGCTTTGTGGAGTCAGGAGGTGAATTACTCGTTGCAGGATTCCTCGCCTCTGACCTGCTCTTGTAGCCACAGTATTTATATGGCTAGTCCAGTTCAGTTTCTGGTCAATGGTAATCCTGAGGATGTTGATAGTGGGGGATTCAGCGATGGTAACGCCATTGAACATCAAGGGGCGATGGTTAGATTCTCTCTTGTTGGAGATGGTCGTTGCCTGGCACTTGTGTGGCGCGAATGTTACTTGCCACTTGTCAGCCCAAGCCTGGATATTGACCAGGTCTTGCTGCATTTGGACATGGACTGCTTCAGTATCTGAGGAGTCATGAATGGTGCTGAACATTGTGCAATCATCAGCGAACATCCCCACTTCTGACCTTATGAAGGAAGGAAGGTCATTGATGAAGCAGCTGAAGATGGTTGGGCCTCGGACACTACCCTGAGGAACTCCTGCAGTGATGTCTTGGAACTGAGATGATTGACCTCCAACAGCCACAACCATCTTCCTTTGTGCCAAGTATGACTCCAACCAGCAGAGAGTTTACCCCCTGATTCCCATTGACTTCAGTTTTGCTAGGGCTCCTTGATGCCACATTCGGTCAAGTGTTGCCTTGATGTCAAAGGCAGTCACTCTCACCTCACCTTAGTCTCACACCTCTCCTCTTGACTCATCATCCTGCAAATGATGTTCCTTCAACTATTTATCCAATTCCTTTCCAGCATTACTATTGAATCTGCTTCCACCGCCCTTTCAGGCAGCGCATTCCAGATCACAACTGTAATAAACTGTCTCTTTTCCCCTCTGGTTCTTTTCTCAATTCTCTTATATCCGTCTCCTCTGGCTACTGACCTTCCTGCCAGTGGAAGCTGTTTCTCCTTATTTACCCTTAGAGAGCCCTATCAAATGAGATATTTTCTGTGCAAAACATCTTGGAATAAGGCACATAGATGTTAGTTTGTTCCAAAGAGAGAATTTTTTGACCTTGCAATTAACTGAAAATGTTACAGAATATAAGAAAGAGCTCAGAAATAGTGTCATGACTGCCTTATAGCTTTGTATACACTGGCAATCTCTACTCTGAAAACATCCCGTGTTCAAGTCAAAGGAAACAGCTATTAGATAGCTGCACAGTGAGATCTAAATTTTAAAAATCTTTCAAAACACTTTTGTTATGCAGTAAGATTAGGGGCAGAGCTGGAGAGCAAGTGAGTGAGCGAGAGAGAGAGAGACAGTGTGTCCAACAGAGAGGGAGAGAGATAGTGCGACTGATGGAGAGACCGCAACGGCACAGCTGATGGAAAGAAAGAGAGAGAGAGAGAGAGAGAGAATGAGAGGGGGAAAGAGACAGAAAGAAAGCAACAGACAGAGCAAGAGACAAAGACTTAACGGGAAATGGTGGCTGCTGAGATCTAACTAGGTGATCTATGAAAAATTTACAGGTCTATAAATTCCTTGCTTTTTTGTGCTCAAAGTCTTTATAAAACCAAAGATCCTACACACTTTATTAAATGTGTGTTAACCCCAGTTCTATGCCTGTTCCTGGAATGATTATGGAAATTTTTTCAACTCGGATACAAGAATAAAATACACATCAATGGAACAAACCAAATAAAAATAAGTGTTAGCAGAAATTGCTAGGAAGTTTCTAGAATTCTCAGTGGAGGAGGAAGAGTAGGAATTGAAGAGTATCCTGTGGGAATCCATCACATCCCTCAGAAGTGAAGGCAACCTATTAATTGGTGAAGAAAGGTGTGATTAAAATAGAAAATTGCCACAACGGTGTAAAAACAGTAACCATACTGCCATCTTTCAAGAAATTTCATCCCATTATAATACTTTAGGCTTTTGTAATCAGGTAAACACAAGTTTTTCTGCTGCCCCATCATCTCAAACAAGATGATCAACTTCATTTCAAGGGCCAATTTAGGTCATTTACCCAAAACACTACAGGAATGAGTGTACATTGAAATTTTGATGCATGTTATCAAAGTTTCAAATTGAGCTTTCAAAACCCATGCTTGGAACTTGACTAGTCTTCTCTCTACCTTTTCAAACCTTGTACCATGGCCTTTGACCTTTCGCCTACATTTCCCAGAGAAGTGGGTGAGAGCATGTAACCAAATATACAAACTAGATCCTGCACAGAGTGCTCAGGAATGCAGGCAACCATTGTTTACTGGCAGCTATGCCTTCAGCTGACAAGGCAGCCAGCTCTGGCATTCCATGCCTAAGCTTCTCAGTTCCGCTTTCCTCCTTGAAAACCCACCTCTGACACCTGCCCAACCATTTCATCACCTGGCTCAGTTCCAAATTTTGCATGACTGCTACTGCGAAGCAACAATGGATATTTCACTACCATAAAGGCGCTATATAAATAGCAGATATTGTTGTTCGAAAGAAGACTAGGTTGCCCCATTAACTGACAGGAAAGGTGAGGTTGCCAACTCTCTTTGGGTGTACGCCTGGAGATCACCACATGACCTCCCACCACAAACCACTTCACCCCTACACCTCTTGCCATTGGTCCATCATCCATGCACATTGCTTTCCCACGGCCAACTGGATAAAAGGAACAGACCTTTTTTGTACCTAATTAGATTCATCTCAACTGTTGGTGAAACAGACACCTTGCCCCCATCTCTAAGATTTTTGTAACTAATAAATGAAAATGTTCAAAGAAAGTAAAATAAAAGCACAACTTTGCTTCACACCCACATGATTTTTCTTCAGGTATTTTTATCCTGTTCCCAACAGTGTCTTGAAGATTAATCTTCAATTCCAGGAGATGCCAGGGCAATCCTGGAGGGTTGGCAACTCTTAAGCTTCATCATGACCAATAATTGTGCATTGATTCTGCTATGTCTGGTAATAGAGACCCTAAGGTTCTCAGTCTTCTGTCTAAAAAGAAAATGTAGACTAAAGAGTAGAAATATAAACACAAACAGGGTGGGGGGCATGCAGCAAGGCACTGAAGGAGAACTAAGTTATTCAAGAGTTAATAAAATTGCATTATTATATTCCATAATTGATTTACAGAAAATATAGAACACAAAAATAATCAGCTTTTTTTCGACAACTGTAACTCTGTTACCCCAGCCGTTAATTTTCTACCCTGATGTTACATTCACTCGGTCTTTGTTCCCTCACAGGCCCAGCTAATCAATCCAGATCTCCCCTGCTCCATTTATGGGTTGCCAACCTTCCAGGATTGCCCTGGAGTCTCAAGGAATTGGGGATTAATCTCTAGGACACTGGGAACAAAATCCAAGAGAGAAAAAAAAATACAATCACAGAAGCAGTTAGTGTTCTTTTCACTTTCCTTGAACACTTCTGCTTATTCATTATAATGATGTTGAAGATGTTTGACCGATGGTCAAGAGTCATCCACTTAAACAATGAAAGAACTTGCTTTCCAATTGGCTGTGGTATCATCTTCCATCAATTGCTTCAAAGTCCCTCTCCATTTGCTCCCTGCTCCAGCTTGAAGTGTTGGATATCATGCTTAAGCGGATAAAGGCATGGATACACTCCAGGTGTGCTCTGTGCTACTGTCGGAGGTTTAACTAAAAAATTGCACATAAGAAATGAACCTCATAAAAGTAGAGACCACAGCAGTTGAAAAAACCCCAGGGCCAACATATCACAAATCTCCTCTCCAACCAAGTGCTCTGTCACTAGCTGGTACTATTTGCCATCCCTTTCTTCTCTAAGGATCTCAGGCAGCTCAGTATGTTACAGGTTATCAAAAAAATGCCTGTAGAGTTCTTTTTTTTGGTATGCAAGCCAAATGAGATTTAGATCTTAAACAAGACCATCGAGCCTCCTGACCTATTGCCTAAGATCAGTGGAGAGCAACATAAGGCTAAACTTCTAATCTTTACAGATTGATCTACAGAGGCCATGAATACACAATATATAGTCTCGACAGTCCAGCAGCTCTCAGCACCCAGCGCTTCTTAGAACTTTCACAGATCCCACAATCCAAGGCCTGGATCCCTCCTCCACGCTAACTCCAAATAGCACTTGTGGTAATGAAAACTGTAGCTTACAAAAAAGGCAGACTAACCAGAAAGACAAGTCCACTACAAGTAGGAAAGAATGCAGGATAAGGGCTTCCCATCACTTCTTTAAATTATTCATGAATGTGGGTGTCGCTGGTAAGGTCAACATTCATTCCTCATTCCTAATTGCCCTTGAGCTGAGTGGCTAGGCCATTTCAGGTGGCAGTTAAGAGTCAACCACATTGCTGTGGGTTTAGAGCCACATGTAGGCCAGACCGGGTAAGGACAGCAGATTTCATGATTCATAGTTTCATGGTCACCATTACTGAGACTAGCTTTCAATTCCAGATTTTGTCAAATGAATTTAAATTCCACCAGCTGCCATGGTGGGATTTGAACCCATGTCCCCAAAGCATTAGCCTGGCTCTCTGGGTTACTAGTCCAGTGACATTACTATTACGTCAATGTCACCCCTGCTGTTAGCAGTTTATACAATATTTTACATTATATCAACATATAGAATTTTACAAGTTATTTGGCCAGTAGTCAGGATGAAAAGCACAGCAGTCATTTCAGACTAAGAGCGCAATAATCATGAAGTTGTTGGCACCTACACATTGTAGCAATGGACTGAAGTGTACATGGAAAGCCACAACCTTATCTGAGAAACTTTCATATACAAAACTACCTCTGTCATTGTCTCATCACGAGAGGTGACATCTCAAGGTTCCAATCGAGGTCACATAAATGCAAAGTATTCAATATTACCATCATTGCAAATTCCTATGAGTATGTTATCAACTTCTGACTGGAAGCTAATTAGATCAATTTGTAAAAATTAAAACTTCACCCTTATAACTGCTCTCCACTGTTCAGTAGGCTCTAGGTCATGAAGCTTGATAGTCCTGTTTAAGATCTAAAACGCATTTGGCTTGCATTCAAAGAAAAGAGAAGCCATGCAGACATTTGTATAACATTTAACATGCTCAACTGCCCGAGACGCTTCAGAGAAGGAATGATTGTCAAACAATAGCAGGTAGTGGCTGAAATGGTGGTCGAAGGGAGGATTTGAGCAGATCTGTATGGGAAAAGCAAGCTGCAGATGGAGCAAGAGAGAGTGTGTTCAACACAATAAGGAAGGAGGTCTGGGGCAAGGCATTGCCGGGATTTGTAAACTATGGCAAGGATTTCGGGTTCCATGCCTTTGGAGTGGAGAGCCAATGGAAATCAGCAAGCACAGGTATTATGGGGGAGGGGAACAAGGTGGAATTTAGGACGAGTTGGTGTTTAATTGAAATGGAGTCTGGCAGCTGATGAGTGGACATCAGGGCCAGTGACCACTGAAATAAGGATAAGGACTTTACTGGGGGAGGGGAGGGGAGGGGCGTTAGGAGGCAAAGGTAGAGGCAAGAACGGATAGTGGAAGACAGGCGATAAAAGGAGAATTGGAGAGATCAACATATTGAAGATAGCAGAGAGGACAAGGACATTGCTGACTTTGACCAAGGCAGTCTTCAATGCTATGGGCAGGACAAAAGCAGATTTTGGGGATTAGAGTAAAGAGTTGCAAAGGTGAGTGAGAAACTGAGTGGTGACGACATGTTCAAGAACAACTTTTAAGACGGAGAGATTTTCCTCCTTCTACATTATTTTTAACTGAAATTGAAGAGGTGGGGTGACACTGGCAAAGTTGCATTTACTCCTTCCCCTTCCACCCCAAGATGGTGGGACTTGTGTTTTGAACCTACTTCAATCAATGTGGAAACCGTGCTCCCACGAGTTGTATGAATAAGGGTTTTTGGCACATGGGGCGATGAAGGAAAGGCATTACATGTCCAAGCCAGGATGGTGCCTGAATAGGGAGGCGATGGAGCTCTCATAACATTACTTCTTTTGTCACAGGAGGATTGAGCTAATGTCAAAACAACATTGGCGAGGGCATCTTAGTGATTATACGTTCTGCAGCCAGCTAGCTGGTAGCATTACTGAATGTCCAGTGGCAGGAGCACTGATCAAGCGAACATCAACACAGTGCACAGCGTTGAGCTTTCTGACAGCATTTCCCAACCAGGGCAAGAGGAGAAGATTCCTCCAGGCTCCTGCCTCAAGCCTTGGAGGTGCTTTGAGGAACCAGATGAGCCATGTATTACAGCACCTAAATTCTGCCTTGCTTTTATAGCTAGCATTGGCATGGTCAATCCTTTCGGTTACTGGTAGAGCTTACAGCAACAGTAGTGTCTTTGAAGGTGTTAGGATGAATTGTTGGGCATTCTATTGTATGAGTTGGCCATTATTTGTCACTTATTGACATGAATATATGTTTGTTGGTTCAAGCCTGGAGATTATCCAGCTCCTGAAGTGGACTGCATCAGAGGGGCCGTGAATGGAAACGAGTACTGAAATCAGCAATGAACACCCCCACTCTTCACCTTACGATGGAAGGAAGGTCGCCGATGAAGCAGCTGAAGATGATGGTGGGACTGAGGACTCTTCCATGAAAACTACTGCATGGCCGGCCTCCGAGAACCCAACATTTCCTTGCATCAACGATGACTCCAGCTCCCGAACAGTTTCTGTTTTGACACCCCCACTCCTGCCGTTGGCCTCAGATCTGCTAAGGCTCCTTTACATTCCACACGGAGTCCAATGAAGCACTGACCATGACCCATCCTGGCTTCTCCTCTGGCAATCAGTTGATGCCTGTGCTTGGCCCTGAAATTTGACCGGAGCACTGGCAAGCAGCTTGTTGTTGATGGCGCTGTGGGGCAGTGGGGAGAAAGAGAGAGGGAACGGAAGAGAAGATGCAAGGAGAGAGGAGGGAAAGAAGAAGGCAGAAAAGAAAGAGGAGGCCAAAATAGATTGTCCAAACAGGACCACAGACATTTCACATTGCGAAAATGGAGAAGGGGAAATGGGTTGGTAATGACGAGGAGGAATTTTACAATTTCCTACCAACTTCACCAGTAGTTCTAACTTTTTTTTAAGACAGCTTCAACACAGTGAATTTTACGGAGGGCTTACTCCTCCGTTGCAAAAGTTGGTTGAGAACGGACTGATTTAGAAAAGGCCACCCTGCAGCAATAACACAATCCACGTTGCCGACAGTCTATGCATTCAGAGAGTGGGACTTCCCGTCCGAGAGCTGCCAGCCAATCAGATTGACCAGCAGCTCTAGCAGCCCCAGCAGGGCCGGAAGCGGGCAGTAGGTGCTGCTGGGGACTGACAGCAGTCCCACGACAATGGATCCCAGAGGACCTGGACTCGGGCAAGTCCGGGATTTTTGGGCAGGGATGGATCAGACACCATAGGGAGGGGATTGGGGTTGGGGGAGGGTGGGGTAAGTTTTGGAGGCCAGACTGGAGGAGGGGTTTATTATCTTGGAGAGGTGCTCCCAATCACACAGAGCACCACCACCCCCCAAAGATTCCTTCCCACTTTCTCACCTCAAGATGGTGAAAAAGTGAACTCCCCATTTGCCAGCCCACATGGCTGCGTAATATTCAGCACAATTGACTTGTTAACAAGTTCAATTGCCCATTAATGATTTTTTTTCAAAATGCTGGGTGAGCTGCAGATCTCAGCGCCTGCCCGCCTACCGTATTGTGGAAAACTGGTGCGATGTCATTGGGCTCACAACCTGCCGTCATCAGGTCAGATTTTACACGCCTGTGAGATGACAGCAGTCCCGAATTGCCAACTTAAAATCCCAGCCATAATGTAATAGTGTGTGTGTGTCCTGGGTAGCTCAACTCATAGTTAACATTTAAATCCATGTATTCTTGTCTCACTTTGGAAACACTTAATGAGCTGGCATACTTTACACTACTTGTCCCAGTCCATTCAATTTGCCTATTAAAAAGGCTGTTTATAATGAATTTCAAATGATTGTGACAAACTGAAAACCTGCTCATTAATTCTTCAGGGAGCTTCCTGCACCATCAAAAATAATGGCTACCGAGTCAAATGATAATTGTGCTGCAAAATGCTTACATTTTAATCTAATCTTACCCCTTAGTTCTTTTGAAAACAAAATACACTTTGGCACTTGTACTCTATCCAACAATAAACCCAAACAGTGCGGGACTAATCAGTTCCAGGATATCGCCTGCTGGTTTTAGATTGATATAGCCCAGGAGGAGGCCATTTAACCCATCATGCCCATGCCCGCTCTTCGAAGGAGCTTCCAAATTAGTTCCCTCTCCCCCTGCACACTTTTACCCCTCACGGTATTTATTAGTAGGAACAGAAGACAGCACTTTGCAACATGCTTAAAAATCCCAGCAGCCATCTGAAGTGAGGGTAAAATAACAGATTTTAAAAAAAAATGATGCCTCACAACTGAATGGGGGTCGATGCCTAGTGGTGTATACACACGCTGTACACAGAAGGAGAGCTGTTAAACACCAAGTGGGAAGGATTAAAATCAGTCTCAACATCCTGAAAATATTCACTGGAATCTCTCTGGGATGAAGTCCGAACCGGAGGCTGGGATGTAGCTTCTGTACCAGGTAGAATCATACTCCAATTGATAGAAATTGGTCATAAATAGAACTTGGGTGGCTGTGCTCAACCAACATTTCCAGAGTCCTCAAAACGTCCTGGTTTACATTCCCGTCATTTCTTCGCCTTTGAATTTTCCAAAATGGAAAAGCTTGCAGCTCCTTCCTGCTGTGCAATGAGCATTTGATAATCAAATACTCAAACATTGCAGGCAAATAATCACGCAAGTAGTTCGGGGTTACTGGAAGAGGCAGCTCTCATTTTGTGGGTGTGCCCCATTGTATGACGACATTACAAAAAGATTGACTGCCTCTGGCATTTAACAATTTCCTTCCAAGAAAGAGAGAGGGGGAAACAATAAAAAAAAAGGAAGCTTTCATTTCTCTGGTGACGTTCATGATCTCAGGGCACGCTAAAGTGCTTTACAGTCAATGAAGTACTTCTTCAAGCGCAGTTGCTATTACAACGTAGGAAACGCAGCAGCCTATTTGCACACTGCAAGCTCCCTCAAACAGCAATGTGCCGATGACCAGGTTCTCTTTTTTTCAGTAATGTTGGTTGAGAGATAAATATTAGCCAGGTCACGAGGGGAGAACTCCTCTCCTTTTCTATGAAATAGTGGCTGTAGGATTTTTACGTCCACCTTAAGAGTGCAGAGGGGGCTCTGGTTTAATGTCTCATCCAAAAGGTGACACACTGCAACACTCATAAGTACTGCACTGGAGGGTCAGCTGAGATTATTTGCTCAAGTCTCTGGCTCGAGTGGGGCTCGAACCCACAACCTTCAGATTCAAGGGAGAGTGCTACCGGCTGAGCCACAGCTGATACTGAGAGGGGGAAAAGGGGGTGAGGGAGAGAGAGAGAGAGAGAAAACAAAAGATTGCAATTACATTCCTGATGCTCAAATTCCCCACCTGTAGAGGTCAGAAACATTGACTTTATAGCAAAACTATAAAATCAATAGACCATTCTCTGTAATTGTAATTTTACTGTATAAACAGCATAGAGCACGTTAGCGAAAACTTACAGGATTGGTATCAAAAGAACCTTTTATATCTTAGAGTTTAAATCTTAAAATGCTCACCTTAAATGGCACTAACAAGCATATACAGAGGTTTATCATTTTGTATTTTGGTTCAGTCACTTCAGGGGTAATAAATCAAGGTACAAAGTTCAACACTCACGCAGACTGGCAAGCAGCAAGTTTCAGGAGAGTAGCAAGCAACAGAGCTGGGCAGCCTCAAACTAAATGAAGCTGCTGAGGCATCTCTTGCTTACGCTGGACTTTTCAAATTTGAAGCTGAGCAGTTCCTTCACCCAGGTTTTAAATCGAATTGCAGATTTTTTTTTTTTTAAATGTAAAAACAATAATATTTTTGAGGTTTACTGAATTTTATAGCGTTTTTGTAATAAGCAAATGCGACCATTAAATGTTAAAAAAGTGACTTGGGTTCTGGAATGCGCTGCCTGAAAGGGCAGTGGAAACAGATTCAATAGTAACTTTCAGAAAGGGAAATGGATAAAAACTCAAAATGAACAAAATTTGCAGGGCTATGGGGAAAGAACAGGGACTAATTGGATAGCTCCTTCAAAAAGCCAGCACAGGCACAATGGGCTGATTGGCCTTCTGTGCTGTGATTCTAAACGTGTAAGTGCTCATTCTATAAGTGCTCAAGCAAGAGGAATAATCACTTTTTTTTCTTCATTTACGGGATGTGGGAGGTCACAGTCTAGGCCACCATTTATTGCCCATCCCTAATTGCCCTTGAGAAGGTGGTGGTGAGCTGCCTTCTTGAACCGCTGCAGTCCATGTGGTGTAGGTACACCCACAGTGCTGTTAGGGAGGGAGTTCCAAGGTTTTGACCCAGCCACAGTGAAGGAACGGTGATATATTTCCAAGTCAAGATGGTGTGTGGCTTGGAGGGGAACTTCCAGGTAGTGGTGCTCCCATGTATCTGTTGCTCTTGTCCTTCTAGATGGTCGCAGTTGTGGGTTTGGAAGGTGTTGCCGAGGGAGCCTTGAATTCCTGCAGTGCGTCTTGTAGATGGTACATACTGCTGCTACTGTGTGTCAGTGGTGGAGGGACTGAATATTTGTGGAAGGGGTGTCAATCAATTGGGCTGCTTTGTCCTGGATGGTGTTGAGCTCCGAGTATCATTGGAGCTGCACTCATCCAGGCAAGTGGAGAGTATTCCATCACACTCCTGACTTGTGACTTGTAGATCGTGGACAGGCTTTGGGGAGTCAGGAGGTGAGTTACCTGCCACAGTGCATAGTGACCAAAACACTCCAGAAAATAGGTAAACTAAAAAAGAGCTTGCGTCCAATGCAGAGATTACCAAATTACAAAATAGGCAAATTTACAGGAAAATAATTTTGAGAAGAGCTGTTTGGAATAGGAAAGTCTAGTAATATTTTACTGCTAAATATAGTGCTGAGAGATCATTGAAAAATATAGTCTTTAAATAACATGCTATCTTTATTACAGGAAATGCAGATAACAAGTGGCGATGCTATCATTTCAGTAAGTACTATTTGGATCCCATAATTTCAATTATTCTAAAATATAACACATTATTTCTGGTTTTAAGTAAAGTTGTACAGTTTTATTCTCAAATTGAGAAAGCGAGTCACAGCTGGTATTACACGAAATGATTCAGGCTCTACACTCGGTTTCTATTTAAATATTTCTTCTCTCCCTTTTCCCATACGCAACTGATCAGGAAGGAGGAAAGCATATTGGTTTTATAGTTTGATGAGTATCCTTTGGATGCAAATTATCCAAGTGCAAAAGGTCACAAGGAAGGGAAAGAAAATAAATTAAAACCACATTCATGCAGCGACTCTACATTTCCCTGACGTAACACTATGCCATGAAGTGCAGCTGTAGTTGCCAACCCTGGTGTGATTGTATTCCTGGAGGTTTGTCACATGACCTCCTGCTGCCAACTGCCCCATCCCTCGCAAACTTTGACCATTCGTCGCCCGACATGTCAATCATTGCACTTCCCACGGCCAATGAGAATGCAAACTTGCTACCAGGTTGGATGATTCTTAATACTCAAACAGTCTATTCCCTCCATGGATTTCCCCACATTTCCAACGTGCTTTTGATTAATAAGTGAACATGTTCACTGAAAATAAAGACACTTTTCCAATGTCCCAATAATTTTTCTCCTGGATGCTGCTTGCAGCATTTGTCCTAGAGGTTGATGTTCAATTCCTGGAGATTCCAGGACAATCCTACAGGGCTGGCAATACTCAAGTGCAACCGACTGATGCACAGCAAAATCTCACAAACAATAATTTGAACAGGGCCTTGATTTAAAGAGGGGACGAGGGTGGTGGGGAGAGAGAGAGGGGGGGGGGGGTGGAGAAAGGGAGGGAATAGAGCGAGAGCAAAGAGACAGCAAAGAAATACAAAAAAATTGATATCTTAAAATCTAAACAATTAGTATATCATTAAATATCTTTTATTACCTGAGTTAATTTTTTGTGACAAGTTTAATAGTCAATTAATGTGCAAATCCAGGAAGTCCTTAAAAAGAACAGAGAGGTTGAGGGAAAGATGCCGTCTGTGTAAAGCAATCAATTGAATGGAGAAAATTAACCAGCAAGTTCTGGCGACTCACAACGCACGGCGTAACTCTACATCCCCTGAACTGACTGGACGATTTGCTCATTACTAACAGCCTGTGTCACAAACACACCGGTATCTTCCAAAAGATCCAGACAAACTTATGCGCTTTACCAGCACTGACTTGGTTAATAAACCGAGTGATGTTACAATTGTTG
Source organism: Cetorhinus maximus (assembly GCF_964194155.1). Lineage (NCBI taxonomy): Eukaryota > Metazoa > Chordata > Chondrichthyes > Lamniformes > Cetorhinidae > Cetorhinus > Cetorhinus maximus. The sequence goes on from NC_135880.1 coordinate 179,929,994, forward strand.
GCTGTCAGTCTTTGCCATATCACCTGATAATCTCTCTCTCTCGCTCCCCAAACATTCCAAGGCTTGCACTGTCTTTCTATTGAACAACTGGTAGCGAAAGGACTAACTATTTAACAACCCAGATTGCTATTCACATTTCACTTTCACTACTTCTGTCCTCACGTGAAGCGCATAATAATCAGGTTCGCTGCCACGTGGCTTTCACTTACATTTGTTAAATCCTTCGAGACTTTCTTAAATCTCAACTGCGAAAATACTCAGTGTGTACTAGAATAAGGCTAATTGATAATAAGCAAATATTAATTTTTTATCACAGATGAAAATTGAACCGATATATCAGAGCCATCTGGAAAGCTTCACAACTTAAGACCAGGAATTGGTAATCAAATGGAAACATTTGACTTGCTGGAATAAAGAGCTAGTAGCAGTAATGGTGACTATGACGCTAGCAGATGGTTGTAAAAGCCCATCTGCTTCATTCATGGGAAGGAAATCGGCCATCTCTACTTGGTATATCACCAAGGCACTGGAAACAACAAAGGTGCACACCTCCCAGTCAACATTGCCAAGTTTTTTTCACTCACATTCGGGGGCTTGTGCCACAATTGGGAGAGCTGTCCCACAATCTAGTCAAGCAACAGCCTGACACAGTTACACACTCAGACTCGCACCTTACAGTCAATGTCCCAGGCACCTCCATCACCATCCTTGGGTATGTCATGTCCCACCACCAGGTCAGAGCCATCAGAGTTGGCGGTACAGTGGTATACAGTCAGGAGGGACCGTCGCTGCGAATCCTCAACATCGACTCTGGACACAATGAAGTCCCACATGCTATCAGGTCAAACATGGGCAAAGAAACCTCCTGCTGATTACCACCCACCATCTTCCCTCAGCTGATGAATTAGTGCGCCTCCATGTTGAACACCAACTGGAAGAAGCACCGAGGGTGGCAAGGGCACAGAATGTACTCTGGGTGGGGAGGACTTGCGTTCATCACTAAGAGTGGCTCAGTAGCACCACCACAGATCAAATATTCTGTCACACTCCTGACATATGCCTTGTAGATGGTGGACAGGCTTTGGGGTGTTGAGGTGAGTTACTTGCTGCAGAATTCCCAGCCTCTGACCTACTCTTGTAGCCCAAGTATTTATACGGCTGGTCCAGTTAAAGATTCTGCTCAATGGTGACCTCCAAGATGTTGATAGTGGGGGATTCAGTGATGGCAATGCCATTGAACGGCATGGGGAGATGGTCATTGCCTGACACTTAAGTGGCAATTAACATTCACACCACACATCAGCCCAAGCCTGAATGTTGTCCAGATCTTGCTGCATGCAGGCATGGATGGCTTCAATACCTTAAGAGTTGAGAATTATCAACAAACATCCCACTTCTAACCTTATGATGGAGGGAAGGTTATTGATGAAGCAGCCAAAGATGGTTGGGCCTAGGACACTACCCTGAGGAACTTCTGCAGTGATATCCTAGGACTGAAATGATTGGCCTCCAACAACCACAACCATCCTCCTTTGCACTAGGTATGACTCCAACAGTGGAGAGTTTCCCCCACCCAATTCCCAAGACTTCAGTTTTTTCAGTTTTGCTGGGGCTCTTTGATACCACACTCTCGGTCAAATGTCAAATGTTGTCTTGATGTCAAGGGCTGTCACTCTCACCTTACCTCACCTGCTACTTGCTGCAGATGCATCTGTCCATGACAGTATTAGGAGGAGTAACCACCGCACATCCTAATGGAGATGACATTCCGTCTTCACACCGAGTACACCATCTATCATGTTGTGTGGCACTAACACTGTGCTAAATGGGATAGACTCAGAACAGATTAGCTCAAAGGTGGGCATCCGCCTGGAAGTTCCCCTCCAAGCCACTCACCATCCCGACTTGGAAATATATTGTCGTTCCTTCACTGTTGCTGGGTCAAAATCCTGGAACTCCCTTTCTAACAACACTGTAGGTGTACCTACACCACATGGACTGCAGCGGTTCACTATCACCTTCTTGAGGGCAAATGGGGATGGGCAATAAATGCTGGCCTTGCCAGAGATACCCATACTCCATGAACAATTATAAAAAATTGCTGGCTGCACAAAGATAATTAGAAACCCAAATGTGCATTCAGTAAAGAGTATTAAGCAGAGCTGTAATGCTTTTATCCAACTGGAACTCAAAAGCTGAAAATTAGGCCTCAAACTGGATATGTCATTCGACTTCCTAAATCTCTGTGTTGAAGTTTGGAAATTAAACGTGGGTTTTGCAACAACACTTATCAAAACACACTCAGGTGGCACAGAATGAAAAGCTACAGCAATGCAGTAAACTTTCCCCAAAAGAATATACCAATTGCGCTTTACAGAAAAATGTAACTTTCATGACATGTGTTTGCCGTAGCAACATTGCCTTATCGGGCTGAGTCAACTAGTACATTACAGATTGATCAACATCTTGTGTTCCAAAACTAATTCCACTGTGAACCTTAAGGATCAAGTTTAAGGTGTTTCCACATGGTCAAACGGTCTTTTGCTCCACATCATATTTCTGAATTCAGAGCAGGCAGAAATTTGTCTTGCATTCCTCACCCTGATTAGCTTCTGAAAATGCAAATAGTGGAACTCTTAACAATAGAGAATGTTTGAAACCCAGGTCCTGCCAGTTTGAACAGATCTAGTACAGGAAACAGCAATCATATCCAATTAAGGTGGCATGGACATGAAGCGGGTTGTCAATTTTGTAAGATGACAGGTGTTAGGGATTTAAAATAAACCTTATTATATAGGAGCCGCATCCAGTGAAAACCTATCAAGTCGTCATTTTTATTCACAAACTAAAGAAGTACAAAGTACAAAAGAATGGGCTATTTTGTCCTGAATGCTGCACCCTTTTGATTTTTTTTTTAAATGGCGAGTGTTGAGCAAGGTGGCTGTACAAAGAAATGAACACCAGCTTTTAAAAGGCGAGCCGGTCACACTTGACATGGGCACATCACAAGATAATTACAGATGAGGAGGCCATTCAGCCCATCAAAATCTATCTATCCAGAGGGATCCCAATGGTCCTTGCTGCGGCAATCAATTATCTCTTAGACATTTCCAGGATTGCTGCCTTCGTTACTCTTACCTGGAAGGTTATTCTAAATTTTGAGCATTTTGTGCGAAGCATTTCCTGATAGCTATTCAAAACAGCCTTTTATACTCGTTTGTACCAGCCTGTTTGCAATGCTGGTTTGTATTTAAACTCGTGATGAGCTTCCAACCACATATCCGTGCCACTATTAAGACCACTGAGCACCAATCCCATAATATCACCCGACTCTGCCCAACCTCAGCTCATCTGCTGTTGAAACCCTCATCCCTGCTTGCCTTAACTCTAGACTTGATCATTCTAACACATTCCTGACTCGCCCCCCAACTTCGGTAAAGCTGAGGTCATCTAAAAATCTGCTACCCGTGTCCTTACTCATGTCAAGCCTCGTTTGTCCAGCACCCCCTGTGCTCACTGACCTATTTTGCTCACCAGGGTCCAATGCCTCAAATGTCATCCTTGTTTTCAAATCTCTCCATGGGATAACCCATCGCTATCCCTTATGTATTCCAGCCTAGCAACCCTCTGATTTATCTGCATTCCTCCAATTCTGATATCTTGAGCAACCCTGATTTTAATCAAAAACAAAAACAGAATTACCTGGAAAAACTCAGAAGGTCTGGCAGCATCGGTGGAGAAGAAAAGAGTTGACGTTTCGAGTCCAATGACCCTTCAACAGAACTGAGTGTAGTTAGGAGAGGGGTTCTTCTCCACCAATGCTGCCAGACCTGCTGAGTTTTTCCAGGTAATTCTGTTTTTGTTTTTGTTTTGGATTTCCAGCATCCGCAGTAGTTTTTTTGTTTTTATCCCTGATTTTAATCACTCCACCATTGTTGGCTGTGTCTTCAGCTGCCTGGGCTCTGAACTCTGGAATTCCCTCCCCTAACCTCTCCACTTTACTCTGTTAAGGCACTGCATAAAACCTACCTGTTTGAGCAAACATTTGGTCATCAGCCCTGTTGGGTACTGCATTGAGAAACGATTAACATGTGGACTCACACTAAGCAGCCATTATTGAACTTTATTTACACCTCCCAGCAGAGTGGACATCAGGGAGGGCACCTTTACAATAAACTACACTCCCTCCCCACTTCAAAAAATTCAACTTGTATCATTTTATATTTTACTGTACATAATTTCCCAGAATACAATATGACTAAACTAATAACAACAATACCTGAAACTTAACAGGTTGGGCTGCATTTATTTTTGCTGCAACCACAGCCAAAACATATATAACTGAAATTACCAGAGTAATTCATGTAGATAAAAAGTTGTTTTTCCTTAACACTAGTAAATGTTCAATAAAAATATCACTTAACAAAAAAATAAACATTTTTTTCTTCTTCCTTTCAGCATACTTCCAATTAACCTATCTAGCTTCTTTCTCTTTCTACTGGATATCTCCTTACATTTCCATTAGCTTGTCTCAGCTCTCAAAGCCTCTGACTGTGTCAATTCTGTACTTTGACTACAAGATCCACTTAATGTTTGGGACTGTGATATTGTTTGATTTGTCGTAATCAAAGACCCTCATTCAATTTGAAATACTGGTGGATTCTGTAATGCCACCAACTTTTTGTTTCTTTGTCACTTTTGCCCTGACTTTCTCTTTGGGCTGTAGGAGGAATTTAGATTACAGGTGGGTTATCATGCTCTCCCTTTGTCAGATTTCCTCTTTCAACCAGTAACTTGTGTGACACTGGGAGTTTCTCTCCAATCTTCACTAGATACATGAATGCATTTACTCTCTTCACAACAACCCCAATCACATACTTCTCATCGCCTCGGTGGGTTTTCACCATAACCTTCTGAACCAGCACTGAACTCTAAGCTTCGTGCCTGTTGTATCAGTTACTCATTTTCACTGTCTTGCTTTTGACATCAGGTGTAAGCAAACTAAACCTTGTCTTAGGAACGTGTTTAAACACTAATTCATAAGCTGAACAACCCATGTAGACTGCGGGGTTATTTTGTAAGAGAACATAAAATTGTCTAGTCTGTGTTGAAGAGGAACATGGGAATTACTACTTAACTTGTCACCTAGGCAATATTTTTGCAAAGGCCTTTTCATAATCTGTACACTTCTTTCCGTGGCACCATTCAATGCCGGGTGATATGGCAATATTAGAGTTATTTGGCTCCATCTTCTCTCAGAAACATTTCAAACTCTTCTGATGTAAACTACAGACAATTATTTGACTCCAAGATCTCTGGTAACCCATAAATTGCAAAACAACTTCTCAAAACCTCAATAGTTTTGGCACTTGTGGTATTGGTCATAGACTCAACATTTAATCACTTACTGTAGCTATTGACCAAAACGAGATACCCCTTCCCTTCCACCTCAAAGAAATCAACAAGTCATGAAGGGTCATGAGGACTCGAAACGTCAACTGTGCTCTTCTCCGCTGATGCTGCCAGACCTGCTGAGTTTTTCCAGGTATTTCTGTTTCTCCAGCATCCGCAGTTTTTTGCTTTTAAATCAACAAGTACTTGTTCCCATAGTTTTCTTGTGTTTGACCATGGAATGAAAGGAACTTTGGTTGGATCATTCCTCATTCTGAGACACACTTCACAACTTATCACCAATTCTTTACTTACTGCTTTTAACTGTGCATAAGGCCTTGCAAAATGTCAGCTGTATATTGTCCTTTTATCTTGAATTCAGCCTTGTGATGCCTAATTTTATTAGTTGGTCCTCCTTGCTCGATGACCACTTTGTGCTCTCTTATTACTGTCAAAGTCAGATGTGCCCTTACTGATCCCCACAGTAAATAATTCAGCCCAGTTTAACTGTTTTCTTAAGCCAATTTCTTCCCTTCAGGCAGACTTTGTTCCCTCCTACTGCTATCAATGGCAAGTCATCATCATATTCCACACTAACCCTAACTTCACCTAACACTGGAATATCTTGTCAGGTTCTCCCCAGTTTTGCGTAAGGAAATGTGACTTAGGGATTACTTATACTTCCCTTCCAAGATAACAGACAAGGCTGCAGCTGTGTCAACAACGAAAGAAAGTTGTGAATCTCCAACTTTTATTTTTGCTGCGGCATTGGAATTATATCTTCACCCCTATTACTCTCTCCGTCCATGTGCTGATTTTCTTGCTCTCTGACTGAGTACAATTCTTGACCTTCCTGCTTCTGTTTCTGAATCTATTATGTGCACATTTGAGGATTTCCAGGCTCCTAAAGTAGCTTTAGATCTACCATGACCTCAACCTGGTGCTTGGCTGTGACTTGGTGCTTTACTGCGACCTAGAGCATTAGTGTTTCCTCTACTCCTGCATGCCATCTGGATATGACCAACTTGCCCACAGGCTTAGCACTTTGACTGGAAATGAAGGCCTTTAGATGGTTGGTGGCTATCATACAACAGTAGCATCTACATTTCTGACTCAGACGGTGAACTTGGCTGCTGTGGCCTGGATTCCACTGAAATCCAATGGACCACCCCCACTGGCTCAGGGCAAATAAATCATTTTCTGCCATTTCCATGGCTTTGCACTCATCACAGGCCTCATTCCACATCAGCTTATTGCTGAAAAACTTGCCCAGGGTTTTTATTGTTCTTTAGGCCTCCTACAAACCTGTCACTAAGGCCTGATTTCTACATTCGCACCATACCCGCAGTGACGAGCGAGTTTCTTTAATCTGCAAGAATCTCATTGGCAACTGCTTCCTTTGACAGAACATAACTTAGTGCAATTTCATTCTTGGTCGTGCCATAATACGAGTCCAGAATTTCATTATTTCAGCATCTTCCACTGAACTGGGGTCTCATGGGCAGCACTGGTTATCATCAAAAGCATCTGGCCTCGTCATGCTGAAGAAAACATTTACTTTATCCTCATCCCCTACTTTATTTGCTTTCAGCCAAATGCGTAATCTTCCTTTGCAATTATACCAGTCCTCTTTGTTAGGGGTTGAATTCCCCTATTGTCCCCAAATATGTCTTCAGTGCCTTTTTTTCCAATTAAATACCATGCTGTCTCAGTGTGTTTCTGAACACCATATACAGACAAGCAGCAATCTTTCAAACTGCTCTGACTCCCTCCGAATTTACCTTGGGAGCTCCGAAGAGTGCGTCACAAAGTTCTTCAGTCCTTAATTTCTCAAATGAAATGTAAATAAGAATTCCACTCCATTCTCATCGCCATCTTCCTGATGTGTATTGCACTAAGTAAGACTAACAATCAAATTCAAGTGTATTCACAGTAAGCAGCCATTCTTTGACTAACTTCATTTTCAATTCGCCAAAAGAGAGGGCAGCTCTATAATATACTATTAACCTTCATATTACCTTACGTGGCTCAGTAATAGATCTTGCTTTATAATGCTCCTGCAAAACATCTTGGGACTTTTATTAAGTCAGAGTTACTAAAAGACATAAACAAAAAACAAAAATACCTGGAAAAACTCAGCAGGTCTGACAGGGTTATGGTTTAAAATTCCATTCCAGGGACTGGATTACAAAAATCTAGACTGACACTTCATCGCAGTACTGAGGGAGTGCTGCATTATCAGAAGTGCTGTTAAACTTAGGCCCGTCTGCCTTCTCAGGTGGGCATAAAAGATCTCATGGTACCGTTCGAAAAGGAGCATGGAAGTCTCCCAGGTATCCTGCTGACATTAATCCCTCAACCAATATCACCAAGGGAAAATTGTTTTAAAATTATTACATTACTACATTTCAAGAGTACTTTGTAAATGTAAAGCTTTTTGGGGCGTCTCTTGGTCACATAGGTGCTATATAAATGCAAATCTTTCTTTCTTCCTTCTAATCAGCAATTCCACCCCACAATTTCTCTAAAACCTCGGACCAATAGATTCTGCTAGTGCACAACAACGGAAAGAAACTTAAACAATTCATGAAGCGGCCCAAATTCATAAGGTTCGGAGCATGCACAGATCACGCTGTTTCACACTAATTAACACAACATAATTTGAAACTTCAATTGAGCATCTTGTAACAGTGTGAAAAAAACAATTAGCTTCCACCATAATCATTAACAGACTTCAGGAGGATATTTGCCCTCAAGTGCGGCCTCCAGCTTCCTCATACTAACAAAATGCAGGTTTCCTTTACCTAGCAAAGTAAATTCCAAAAAGCACCAAAACCAAAGATAGCCTTTATAAAGATAGAACTGGTGAGATCTTTTCACAGGGAGCAGCCGGTAGAGTCCCTCAAAAGATTACCAGAACTAAGTAGTTATAATTATCAGAAACTAGCTGGGCTCTTTTCTTTAGGAAAGAGAAGGCCGAGGGGTGACTTGTTAGAAATTATGATAAAATTTGACAGGGTAAAGGTAAAAAAGATGTTTCCACTGGTGGGAGAGATCAAAACTAGAGGCTATCACTATAAGATTGTCACTAACAAATCCAATAGGGAATTCAGGAGAAACTTCCTTACCCAGAGAGTGGCGAGAACTCGCTACCACAGGGAGAGGTCGAGGTGAACAGCGTAGATACATTTAAGGGGAAACTGGATAAACACACGAGGAGAAAGGAATAGAAGAATGTGCTGATGGGGTGAGATGAAGAGGGACAGCAGCAAACTCGTGCGCAGCATGATAGAGTTGGGTAAAGAGGATCATGTGGAACATAAACACCAGCTTGGACCAGATGGACTGACTGACTTGTTTCTGTGCAGTAAATTCTATGTAATTCCAATCTCACCTAGGAAACCTGATTCAAGGACAAGTGAAGAAAAGTTTACTTGTCAGCTGTTAAAAATCACATGTAAAATGACTGTATATATTTGATCAGCCTTGCCGTACACAATGTTCGAAATAAGTATCTTACTCCTCTAATATTAACATAGAAAGGTTATTCAGGGATAATGGACAGAGATGGGGGTGGGGGAAGACTGAAATCCAATATAGCTGTAATATGTTCTCAGGCTCTGCTCCATTCTAATACACAATGGTGTATTTCACAGCTGACATAATTGGACCCAATGAAGGAAAAGTATTTGAAGAATCGTTTTCCATCCTCTGTAAAACCGATGAGACTAAAGAAAAGAGTTTTGAGGTGAAATAGTATCAATCAGCTCTATGCATTACTGACAGATGGACAATACGACCAACACAAGGCTCCCACAACAGTGCATAGCAGCCAAGTTCAAAGATAATGGTTTGTACGTCTATGTAGAGATGAGGAGAAGATAGCAAGGGCTATGTTGGCTGTACATACAGGAGCAATGCCATACAACCGAGGGACAGCAGCTCACCTTCCTGAGCCTTGGCTTAACCAAGCAATGCACATGGATATAGTGCTGAGCTCGTTAAAAAAAAAAACAATGGTTGCTATACTCATCACCATGGATTGCACGCACCTCACCATATCCTCTCCCTCACAATCTGCGTAGTTTTATACCTGCCCTGAAGGTTTTGCTGCTTTCATTTTCCGTCTTCACTTATTCTCAAAGCACAACAAAAAAACTCCCAAGCTTCACAATACTGTTCTCTTGGAAGCCCCCCACCCCTTCTGACATGGCCATCTTACTTCTTAATATGTAATAGATACATTTAATTTACAACATAGTTTGATTTGGCAAATGGGTCCATGCTGGTGTTAATGGTCCAGATGAGATTTCTCCCACTCCTCTTCACCCAACTCGATCAGTATAGCCTTCTATTCCATCCTCCCTCCTGCTTTTATCTAGTTTCCCCCTATTTATTTTATTTCACGTGTGCATAGTCACAGAGCCAAGCAACAGCCTTATCAGAGTCTAGATGGAGTTCTTTAAGCCCACCTTCAAGTTTAGTTAACGGACACTCCTTGACAATGTGAGTCATTGTTTGAACTGCACCGCAGCTGCAACCTGGATGATCTGGGTGACCCCACTGATGTTGGGTGGCTGCGCAGAGGCCTTGGCCAATCCAGACCCCATCCTTTCTCTCTCTCTCCCTCCGCCCTTTCTCACTCTCCCCCTCTGTCTGTCTCTCTCTCGCTCTCTCCCCCTCTGTCTGTCTGTCTCTCTCTCTCCCCCTCTGTCTGTCTGTCTGTCTCTCTCTCTCCCCCTCTGTCTGTCTGTCTGTCTCTCTCTCTCCCCCTCTGTCTGTCTGTCTCTCTCTCTCCCCCTCTGTCTGTCTGTCTGTCTCTCTCTCTCCCCCTCTGTCTGTCTGTCTGTCTCTCTCTCTCTCTCCCCCTCTGTCTGTCTGTCTGTCTCTCTCTCCACCCTTTCTCTCTCTCTCTCTCCACCCTTTCTCTCTCTCTCTCTCCGCCCTTTCTCTCTCTCTCTCTCTCCGCCCTTTCTCTCTCTCTCTCTCTCCGCCCTTTCTCTCTCTCTCTCTCTCCGCCCTTTCTCTCTCTCTGTCTCTCCGCCCTTTCTCTCTCTCTGTCTCTCCGCCCTTTCTCTCTCTCTGTCTCTCCGCCCTTTCTCTCTCTCTGTCTCTCCGCCCTTTCTCTCTCTCTGTCTCTCCGCCCTTTCTCTCTCTCTGTCTCTCCGCCCTTTCTCTCTCTCTGTCTCTCCGCCCTTTCTCTCTCTCTGTCTCTCCGCCCTTTCTCTCTCTCTGTCTCTCCGCCCTTTCTCTCTCTCTGTCTCTCCGCCCTTTCTCTCTCTCTGTCTCTCCGCCCTTTCTCTCTCTCTGTCTCTCCGCCCTTTCTCTCTCTCTGTCTCTCCGCCCTTTCTCTCTCTCTGTCTCTCCGCCCTTTCTCTCTCTCTGTCTCTCCGCCCTTTCTCTCTCTCTGTCTCTCCGCCCTTTCTCTCTCTCTGTCTCTCCGCCCTTTCTCTCTCTCTGTCTCTCCGCCCTTTCTCTCTCTCTGTCTCTCCGCCCTTTCTCTCTCTCTGTCTCTCCGCCCTTTCTCTCTCTCTGTCTCTCCGCCCTTTCTCTCTCTCTGTCTCTCCGCCCTTTCTCTCTCTCTGTCTCTCCGCCCTTTCTCTCTCTCTGTCTCTCCGCCCTTTCTCTCTCTCTCTCTCTCCGCCCTTTCTCTCTCTCTGTCTCTCCGCCCTTTCTCTCTCTCTGTCTCTCCGCCCTTTCTCTCTCTCTGTCTCTCCGCCCTTTCTCTCTCTCTGTCTCTCCGCCCTTTCTCTCTCTCTGTCTCTCCGCCCTTTCTCTCTCTCTGTCTCTCCGCCCTTTCTCTCTCTCTGTCTCTCCGCCCTTTCTCTCTCTCTGTCTCTCCGCCCTTTCTCTCTCTCTGTCTCTCCGCCCTTTCTCTCTCTCTGTCTCTCCGCCCTTTCTCTCTCTCTGTCTCTCCGCCCTTTCTCTCTCTCTGTCTCTCCGCCCTTTCTCTCTCTCTGTCTCTCCGCCCTTTCTCTCTCTCTGTCTCTCCGCCCTTTCTCTCTCTCTGTCTCTCCGCCCTTTCTCTCTCTCTGTCTCTCCGCCCTTTCTCTCTCTCTGTCTCTCCGCCCTTTCTCTCTCTCTGTCTCTCCGCCCTTTCTCTCTCTCTGTCTCTCCGCCCTTTCTCTCTCTCTGTCTCTCCGCCCTTTCTCTCTCTCTGTCTCTCCGCCCTTTCTCTCTCTCTGTCTCTCCGCCCTTTCTCTCTCTCTGTCTCTCCGCCCTTTCTCTCTCTCTGTCTCTCCGCCCTTTCTCTCTCTCTGTCTCTCCGCCCTTTCTCTCTCTCTCTCTCTCCGCCCTTTCTCTCTCTCTCTCTCTCCGCCCTTTCTCTCTCTCTGTCTCTCCGCCCTTTCTCTCTCTCTGTCTCTCCGCCCTTTCTCTCTCTCTCTCTCTCCGCCCTTTCTCTCTCTCTGTCTCTCCGCCCTTTCTCTCTCTCTGTCTCTCCGCCCTTTCTCTCTCTCTGTCTCTCCGCCCTTTCTCTCTCTCTGTCTCTCCGCCCTTTCTCTCTCTGTCTCACCGCCCTTTCTCTCTCTGTCTCACCGCCCTTTCTCTCTCTGTCTCTCCGCCCTTTCTCTCTCTGTCGCTCCGCCCTTTCTCTCGCTCCGCCTTTTCGCTCTCTCTCTTCCTTACTCTCCACCGTTTCTCACTATCTCTCTCTCTCCACCATTTATATCAACGGTTTAAAAAGACCCACTGTCGCCACAGGAGATCAGAGCTGGGTGGATGAGCAGCAGGATCTATGGTGAGAATAATAATTTCTGGTGGATGTTTTCTGCCACTCCCCCAATGCCCTTAAATGCATTTATTCAATTCATCACAACCCTCCATGAGAGTTCCACATTCTCACCAGCCTGAGTAAATACAATTCTCCTGAATTAATCCCTTATTGAACAGAATGGTGACCACCTTATATTTATGGTGCCAGTTCTAATGTCCCCTCTCTTCTGTTTAATTTCATTCAGGAGAATCCAGCAAACGACAGAAGGCAGTTTTGGCAACTCTGTGAAAAGGATCTCATTTTCTTTGAGAAATGGGTCATCTCTGTACTCAAGTGCTAAAACCTGGCTGCAAGGTTAGAGGAGATGGAGAAGCAGGATCCCAGCAGAGCACCTTTCTGAGTGCTGCAATACAACACAATTTTCACATAATCTCACTGTACAAACCTTGCAGACAATAGCAGCAACATTAATTCGCATTTATGTATCGCCTTTCAAATGGAAAATATGATATGGGACTTAACAAGAGTGTGATCAATCCACGGAGGGAGGTAACAGAACAGGCAACCAACAGCTTGGTCAAGGGGGAGGTTTTAAGACGCATCTTAAATGGAGGATTTATAAATTTAAATTCGAAAAAGGATCAAAAAGGATTCAACATATATGTTTAATAATGTCCGACCATAACCAGTGCTCCCATTTTTAGGTAGCAGGTTCTGCTAATGGTTCTGCTTTTGCCACATCTTCTGTTTTCTTTACTTATCCCATTACCATATCCTTTTGTACTGCACCATCACCCCCTTTTTGTTGCTTAAACCCTGCAGCGCACAGGCGGAGGAGAAGTGGCAGTGCAACCATCAGGAAAATACAGCTTGCATTTTTAAGGCGCTTCTCACAACTTCCCAAAAAGCTTTACAGTCAATTAAGATGTAGTTTGTCATTGCACTGTTGGGAACCCAGCAGCCAGGTTGTGCACAGCAAGCTCCCACACACAGCAGGCAGATAAAGGCCGGAAAATCTGCTTCAGTGATGTGGGTTGAGGCATAAATATTGGCCTAGTGACCGGGGAGAGCCTCCCTGCTGTTCTTCCAGAAGTGGAGGGGCGCGGGGGGAGAGCGAGAGGGAGGGGCGCGGGGGGAGAGCGAGAGGGGAGGGGCGCGGGGGGAGAGCGAGAGGGAGGGGCGCGGGGGGAGAGCGAGAGGGAGGGGCGCGGGGGGGAGAGCGAGAGGGAGGGGCGCGGGGGAGAGCGAGAGGGAGGGCGCGGGGGGAGAGCGAGAGGGAGGGGCGCGGGGGGGAGAGCGAGAGGGAGGGGCGCGGGGGGAGAGCGAGAGGGAGGGGCGCGGGGGGAGAGCGAGAGGGAGGGGCGCGGGGGGAGAGCGAGAGGGAGGGGCGCGGGGGGAGAGCGAGAGGGAGGGGCGCGGGGGGGAGAGCGAGAGGGAGGGGCGCGGGGGGAGAGCGAGAGGGAGGGGCGCGGGGGGAGAGCGAGAGGGAGGGGCGCGGGGGAGAGCGAGAGGGAGGGGCGCGGGGGGAGAGCGAGAGGGAGGGGCGCGGGGGGAGAGCGAGAGGGAGGGGCGCGGGGGGAGAGCGAGAGGGAGGGGCGCGGGGGGAGAGCGAGGAGGGGGGCGCGGGGGGAGAGCGAGAGGGAGGGGCGCGGGGGAGAGCGAGAGGGAGGGGCGCGGGGGAGAGCGAGAGGGAGGGGCGCGGGGGGAGAGCGAGAGGGAGGGGCGCGGGGGGAGAGCGAGAGGGAGGGGCGCGGGGGGAGAGCGAGAGGGAGGGGCGCGGGGGGAGAGCGAGAGGGAGGGGCGCGGGGGGAGAGCGAGAGGGAGGGGCGCGGGGGGAGAGCGAGAGGGAGGGGCGCGGGGGGAGAGCGAGAGGGAGGGGCGCGGGGGGAGAGCGAGAGGGAGGGGCGCGGGGGGAGAGCGAGAGGGAGGGGCGCGGGGGGAGAGCGAGAGGGAGGGGCGCGGGGGGAGAGCGAGAGGGAGGGGCGCGGGGGGAGAGCGAGAGGGAGGGGCGCGGGGGGAGAGCGAGAGGGAGGGGCGCGGGGGGAGAGCGAGAGGGAGGGGCGCGGGGGGAGAGGGAGAGGCGCGGGGGGAGAGCGAGAGGGAGGGGCGCGGGGGGAGAGGGAGGGGCGCGGGGGGAGAGGGAGAGGCGCGGGGGGAGAGCGAGAGGGAGGGGCGCGGGGGGAGAGCGAGAGGCGCGGGGGGAGAGCGAGGGGCGCGGGGGGAGAGCGAGGGGCGCGGGGGGAGAGCGAGGGGCGCGGGGGGAGAGCGAGGGGCGCGGGGGGAGAGCGAGGGGCGCGGGGGGAGAGCGAGGGGCGCGGGGGGAGAGCGAGGGGCGCGGGGGGAGAGCGAGAGGGAGGGGCGCGCGGGGGAGAGCGAGAGGGAGGGGCGCAGGGGGAGAGCGAGAGGGAGGGGCGCAGGGGGAGAGCGAGAGGGAGGGGCGCAGGGGGAGAGAGGGAGATACGCAGGGAGAGAGAGGGAGAGAGAGAGAGAGAGAGAGAGAGAGAGAGAGAGAGAGAGAGACATTTGGCTGATGCCTATTTCAGAGCAAGACAGGAAAGGTTCCACTCTACAAGGGAACCGGAGAGGCTGGTGAAGAACTATGATCAATGCCATCTAAATTCAAGAGTCATTTTGTTGTGAGGAGATATTAGGGGGTGTCTGACATATAATAACACAATCCCACACATCAATGACGAGGCTGCATTTTGCAATCAGGGAAGGAGAATTTGGCAAAATGACATGAAGAAAGCAGAGTTCAGCATGCAAAATCTTATCATGTACAAAAAATAAATGCAAAGCACAGATGGAAACTGACGGCCGGTGATGTCAGTTAGTTAGTTTTTCCTTTGCCTTTGTGAAAACAGTAGACATCTGTTATCAAAGAATATATTGATCTGGACAGGGAACGATTTGTGCCAGTGGGTTTCTTACTGAGAAGTCATGACATGTACTGAAGTTTATCATATTAGGAATTTCCTTGGGCTGGAAATATCTAGGGGCGGCAGATTTAGGATAAACTGGCCGAAGTGGGGAGATGAGGGTTTACATGCCAATTCTGATGATCTGAAATGGTGGTAGAAATAGATTCAATGGTAATTTTCAAAAAAGGAATTGGTCTATTATAAAGGATGTGATGACAGGACACTTAGAAAATGTCAAAGAGATTAGACAAAGTCAACATGATTTTCCTTTCATAAATCCATGTTTCACAAACCTACTGGAGTTCATTAGGATGTAACTAGCAGAGAAGATAAGGGAGAACCAGTAGATGTGGTGTATCAAAAGCTCTTTGAAAATCCAACTAAAGTCCCACATAAGAGGTTAGTGTGTAGAATTAAAGCATATGGGATTGGGGGCAATATATTGATATGGATTGAGAATTAGTTAGCAGACAGGAAAGAGAGAGTAGGAATAAATAGGTTTTTTTCGGAGTGGCAGGCGGTGACTAGTGGGGTACCGCAGGGATCAGTGCTTGGGCCCCAGCTACTAAACAATATATATTAATTATTGTGATAGATTGGGACATGTTGATGTACAAAGGGACCTGGATGTCCTTGTACACCAATCACTGAAAGCAAGCATGCAGGTGCAGCAAGCAGTTAAGAAGGCAAATGGTATGTTGGGCTTCATTGCGAGAGGACTTGAGTACAGGAGCAAGGATGTCTTACTGCAGCTGTACAGGGCCCTGGTGAGACCACACCTGGAGTAGTGTGTGTGTGGTTTTGGTCTCCTTACCTAAGAAAGGATATACTTGTATAGAGGGAGTGTAGCGAAGATTCACCAGACTGATTCCTGGGATGGCGGGATTGTTGTATGAGAGATTGGGTCGACTAGGCCTGTATTCACTGGAGTTTAGAAGAACGAGAGGGGATCTCATTGAGACGTATAAAATTCTGACAGGGCTGGACAGGCCGGATGCAGGGAGGATGTTTCCTCTGGCTGTGGGGTCTAGAACTGTGGAATTCTCTACCACAGAAGGCTGTGGAGGCCAAGTCACTGAATATACTGAAGAAGGGAATAGATTTCTGGACTTTAAAGGCGTCAAGGGGTTTGGGGAGAGTGTGGGAGTATGGCATTGAGAGAGAGGATCAGTCATGATCATATTGAATGGAGGAGCAGGCTTGAAGGGACGAATCACCTACTCCTGCTCCTATTTTCTATGTTTCTATGGATAAGTACTTGAAATTTGGAAAGAGGTGAGTGGAACTAATTGTCTCTTTCAAAGAGCCAGCACAGCCACAATGGGCCGAATGGCTTTCTGTTGTGCTGTACGATTCGATTATTCCACTTTATGTGCCACCTAAAACTAATAGGCTCTTGGTGCACACGCTTCACATTAAACTACTTGAAGTGCAAGTTTGGCATGAAAAACACAACCACTTCATCTGCAATATCCGTTAATCCAGTTACCTTCTGTAAACTGGGAGGAAGACAAGTGTTCAAGTGCTTTCGCTGCATGGGCTGACGCCCACCCTGTCCTGAGTCCATCAGCTTCCATCCTGAGCTATATCGGAGATGAAACTGGAATAATGTAAATATTTACAGGAACTGTTACAAAGCCCCAAGTGACATATCATTAAGTGGTTAAACTACGTTCAAAACACAAGGCAGGCCTTAGAGTAGGAAATCTCTCTGAATTCAGTCAACCACAAGTGGATTATACCAAATCTTTACAAACTGGAGGAGAAACCTTTGACCCAAACATATGCACGAGAGCTTGGAATTCAGCTGTGCTGAGTTGCTTATCAGCAGCTGTCCATTAAACAATAAGGCTTGCTAAAAATTGCTCAACTGGTAGCTGCCTTTCAGGAAGATATTGAGAAGAACCATCCAAAATATTCCTTACACAAATCCCTGGACCATGAATGGATTTGGCAACCAACTTTCACCATCGAGGAAGTTTAATGTCCAGAACTCTGCAGCAAACACCACCCAGGGAAAACTCAATGGAACGCAAAGTGCCAGAGGGCGGGCGCGACTGTCTGCCCGCGGGGGGCGGGCGCGACCGGCTGCCCGCAGGGGGCGGGGGAGGCGCAGGGGGTGGGGGAGGGGCAGGGGACGGGGGAGGGGCAGGGGGCGGGGAGGCGCAGAGATCAGCCTCAGGAGGTAATTTGTTAGCCTCTGCTCAGTGCAGCAAAGAGAAAGCTGTTGAACTGGGCAACGATTGTGATGTTTATTGCCGAGAGATTATACTGTCCATTAACGCCTTTAGGAAGTTAAGAACCGGAGGGGCCCATTTGTTGCCTCAAGCTTCTTCCACCATTCAATGTGATCATGGCTGATCTGCAACTTAACTCCATATATCCATCTTTGTCCCATTTTCCTTAATGCCTTTGATTGACTAACAAAAACCAAAACCTGTCTCGGAATTGCATTAATTGTTATTTGCAGAAGAGAGCACCAAGTTCCTGCCACCCTGTGTGTGTAGAAATGTTCCCTAACTTCACTGCTGAAAGGTCTGGCTCGAGCTTTTAGACTCTGCTTGACTCTCCAGCTGGCAGAAATAATTTCTCTCTATCAGACCCCCTTAATATTTTGAAAACTTTGACCAAATCACCACTTAATCTTCTAAATTTCAGGGAATACAATCCTAGTTTGTGTAATCTCTCCTCATAATTTAATCCTTGGAGTCCAGGTATCATTTTGGTGAATCTACACTGTGCTCCCTCCATGGCCAAAATATCCTTCCTAAATTACGGGGCCGGGAGCTACAGTCCAGACTATACTCCACGTATAGTCTAACCAGGGCTTTGTACAACTGAAGTATGGCTTCTCTCTGCCTGTATTCCATCCTTCTAGATATAAAGGCCAGCATTCCAATATTGTAGACTTGCACCTCTGGGTGTGGGTCCATCTTGTAAACTGGTAATCCAGTTTGTAAGCACTTTTGGACGGAGAACAGTTAATCTGGCAATTTGTTACCTCTTAACCCACTAGATTAGGTACATGGCTTGTTCACTGAAGACTACTCATCTCTGACACTGTTTTGTGAATATTAAGGCAAGAAAGCTTCCTCCTTCCACAGCTCGAGTAGGGTCATGAATATTTCCTTCAAAAGCAGGTGGGCAAAGAAAATAAATGTATTATATAATGATCAACCAGCATTAGGGTTGCCAACTCTGATTGCACCTATTCCTGGAGGTATCACATGATCGCCTGCTGTCAACTGCCCCACCCCCACGCTCCAGCCATTGGTTGGCCAACATGCACATCCTCACAGGGCTCTGCTTTCCTGCGGCCAATTGGAAAGGGAACAGACTCGTTACCTGATTGGATAATTTCTGATGGTCAAACAGCCTTCCGGGCCCCTACCAACTAAATTTAAACAAAAAAAAAATCAGCGTTCGAGGAAAATGTTAAAGCTCCCTTGATTTAACTTCCCTGGGTGTTGCCCACAGCAGAGTCCAGGACATTAACCATTCGTTGTTGGAGACTCCAGGGCATCCCTGTGGGTTTGACAGCCCTAGTCAGAGAGTTCTGGTGGTGTATAAAAAAAGATTTTCCTCAACTCTGCCTCCAGTTCAATCACCTTAAATCTGTGCCCTCTGGTTACTGACCTTTTAACTATTGGGAATTGATGAGTTGCTCAAAAACAATTTCTTGCTGGACCTAAGATGGTAGATGCTTTATGGAGCGCTGGACACAGCAACAACAAGGCCTGTGCTTTCCCTCCCCTTGTACAACAAAATATTTCTACAGAACATGTCCCGGACACAATTCAAGCAGAAATGCTTATCAAACAAGACGTGGCGTGTGGTAATCTGAGGTGCAATACACCTTTGAGAGAATGTGTGCAGATTGACACACGTGATTGTATTACCCAATTACTGTGTAGCCCGGGTTACATTGTTAATCCGAAACAAAAACAAAAATACAAAAATATCTGGAAAAACTCAGCAGGTCTGGCAGCATCTGTGGAGAGGAGCACAGTTAACGTTTCGAGTCCGAATGACTCTTCATCAGAACTAAGGAAAAATAGAAAAGAGGTGAAATATAAGCTGGTTTAAGGGGGTTGGGATAAGTAGAACTGAATAGAGGGCCAGTGATAGGTGGAGATAACCAAAAGATGTCATAGACAAAAAGACAAATAGGTGTTGACGGTGGTGATATTATCTAAGGAATGTGCTAATGGTGACATTAAGGGTAGAAAGCAGGACGAGCAAGGTACAGATAGCCCTAGTGGGGGTGGGGTGAGGGGAAGGGATTGAAATAGGCTAAAAGGTAGAGATAAAACAATGGATGGAAATACATTTAAAAATAATGGAAATAGGTGGGAAAAGAAAAATATATATAAATTATTGGAAAAAGGGGTATCGGAAAGGGGGTTCAGGAATAGGTGCAATCAGAGTTGGCAACGCTAATGCTAGTTGATCATTATATAATACATTTATTTTCTTTGCCCACTTGCTTTTGAAGGAAATATTCATGACCCTACTCGAGCTATGGAAGGAGGAAGCTTTCTTGCCTATTTCGATCCCTTCCCCCCACCCCACCCCCACTAGGGCTATCTGTACCTTGCTCATCCTGCTTTCTACCCTTAATGTCACCATTAGCACATTTCTTAACTAATATCACCACCGTCAACACCACTTTGTCCTCTTGTCTATGACATCTTTTGGCAAACTCCACCTATCACTGGCCCTCTATCCAGCTCTACTTGTCCCACCCTCCCCCCCACTCCCCCCCTTAAACCAGCTTATATTTCTCCTCATTTCTATTTTTCCTTCATTCTGGGGAAGAGTCATACGGACTCGAAACGTTAACTGTGTTCCTCTCCGCAGATGCTGTCAGACCTGCTGAGTTTTCCTAAGTGTTTTTGTTTTTTTTGTTTTGAATTTCCAGCATCCACAGTTTTTTGCTTTTACATTGTTAATAGTTTTAGAATGGGTTTTGGTTTGAGAAGCACACATGTGTTAATGCTCCATTACTATGTTAAGAAGCAGCACGTGCTTCATCTTACAATGGTCTCTTTGTCGGCATCATCTTGATTACCAACCCACTCACCAGTAATTAGGCCGTGTTGGCTGAGCAAAGCGACCCGATAGAAGGAACGTAAGATGGGTCAAGCAAATCACATGACTGTGCAAAATATAAAGTTCACTAAACCTGCATGTTTAAACATGGGAAGAGCATCAGCCTTAAACCAATGGAGCTACAGAGGCTCCAAAGAAAGCAGCCAGACATAACCTTTGTTTAAACACCCAAGTTCAAATCTCAAATAGGATGTCAACTGCAGGAAATATGTTTTGAAATCTATATAACTCATGAGCCTGGATGTCTGTGTGCTCAGCTGAGTCGGCCATCAAACACAGACAGGGCAGTGCAGGAAGAACCAAGGAAATGCTCACTGAGCTGGGAACAGACCCCAGTTAACATCAGTAAACAAAGGCAAGATAGGCAGAACATTACACCTCAATGTACTGCAATCGTGGCCTCAGCAGCAGTGAATTAACCCATTTCATGATAGACTTTTACAATGTAAATCCTTTCAGGATGCTGCAGTCCCTGTCACTGACATAGAGAGAGTGAGCTTGCATTTTTATTTCTATGACACTATTTCGATGAAGAGCAGTTCTCCCCGATGTCTTGACAGCATTTATCCCTCAATCGTCATCACTAAAACAGATTATATGTTACGAAGCATGAGTTTCTAAGGGGGCTTGACAGGGTCGATGCCGAGAGGATATTTCTCCTCACGGAGGATTCCAAAACTAGAGCGCGCAATTTCAAAATAAGGGGTCTCCCATTTAGGACAGAGATAAGGTGGAATTTCTTCTCTCGGAGGGTCAGTCTTTGGAATTCTCTTCAAAAATAAAAATACCTGGAAAAACTCAGCAGGTCTGGCAGCATCTGCAGAGTGGAGCACAGTTAACGTTTCGAGTCCGTATGACTCTTCAACAGAACTAAGGAAAAATAGAAAAGAGGTGAAATATAAGCTGCTTTAAGGGGGTCTGTGGTGGTGGGGGGGGGGGCGGGGGGACAGGTAGACATGTCCGTCCTTGGCCTGCTGCATTGTTCCAGTGAAACTCAACGCAAACTGAAGGAATAGCACCTCAACTTCCGACTAGGCACTTTACAGCCTTCCGGACTGAATATTGAGTTCAACAATTTTAGATCATGAACTCTCTCCTCCATCCCCACCCCCTTTCTGATCCCCCTTTTTTTCCCAATAATTTATATATGTTTTTCTTTTCCCACCTATTTCCATTATTTTTAAGTATATTTCTATCCATTGTTTTATCTCTACCTTTTAGCCTATTTCGATCCCTTCCCCCCACCCCACCCCCACTAGGGCTATCTGTACCTTGCTCGTCCTGCTTTCTACCCTTAATTAGCACATTCCTTAGATAATATCACCACCTTCAACACCTCTTTGTCCTTTCGTCTGTGACATCTTTTGGCTATCTCCACCTATCACTGGCCCTCTATCCAGCTCTACCTGTCCCACCCCACACCCCTTAAACCAGCTTATATTTCACCTCTTTTCTATTTTTACTTAGTTCTGTTGAAGAGTCATACGGACTCGAAACGTTAACTGTGTTCCTCTCCGCAGATGCTGCCAGACCTGCTGAGTTTTTCCAGGTATTTTTAATTTTGTTTTGGATTTCCAGCATCCGCAGTTTTTTGCTTTTATCTTTGGAATTCTTTTTCCCCAGAGAGCGGTGGAGGCAGAGTCATTGAATATATTCACGGCTGTGTTAGATTTTTGATCTTCATGGATGTTGGGGGTGCAGACAGGAAAGTGGAGTTAAGGCCACAATCCAATCAGCCATGGTCTGATTGAGTGACAAAGTAGGCTGAAGGGGCCGAATAGCCTACTCCTGGTTCCTAATTCTTATGTTATGTACTTCTGTTCATTATCATATTGCTGTCTGTGGGAGCTTGCTGTGTGCAAATTGGCTGCTGCATTTCCTACATTCCAACACAGAAGTGACTACACTTGAAGTACTTCATTGGCTGAAAACGCTTTGGGATGTCTGGTGGTTGTGAAAGACACTATATAAATGCAAGCTTTTTTTTTTGGTGGAACTTCAGAACACATTTGAACTTTCCAACTGCAGAAGTAGGTAAGTATTGCTTTTTAATGTGCTCAAGAAAACCAGGACCAAATGTTCCTTGGAAAAGACATCACAATTTTCCCTCACCAAACTCTCCAAGAAAGTGTCAGTTCACCTATCTGAAAACTATAAAGTGTGATTTAAAAAAAATTCTTTCATGGGATGTGGGCTTCACTGGTTAGGCCAGCATTCATTACTCATCCCTAGGTGCCCTTGAGAAGGTGGTGGTGAGCTGCCTTCTTGAACCACTGTAGTCCATGTGGTGTAGGTACACCCACAGTGCTGTTAGGGAGGGTGTTCCAGGATCTTGACCCAGCGACAGTGAAGCAACGGAGATATATTTTCAAGTCAGGATGGTGAGTGGCTTGGAGGGGATCTTTCAGGTGGTGATGTTCCCACCTATCTGTTGCCCTTGTCCTTCTAGGTGGTAGGGGTTGTGGGCTTGGAAGGTGCTGTTGAAGGAGCCTTGGTAAATTGCTGCAATGCTCCTTGTGGGTGGTACACACTGCTGCCACTGTGTGTTAGTGGTGGAGGGAGTGGATGTTTAAAGTGAATGATTATACAACTATACCTTTACAGATATATACATATTTGTAAGGATAACACTAGTTACAAGAGCTATCTTATACTCTAATATCCACATTTATCAATAGGCACCCTGTGGTCAGAAACACCACACTCTGAAACTAAGTGATAGATGCCACTTCAACCAGATGTTATGAATCTCTCATCAGCTCTCCTCAGACTTTTGACAGACCATGAGACAACCTGTCTCACTGAATTCCATCTCTCACATGAGGGTTTCCATCTCCACTCTCCAAGAACTCACTTTGGGCTCTTCTCCCAAACTGTCGCTTTCTCTGAGACGCCTTCCGCAAGGGTTCACCTCCAGAATTTCGAACTCTCCTTCTGATGTTCCTCTTTCCTGGGTCCTCACATGCATTCAAGCTGCCTTCCACACACACTCACTAACTCAGCCATCAACAGTACCACTGCTTCACTTGCCCACAGCAAATATTTACAAGCCTTCAGTTGTCCCTTGAACCTACTTGCCTCTTGCAAGCTGTTCTCACTTGAAATCTACTTTCTGCAGCTTTTGTCTCTTTAAATCTGAAGCTTGGAGCCTTTCCCTCTGCCCCTCACTCTTAACATCACTTAACAGGATCTTTTCCAGGTTCCTGTCCTGCCTTGGACCTGAAGGTCTACTTAGGACTTTCTCATGTTTCTATCTCACTCCTTTGGCCTTAGGACCTTTTGGTTCTTTTGAAAAAATCTGCAGCTCCCTCTCGCAGTGTCCAATCTCTTTGGGGTTTTGCCTTCAAACTGAAACTTAAGACTGCCGTTTCTTTAGGTTTTCTGTGTTTAGGCGTCTGTGGGAGGGACCTGCCTCTCGAGATTGCTAGACAACAGCCCAATTCTTCTACCCTTGTGTTTGCTGAACTTAAGTCGTAAACTCTCATCAGAAATGCAAGCACCTTTTTAAAGTGAAACTAAAACTCCATTTGAACTTTCTTAACACACACATACAGAAATACAAATCAAACTTAAAACTTTAAAGCTAAAACTCATTCCTAACACCTACAAATACCAATATAACTTACCTAAACTCTCTCTATTTCCTAATAGTATTTCCTCATACCTGACAGTACCCCAGTAAATCTGGGTTGCAAACATTTTATTACCTCAAGATCCTTCCTACAGTCAGCAGCTCAAAATTACACATAAGTCTTACAAAAACTTTATATATAGAAGTACCAATATAGCAATTTAATTTATATAGGGCCTTTAACGTAATAAAACATCCTAAGTTGTTTCACAGGAGCGATTATCAAACAACATTTGACATGGCAGGTCTGACAGCATCTGCGGAGAGGAACACAGTTAATGTTTCGAGTCCGTATGATACTTCATCTGATGAAGAGTCATACGGACTCGAAACGTTAACCGTGTTCCTCTCCGCAGATGCTGTCAGACCTGCTGAGTTTTTCCAGCTATTTTTGTTTTTGTTTATGATTTCCAGCATCCGCAGTATTTTGCTTTTATAATATTTGACATGGAGTCACAGAGGGAAACCTTAGGACAGGTGACCAAAAGTTTAGTCAAAGAGGCAGTATTTAAGGGACATCTTAAGAGAGAGAAAGCGGGAAAGAAAGAGAGAGAGATAGAAATATTTAGGGAGGGAATTCCAGAGCCTAGGACTTAGACAGCTGAATACATGACCAATGAAAATCAGGGAAGTGCAAAAGGCTGGAATTAGAGGAGTGCAGATATCTCAAAACATTCCTACTTTAAATTCTATACCTTTTTCCGCAAAACTCAAGAATTCTGTTTGCTTTTTTAAAAAAAAATCACCTTCTCCACCTGAGGCGGTGCTTTTAATGTCCTGAAAACCTGAACTCCTAGGTTTCTGATTTTCCATCTTGGCCAGCACTCTTTCCATTCAAACTATAACTATCACTTTTAAAACAAAAAAAAACTCATTTTACCCAACTTTTATTGAGGTTGAATTCAACCTACTACATTTATGGCTCATGCCACCAGGTACCCTGGCTGCACCATTTCAAAGTTATTTACAAAGCATTCTATTTTCAGTCTCATCCCAATGTTTGGATACCACTCATGTCCAAATCATTAGAATCAAAATGGCTCCTGCCATTTGGCCCATCTTATCCATGCTGGCTTTCGTCAAGAGGAATCCAGCTAGTCCTACTCCCCTGCCCTTTCCCTGTAGCCTTGCACCTGTTTTCCCTTCAATTACTTATTCAGTTCCCTTCGAAAGTCATGACTGACCCTGCCTCCAGCGCCCTCTCAAGCAGTGCATTCCAGATCCTAACCACTTGCTGCTCAAAGAAGTTCATGTACACAGCAAGAAGCAGTCCCAGAACATGGCCCCATGAGCCACCATTACCCAAATCCATGCACTGCAAGAAACTGACAGGAATTGCTACTGCTTCCCAATCCAATGGGTTTTCATCAAAATTAAAACCCTGCCTATAATTCAGGGTTGCCAACTCTGAATGTGTTCCTGGAGGTTTCATCATATCACCTCCCTTCACCAACTTGCCCCACCACCCCCATTCCCACTATTGGTCGCCCTATATGACCAGCCTTCTCTCAGCTAATTAGAAAGTGAACAAATTGTTCATCACCTGTTTTGACTGGCAAGTCAACAATCATCCAAGCAGCCTTTAGTCCCTGACTCCAATATTTCTTGATAACTAAAAATGTTTAGACAAAATGAAAACATGTTTTTAATACTATGATTTTTCTGCTGGTGTGCTCGAGGTGTCCAGGTGACAAGACATGGAGGCTCCAGGATGATACTGAAGCATCAGCAACCCTACGACAATTCTATCCTCCCAATCCACTTCAGTGTTCTCCTGTGCGGCTTCTCAAAGCCCTCCGTATCTACTGCCTTAAAGGACACTTTGTCAATCACAAACTGTCGCTCCAAAAATCAGTGTTGGTTGCAAATTTTTTTTTACTTTTAAAATTAATTTTACTTTAATCTCCATATCAATTTGAATCTGTCAAATAGCAAGTGCTTACTAGCATTCTGCCTGTGAACACTGCCCCTGGCCTTGAAAAGAAGCTACATTGTTAAAGGGTGCCATAATAAGTCACATATCTGGGACCTTTTGACACCATTTTCATTAAAAATGAACAGCAAGCTTCATGCAAGAGCTACGATGGAAACTCAAATATCGTGATTCTGTTTGTAATAAATTATGCCTATGGAATACTAATCTGCAAATTCTGTGCAAGATTTAGAATCCATTGCTTAGGCAGAGCACAATTCAGGGGAAGGCATGACAACAACACCATTGCTGATCCAAATACAGAACGAACTCAGATTGGATTTTGGGATGTACACTATATTAACCTAAATACAATTTCAATTCTTTTATACGTTTTATTGAAATACCTCGGCTTTGAGAATATTAATTAGAAAAGGCATTTAATTTCTTCGCTTGCCTGAATGCCAATTCCACATTCTCTATTTAACAAAATAATCTCGAATCTGGGGCAGGATTTTCCCATTAGCGAGCGGGGGAGGGCGGGGCCTGCTCGCTGACGCGTAAAATGACGCAGGATGATGTCGGGCGGAACTCCCGATGTCATCCCGCCCCATTTAAATTTTCAGGAAGGCGGGAGCGCAGCAAAATCAGCTGTGCGCCCGCCAACCTGTCAATGGCCAATTGAGGCCATTGACAGATTCATTTAGCTAATTAACGGACCTGCCCGTCCAACCTTAAGGTTAGCGGGCAGGCCAGGAGCCCTGGCAGGAAGTAGAAAAAGCATCAAACCTCATCCAGCAGCGGGATGAGGTTTCATGTAGGGTTTTAAAAAATTTTGTTAAAGTTCTTTTTAAATTTATGGACATGTCCCAGCTCATGTGACAGTGTCACATGAGGGGATATGTCAGGAATTTTTTTTTCTCTTATTTTTAATATTTGTGACAGAACAGCTGATCTCCCTGAGGCAGCATTTAGCCTCAGGGAGATGAGTGCGCGCTTTCGTGTGCATGCGCGAAAGAGTGCACTTTCGGGTTTAGGGAATCCCCCCCACCGCCTGCACAGGGAGCGCATAATGCTTCCGTGAGGACCTTAATTGGCCCGCCCACATAAAATGGCGCCGCAGACCGGAGGCACGTCTGTGTGCGCCCGCAATTCAACTTCGCCCCCGACGGGGGTAAAATCCTCTCCCCTGCTTTTGCTGTTAGTTCGTAGGCATGGCAATATTCACAAGAATGGTTCCTGGGATGAGGAACTTCAGTTGCAAGGACTGACTGGAGAAGTTGGGACTGTTTTCCTTGGAGAAGGGAAGGTTGAGAGGAGATTTGATAGAGGCATTCAAAATCATGAGGTGTCTGGACAGAGTAGGCAAGTAGAAACTATTCCCACTGGAGGAAGGATCAAGAATAAGAGGGAGCAGATTTAAAGTAATTGGCAAAAGAAGAGATGGAGACATGAGGGAAAACTTTTTCACGCAGCAAGTGGTTAGGATCTGGAATGCACTGTCTGAGATTGTGGTGGAGACAGGTTCAATTGAGACATTCAAGAGGTCATTGAATTGTTATCTGAAAAGGAAGAATAGGCAGGGTTACAGGGAGAAGGCAGGGGAATGGTGCATTGCTCATTCTGAGAACCAGCAAAGATGCGACAGGCCAATTGGTCTCCTTCTGTGCTGTAACTATTCTGTGATGACATGGTCACTTTATATTTGGTTTAAATTGCACTTTTCTAGCCCAGCCATAATTTTTTTCAAAAAAAGCAGCTGTGTGATTCAGTCAAAAGTTGTTGCCATAACAGTCTTAGATGTTGTTACACAATTAGTAAAAAGAATTTGCCCAAGGAATGCAGAAACTTTAATACTGCAAAAATATTTATGTATTGACGTCACATGTCAAGCAGCAGGTACATTATGGTTACTAATTATTGCACAGAAGAATGTACTCAAATAATAATACAACACCCAATAAACTGTTAGTGATTTGAGTGCATTTTTTGTATGTAATATTATTGGTAACTCATCCCCATGTCATAGTAAATATACGTCATTATAACTTGCGTTTATACAGCACTTTTAATGAAATAAAACATCCCAAGGTACTTCACATGACCATTGGCAAAATTTAACACCAAACCACAATAGGAGATATTCGGGTGGGTGACCAAAAGCTTGGTCAGATAGGTAGGTTTTAAGGGCGTATCTTAATGGGGGAAGGTGAGGAGGAGGCAGAGAGGTGTAGGGAGGGGATTCTAGAGCTTACAGCCTAGGCCATTCAACAAAACCATGGAGGTCTCTTACATCGATTCCACCTTCTCACACTATTCCTCCTTGCAAGGTTTTAGGGCTACACAGAGATGGGGAGGGGTGAAGCCCTGGAGGGATTTGAAAACAAGGATGAGAATTTCAAAAATAAAATGGGGGTGTTGCTTAACCAGGAGCCAATGTAGGTCAGCAAGCAGAAGGGTGATGGGTGAATGGGACTTGGCGCGATTTAGGATATAGGCAGCAGAATTTTGGATGGGCTCCAAAGTTTATGGAGGATGGGAAGGCAGCCAGGAGAGAGCATTGGAATAGTCAAGTCTAGATATAAAAAAAGGCATGGATGAGGGTTTCAGCAGCTGATGAGCTGAGGCTGGGGAAGAGTCATGCAACGTCACGGAGATGGAAACAGGTATGCACTCAAACCACCAACATGCACTCGAACCACTAACATTACTTTGAAATATTAGACAGTGAATATATTTATTTAAAATGATATAGGAAGTATTTGGAGGTCAAATTTAAGAGTTAAAACATTTCATCTATCATCCTGAAAAAAAAAATTTATAAAATATAAAACCTATGCTAAATATATTTGAGATAAAACATATCTTTGAAGTTGCAAATATAATATTCTGAGAAATATATCGCATTTCAGAAAGTAATTTCTGTTTCGAAATTCTCCCTTAATAATTCACTCAAACTACATAAACAAATTGAGAAGATCCAAATGCTGGACCCATTTCTGCTACAGTATTGAAACACTGGTATTTTATGAAAGGCGGTGGTAGAAATGTCCCTTGACGTGAACTGAGTCCACACAGAGTCAGGACAATTGAAATGTTATGCTTGTTTTTTATAAAACTTCTTTTACATGAACTCTAAGATGTCTGAAAAAACAACAAAATATGTGCAGAAAAAGAGCGAGGTTCACTGCAGCAATTAACCATTAATTTCCCTTAATAATGTATCCTGCAAAGAGTTTGTCTTCTGCGTTGCTGAGTGGGAAGAGTTCGAGCAAGACAGATAATAGAAAGAGGAAGTTGATTGAAACATAAGATCCTGAGGGGTCTTGACAGGGTGGATGCGGAGAGGATGTTTCCTCTTGTGGGAGGATCTGGAACTAGGGGGTCACTGTTTAAAAATAAGGGGACGCCCATTTAAGACAGAGCTGAGGAGAATTTTTTCCTCCGAGGGGCGCGAGTCTTTGGAACTCTCTTCCTCAAAAGGCGGTGGAAGCAGATTCTGAATATTTTTAAAGCAGAGCTAGATAGATTCTTGATTAACTAGGGGGTGAAAGGTTATCAGAGGTAGGCAAGAATGTGGGGTTGAGGTTACAATCAGATCAGCCATGATCTTTTTGAATATCGGAGCAGGCTCGAGGGGCCTACTCCTGCTCCTAATTCGTATGTTAGTAGGAATGAAGGGAGCAGTGGGGTTGAGGGAGGGGAGAGAGGCAGGTGAAAGAGGTAAAGAGACTTTGCTTATGTTGACTTTGGTGTGAAGCAAGTTACTTCTGCAGAATTTTCTTTTAGAAGGTTACACTTCTTAATCCCAGTTACAGAGTGGATGGGAGGATTGTTGGGACACTTGAGGTAAAAAAAAATACACCGTAAATAATATCAAATCTTGAAGGGGGAAAAAAGCTAGATTATCAGAAAGAGAGAGGAAAATGTAAATTTGTTTTCAAATATTATTTTACATAGCTTTAATTTCACAGCGAATAAAAAGGTTGCTCTCCTCTCAGCTTTTGTAATGTAATTTGGAGATTGTCACCTCATGATGAACCAGTTAAATAGTGATCAGGTAAATGTAAAAGCGCACAAGCATTTAATGATTAAAATACCCAGTTAGATCACAGATCAGCCAGGGTCTCTGTTGTGGGGTGGCCTAGTTGTGCTATGAATGATGGAGTTGATCTGCAGACACTTCTTGGGTGAAAACATTAAGTTCATTTACAATATACTCAACAGCAACTACACATGTGCTTTCAACTCCAACTCTATCTCTTACACTGACTGCTGAGGTAGCCCACGCTACTCTCCTATTGGTTACTACAGATCATGTGATCTTACCTAACGTATTATTCTTAAAGGTACATTACGCTAAATGAAACCATAATTACTACAGTCTCATTGAATGACAGAGCGGGCTCGAAGGAATAAATAGTCTACTCCTTTTCCTATGCTCTTGGCAGGAATTTTTTCTTGAAGTCCATTGACAAGAAGTAAAAGAAAGACTTGCATTTATATAGTGCCTTGCACGACCACAGGACATTCCGAAGTGCTTTGCAGCCAATGAGGTACTCATGAAATGTAATCACAGTTGTAATGTAGGAAAGGCAACAGCCAATGTGTGCACAGCAAGCTCCCACAAACAAACAGCAATGTGATTATGAAAAGATAATCTGTTTTTTGTGATATTGATTAATGGATAAATATTGGCCAGAACACTGGGGTGGGGGCGTGGCTCCCCTGCTCTTTAATTAGAAATAGTATCACGGGATCTCTTATCTGGGAGGACAAATGGTATCTTATCTCTGACAGTGCAGCACTCCCTTAACACTGCACTGGAGCGTCAGCCTAGATTATTATGCTCAAGTCCTGGAGTGGGATTTGAAACCACAACTTTATGACTTAGAGGCAAGAGTGATACTGTTACGGCATAGCCGATGGTAAATGCTGAGTTGTTCAAATCCCAAAGGGAAACTTGAAACAACTGCCACAACTTGTTTCACAATTTGTATAAATTTTACTATGTGTGCCTTGAATTCAGTCGTAATAAGATCACCAAGTCTTATAGGTTTTTACAAAACTAGCTTAAACATTTATTAATAAGAGAAATGACTTTAAACACATACATAGAGCTACAAATTACTGCTATGATAACTTCTAAACCTCCTACTTAATCTTGACTCCCAGTTACGCTTTAATTAAGGCAATAATAAGACACAGATTTTAAAAGACCCAGGCAAGGTGATACACAATACCCTGAACCAGTCGAATTCAAAGCAAGTTTTCTTAACTTCAGTTCTTTGAAAGCTGCAGCTTGAGGCTTAGATGCTGAAGGCTTTTTACACTTGTTAGGTCTTAAATATGCCTACCCTTACACACAGCCTTCACTCCTTTATACATATTTTCCCCTTTGAATGCAAATTCCCATTGTTTCACTATATCTTTGGACTTTATCTTCCTGATAATAAAAATCTCTCATAGTGCTAAGTTTTACCAGTAATCTTTAGGAAAAATAAACATGCTGTTTCTAAACTTCACCTAGCTAGGTGACACATTTCACCCCTCCTTTGAAAACCATCTAGTCTGCTTTATTTAAAAAAGCAAACGTCCTTTTACTAATATGACGCAGCTGATGGTAAAGGCCGAACTGTTCAAATCCCAGAGGGAAACTTGAACAACTGTCATAACCCATTTTTGCAATTTGTAGGTTTCAAGATGCTGTTCAATGTTTAACATAACCAACATAAAGCCTACAATTTTTATATAAAACGCCTGATCAGATGATTTGAATAGAAATCAGGAAAACCAGATCAGTTAAAAGCGTCTGCTTT
This sequence comes from Cetorhinus maximus, assembly GCF_964194155.1. Lineage (NCBI taxonomy): Eukaryota > Metazoa > Chordata > Chondrichthyes > Lamniformes > Cetorhinidae > Cetorhinus > Cetorhinus maximus. Next base: position 179,961,495 of record NC_135880.1, read on the forward strand.
TGTAGTCCCTACATAAAGTAATTTTGCAGTCCACATAGGTTATGTTGCTTTCCTGCTCACACTATTTTCGTATCTGCATTTTACCTTTAGGCATCTTCACATGAAAAATTGGAAATATTTGTTTCCCCATGTCCCAAATAAATTCTCAAAATCTGGAGCTGGTCACCAGATTTCCTTACCTCAACATAAAAATTATCTTGCATCTTCAGATGGTGAAATTTTGGTATTCAAAAACCAGCATTCTTTAAAATGTAGCAAAAAACATCAAGGTTGATTTATTATTTCAAAAAGATTTCAACAAGTGCTAATTACTCTTGGAATGCTGGGTACAGCATCGTATCCATATTATAAAAAAAGTGTACCAAGCCACTGGAGCATTGCACAAAATAGATTCACAAGGATGATACCAGGACTGAGGGGAAGTATTGATCAGGAAAGGCTGAACAGGCTGGGGCTGGTTTCTCAACAAAGAGAAGACTGAGGGGTTACCCAAGGGGCTTTAAAATTATGAAGTCATTTGATATGGGTAGACGTAGAGAAGCAGTTTCCATTTGTTGGGGCAAGCAGGTTAGGAGACCAAAATGGGGGGCTATCAGTGTAAGCTACAGTCATTAATAAATCCAGTAAGGAATTCAGGATAAGCTTCTTTACCATGTGGAGTTGAGGCGTGTAAACTGGATGCATTTAAGGGGAAGCTAGAAACTCATGAGGGAGAAAGGAATGGAAGGATATGGTGATGGGGTGAGATGAAGAGGGGTGGGAGGAGGCTCGTGTGGAGCATAAACCAGTTGGACTGAATTACCTGTTTGTACTGTAGACTCAATGTAACTGATGTAATTGGTCTGCAGCCACTGCTTCAATCTTTCTTTGACATTCAGACTTTCACTTGAGAGCCCATATAATTCAGGCAAGCAGCAACTGGCAATTACTTGGCTTGTGGGAAAGAGTTAGTGAGTGCATGAAGATGATCCACCACATGATCGATTTTAAAAAACGCCACAATTAAACATCCAAAATGATAGAACAACCGGAATGTTAGAAGTCAGTGACCCGGAGGGTTTGCAGAATAAAGGTTTCTATGTTTCATTGTATCAGCATTCCCCTGAGTATTAACAATTTCAAAATGGATATTGATGGATTGTTGTTAGGGAAGAGTATGAAGGGACAGGGAATAAGGTGGGCAAGTTAAGACAGAAATCAGCCATGACTTGACTGAATGGAAGAACAGGTTTGAGGGGCTGAATGGTCTCCTCCTGTCGCTATGTGCCTATAGTACACATATCTGTCGATGTTTTAATTTTACAATAACTATGTAAGTACCCGTCCTTGCCAATTTGGTTTTGAATCACCGTGCAGGAAACTTTTAAAAAAAACCCTGCTTCCTAAAGGCAAAGCACATGCTCAAATGACAAGAATTAAACATAACCAGGGCCCCTCCCAGCAAGCAAATACAAATTCAAACAGCAGAATGTGGTGTCGAGTTGAGAACAGACACAAATTAGGGATTGAGCAACTGATTTGTTACCACAGAAAACAAGTTTACTCCACACCCAAAAAAGAAATGTGGTCCCATCCTACTCACTTGCCTGTAGCTTCTGTTCAGGGCAGCAGACTAAAATACCATTTGTCAGTGTGCAGCAGGCTACTGTCAAGTTTCTGCAGCAAGCAAACATCAAGGCTACAGGCCCAAGTAGTTCAAACAAAGTAATGAAGCCATTTGTTGCTGAGGATACTTCAGACAAAAGGCAGTGTTTTTTTTTGTAATAATTAAGCGCCAGTTCATCTGCATTATATTGCTTCCACATTACTCAGATCGAGTAATGGCTCTCCTGACAAACTTTCACTGCACTGCACTAGAACGGAGCCAAACTCAAAGCCTGAAGGGAAGAAAGGTAAAAGTTCAGCCGATGTTTTGGACTCAGCCACCTGAGCGGTACTGAACTCCCCAAAACATTTACCCCGTTTCTGTTTCCAGTGACAGGTCAGTAGCCAGGGCACCACAGATTTCAAGTCATTGGTAAAAAAAGAGTCAGAGGCCCGATTCAGGAGAACTTAAAATTCGCAGCAAGTTGTGACCTGTAACGTGCTGCCTGAAAGGGCAGTGGAAGCGGATTCAATAGTAACTTTCAAAATGGGAATTGGATAGAGGGGAAGAAATGCAGAGCTATGGGCAAAGAGCAGGGGGAGTGGGACTAATTTTAAGCATGATCTCAAATGTACATCTAAAGTTAAATAGAGCGTGATTTCCCACTTTAAACTAGAAAAGTTCAATCTGGTCCGCATATTACACTTAACAATTCTGACAGTTAATGAGTTCAACAAGTGAACCACTGAGAACAGCCTGCATTTACTCTCCTCTATCTACACCCCTTTTTTATTCCTTTTTTCAAAATTCATTTTTATTTTTTATCCACATTTTTATTTTTTCATTTTTATTTTCATTCATTGTTTGATCCCTCCCTTCTTATCCCATTTTCGATTCCTTTTTTCCCCCACCCCACCCCTCACAAGGGCCATCTGTTACTTGTTCATATTGTTCTTTTCAGAGTGCTTACCCTCGTCCTGCTTTCTTACCTTAATACCATTATCAGCATTTTTTTTAGTGCTAACCATTACCATTAACATTCCCTTTGTCCTTTTGTTTATGACATCTTTGTCAATCTCTCCTTTACCCGAACCTATCACTGGCCCTCTATCCAGCTTCACCTGCTCCAACCCCTCCACCTTAAATAGTATACATTTCATCACATTTCTATTCTCTGTAGCTCTGAAGAGTCGTACAGAGTCAACTGTTTCTCTCGCCACAGATGCTGTCAGACCTGCTGAGTTTTACCAGCATTTTCTGTTTTTGTCTGCATTTATATAGCACCTTCTATGGAGTAAAATATCCAAGGAGGTGTCACTATCGAGCAAACTTTGACACCAAGCCACATATAAGGAGATATTGGGACAGCTGGCCAAACTCTGTCAAAGAGGTAGGTTTAAGGAACATCTTAAAAAGGTGACCGTGAGGAGTAGATGGGTTTATGGAGAGAATTCCAAAGCTTAGGACCTAGACAGCTGAGGGGATAGCCACCAACAGTGGAGCAATGAAAATCGGGGATGCGCGAGAGGCCCGGAATTGGAGCAGCACGTAAACATCTTGGAGGGGTGTGGGGCTGGCGAAATAGAGAGGGAGCAAGGTTATGGAGGGATCTGAAAACAAGGATGAGAGTTCTTAAGTTGAGAAGTCGAGAGAAAGAAAACCAAGATACGCATTTAAGCTTTGAACATAATTTATAAGGGGATTCATTACCAGAGCTATAAAGGCTTATTAGTAATATACACGACAAACAAGCTAGACACTACTCAATTCAAGACAGGCAGACAGTTCATTTGACATGAAGTCTTTTGCCCTGAATTAGTGAACAATGGATTCATTCAACCACAGTTACCTGGCCTAACCATATGCAGACTGCTATAATGACAATGGCACACAGCTATTTGCTATGGAAATAAATTATGTAGAACATAACTCATTAAGAGTGACAGAGATCAAGATACATCCACATTATAAAATCCTTGTGATTCATCTGGAATGGTTAAGGTTACCATCTAAGATCTTTCAAAATAAATTAGTGTCTTAATCATCTCAGGCGAGTTATTTTTATAACAAGAGTGTATCTCAGACTTGCTTAAAACATTGAACTTGCATTACTTAAGAATTTACAACACAGAACCGGGCTATTTAGTCCAACCAGTCTATGCACCACCCAAGCCTCCTCCCATCCTTCCTCCGCAAATAGCCTTCTATTCCTTTCTCCCTCATTTGTTAACTAGTTTCCCCTTAAATGCATCCAGGCCACTCACCTCAACCACACTCGTGACAGTGAGCTCCACATTCTCACCACACTCTCGGTAAAGAAGTTTCTCCTGAATTCCCTATTGGATTTGTTGTGCCTATTGTACATTGATATCCTCTAGCTTTGCTCTTCCTCACTCAGGAGAACATAGTCTCTGTGTCCACTCTTTCAAAACCTTTCATAATTTAAAAAAGACCTCCATCAGACCACCCTTCAGCCATACCTTTTAAAGAGGAAAGTGATCCAGGCTGTTCATCCTCCCCTGGATAGGCATAACCTTGCAGTTCTGATATTGTCCTTGTAAATCCTATTTGCACCCTCTCCAGTGCCTCTACGGCCTTTTTATAATATGGCGACCAGAATTGTACGCAGTACTTCAAGTGTGGTCTGACAGAAGTTTAGCATAACTTCTGTACTTTTAAATTCTTTTACTTTAAACCCAAGTGTTTGGTTTGCTTTTGTTACGGCCTTATTAATCTGTGTCACCACTTTTAGCGATTTGTGTAAATATACTCCCAGATCCCTTTGCCTCTCATCCCCATTTTGATTCTTATTTTCCAAATAGTAACTGACCTCTTCATTTTTCTTAACAAAATTAATGCTCACTTTTATGCTGAATTCCATTTGCCAACGATTTGCCCATTCTGCAAGTTTGTTAATGTCTCCCTGTAAATTGGCTCAGTCCTCCTCAGTGTTGACTGCCTCCCCCAAATTGGTGTCCTCTGCAAACTTAGAAATTGTGTTTTTGCTTCCAAAGTCTAAATCATTAATGTAACTTACAAAGCGCTCCCAGCACAGATCCTTGGGGGACCTCACTTCCCATCACTTTACCCCTATTGCGGTAATCATCTTGCAGGCAGTTAGCAATCCATTCTGCTACTGTTCCCTGATGCCACATGACCTTACCTTATTCATTAATCCATTACGTGGTATCTTTTTGAAGGCCTTCTGGAAGTCTAGATATATTACATCTACTACATTTATCTTGTTCACTCTCCCCATAAAATCTTCAAGGGAAATCAATGAGGTTGATTAAGCAAGACTTTCCTTTTTGAAATCCATGCTGACTATTCATTATTATATTTTAGGTTTCTAGGTTTCTTAATTTTCTCCTTTAGTAGGGAATCCATTATTTTTCTGACTAAACAGAGTGTTAAATTGATTTGTCTATAGTTTTAGACATGTTCTATCTCCCCTCCTAAATACAGATATAAGATTGGCCATTCGCCAGTCCTCTTATTTTTTCAAATGAACTATTAAATATATGTCATTGTCAATTTGGGCTGACAAGTGGCAAGTAACATTTGTGCCACACAAGTGCAAGGCAATGGCCATCTCTAACAAGAGAGAATCTAACCATCGCCCCCTTGACATTCAATGGTATTACTATCACTGAATCCCCCACTATCACATCCTGGGGAGGTTACCATTTGAACTGGACTAGCCATATAAATGCTGTGGCTACAACAGCAGGTCAGAGGCTAGGAATCCCGCAGCAAGGAACATGTCCTGAGTCCCCAAAACCTGTCCACCATATACAAGCCCCAAGTCAGGAGCTTAATGGAACACTCCTCACTTGCCCGGATAAGTGCAGCTACAACACACTCAAGAAGCTTGACACCATCAAGGACAAAGCAGCCCGCTTGATTGGTGCCCCATCCACAAACATTCACTCCCTCCACCACCGACATACAGTAGCAGCAGTGTACACCATCTACAAGATGCACTGCAGCTAATCACCAAGGCTCCTTAGACAGTACTTTCCAAATACACGACCGCTACCATCTCGAAGGACAAGGGCAGCAGACACATGGGAACATCACCAACTGGAAGTTCCCCTCCAAGCCACTTACCATCCTGACTTGGAAATATATCGCCGTTCCTTCACGGTCGCTGGGTCAAAATCCTCAAACTCCCTCCCTAACAGCACTGTGGCTGTACCTACACCACATGGTATAGGTGTATACCCATGCACCTATAGGTGTATCTTTTGGCAGCGGTTCAAGAAGACAGCTCACCGCCACCTTCTCAAGGACAATTAGGGATGGGCAATGTATGCTAGGCTAGCCAACGACGCCCACATCCCATCAAAGGAAATAGTGCTTCTGCTATACCTTCCTTAGATTCTATCCAACCAAATCAGGAATTTTATCTTGTTAGAGTTTGATTAGTTTATTTAATATTTCTCCTCTATTTTAAATGGGATTCTCAGTTCTAATCTCACCCTCCAATGTCACGCCCACCTGATGCTTCTCCCGGGTGAATAAATATTTCATACTTCTGCTGTTTTGCTATCCTTGCCCCTGATTTGATCCTGACGATCCCTTAGTGACCTTATTCCCAAAGGTCAATTTTTTATATTCATGTGCCTGTAGAGTATTTTACCATTTTGTTTTATGTTCTTGATAATTTCATAGTTCCTCTATGTCTTCCTAATTGTTGTTTATTTCTCTCTTCACATTCTCCCTTGTCTTGTCCTCCCCTACGGTCCAAGTACCTAGTATATGCCTCTTTTCTTGCCTTTAATTTTTAACTTCTTATTCATCTATTGGGACAACCCTTAATAAGCTTTTCCTGTCATACAGATGTAGTATTCATCCGCTGAAAGAGTCATTCAATGCCCTGTAGATGTAAGTTACAGTGAATCGTTACAAGAACAAATATTTTTATAGTTCCTTTGACGCAGGAAAATGCACCAAGATGCCTCAAACTGCCAGAAAAAATGACCTGGAGTCTTGAGCCGAAGGAGATATCAGGGGTGACAGAAAACTTGTTGGGTCTTAAAGGAGAAGATAGGTGCATAGTGGTGGGGAGGGGAAATACAGAGAACTCAGGCTAAGAGGGAATTGAAAACGTGGAGAAGGAGGGGGCGCGGGGAAAGGTCACAGGGATACAGGAAGGGAAAAATAAAAGCAAAATACTGCGGATGCTGGAAATCTGAAACAAAAACAAAAATTGCTGGAAAAATTCAGCAGGTCTGACAGCATCCGTGGAGAGAAAGACAGAGTTAACATTTCAAGTCCGTATGACTCTTCTTTCGAACTAAAGAGAAGTAGAAATGTGGTGAAATATATACTGTTTATGGTGGCGGGGAGGGGGGGGGAAAACAAGAGAAGCTGGATAGAAGGCCAGCGACAGGTGAAGGCAAAGGAGAGAGAGATTGACAAAGATGTCATAAACAAAAGGTCGAAGGGGTGTTGATGGTGGTGATACTGGCTAAAGGAGGTGCTAATGGTGACATTAAGAGTAGAAAGCAGGATGAGCAAGTGACAGATGGCCCTAGCGCAGAAAGGGAGGCTATGGAGGAATTTGAACACAAGCATAAGAATTTTACATCAATATATCTTAGTTCAAATACAGGCACCAAAGAGGTGCCACGACCATGAACAAAATAATCTCCAAGCGGGATTGATAAGATTGGTCCAACAATTGGCACGGCTGCACAAAGCACAATCATAGAGTAGCTGCATGTTTTATATCTGACTTTTACAAGTATGAAATATATCCAGAAGAAAGGCATTCATGTCAGCAATTGTCCAGATGTAGAGACAGCAGGGGATGTACAATATATAAACAAACAATGTGACCCTGTGGTGGTGGCGAGTGTTAAGAGATTCCCCCCAATCCCATGGATAGTGTCTCCTGACACAATGAATTTTAATGGATGCAACTTCTGATTTTGTAACCCTGCATTGACCAGGAAAATCAAGATCTATTTTGGTGCCCTCAGCATGTCTTGGCCATGATCAGCTAAGCACAAACGAGGCTAGAAATGGAGTTGTGTGCGGGCACTAACTGTTCAAAACCACCCAATTCACTGCATGAAGCATTGAAGAAAACCGAGTGCTGCCTACCTGCCATCGACCACCCTCCTCATACAATACTTTTCCAGCTGCCCAAGTTTTTGCAATGCTTTGTGCAATTGCTCTGAGGCAAGGGCAAAGTATTAAGAGCGACACCCAATTGGTTGTAGTTTGGATTTGCTGGCAATGAGACACCCCAAGAACATGCCTCACAATGATGATGCTAAACTTAGCTTCACAACATCCCGACAGTCACGCATTCATTCAGGAAAATTAGAATATTTCAGTCTCCTTATATTAGGATTCACAAGGGAGGGATGAAAAAACTCCACAGCTTTCTGCCTTTGCTCAATCAGACGCTGACCATTTTGTGAAAGGTAATCAGATTGACAAGATGAATACTTACACACTTTAGACCTCTTACACAATGATAGTGACAATTCCACTGAATGCATTCAGACGGCAACAAACACTTGCTGTGTTGTGAGCTTACAGAAGGCAAATCTGCAAAGCAAGCCATTTCCAAACAGACGCTTGCTAATTTCTCTCATATTTAATTTCAGTTAGCTATTGTCCCTGTGGCTTTAATTCAGCTTCCTAATTTGTATTAATTATGTTCATAGAATGTCATCAATTACGCTCATTGCAAACAAGGGCCTGTTCCTTCAGCTCAAAAAAATGCACAAACTACCTTTTTCCTAAATTAGAGGGTAGATCATGAGTTCTTAAGAAAAAACACATAGCCAACAGATGCAAATTAGACTTGATCTGCATCCATACAAGAAGGGTACCACGTAAACAGATTGAGTCACAGGAGATAGATAAATAATACATTTAGGATATTTATGTTACTAACATTAATTGGGCCCAATTCCACACTTGAATTACGGAATCATAGAATTTTCACAGCAGTGACTGAGGCCATTCGGCCCATTGTGTTTGTGCCAGCTCTCTACAGCAACACACCTTGTCGCACTCCTCCCTCCTCTTCCCCCAGACCTGCAATTCTTTCCTCCAGATAATTACCCAATTTCCTTTTGAAAGCCATGATCAAATCTGTCTCCATCACGCTCTCAGGCAGAGCATTCCAAATCTTAACCACTCGCAGTATAAAGAAAAAATTTCCACATGTCGCCTTTGGTCCTTTTGCCAATCATCTTAAATCGGGGCCCTCTGGTTCTTGACCCCTCCACGATCGGGACCAGTTTCTCCTCGTCTACTCTGTCCAGATCCCTCATGATTTTGAGCCCTTCTAAATAATCTCTTCTCAAACCTCTCTTCTCGAAGGAGAACAGGCTCAACTTCTCCAACCTATCCATGTAACTGAAGCTCCTCAACCCTAGAGCCATTGTTCAAATCTTTGCTGCACCCTCTCTAATGCCTTCACATACTGCCTGAAGTGCAGTGCCCAGAACTGGATGCAATATTCCAACTGAGGTCGAACCAGTTTTTAAAAAAAAATACAAGTTCACCATAACTTCCTTGACTTTATACACTATGTCTCTACTACATTAGGCACACTAGAAAATAGATTTTTCACTGTAGTTTATGCACTTGTTAATGAAAGGAAAGATGCTCGTGTTCAAAAACATAAGGACGGATACTCTACTCAACTAGCTCACCTTTCTATCGATAGCTACAGTCTCCTTATCACAACCAAAGATACCAGTTTCCTCCACAACTCTATCCAAAATAAAGTGTGCATTAAGCAATGTGATGAATGAGCCCATGGATAAGCAGAAAATTGATTTAAAAATTCACATCCTCGTTTTCAAATCCATCCATGATTTCATCCCTCCCAATCCCTGCAATCTCCTCCAGCCCCAGAATAATCAGACATTATGGACGTGCAGCAGTTCGAGAAGGTAGCTCACCACCATCTTCTCAAGGGCAACGAGGGATGGGCAATAAATGCTGGCCCAGCCAGCGAAGCCCAAATCCCATGAATGAATAAAAAACAATATCTGCGCTCCTCCAATTCTGGCCTCTAGTGCATTTCTGAATTTAATCGTTCCACCATTGGTGGCCCTGCCTTCCACTGTCTAGACCCTAAGCTCTGGAATTCCCTCCCTAAACCCCCTTCACCTCTCAACCTCTCCCTCCCCCTTCCAGACACTCCTTAAAACCTACTTCTTTGACCAAGCTTTTGGTCATCGGCCCAAACTTTGATAATGCTCTTACGAAGTGCCTTGGGACAATTCATGGTCAAAGATGCTAAATAAATACAAGTTACTGTTGCATTAAAATTCTGCTGCGCAAAGGGCATGATTTATCACACAGTGTCAGGAACAAATCACCACTTTACCACTGAATCATACAGCACAGAAGGTGGCCATTCAGCACATTGTGCCTGCGCCAGCTCCTTAAAAGAGCTATCCAATTAACCCCACTCCCCTGCTCTTTCCACACAGCCCTGAAAATTGCTCCTTTTCAAGCGTATATCAAATTGCCTTTTGAAAGTTAGTACTGAATCTGCTTCCAATACTCCTGTCACGGAGCACATTCCAGATCACGACAACTCAACTGAATTCAAAAATTTCTCATCGCCTCTCTGACATTTTGCCAATTATCTTCAATCTGTCTCTTCTGGTTACCAATCTTCCTGCCACTGGCAACAGGTTCAACACATCAAAATCCCTTTATCATTTTGAGCGGCTGCAGAAGGAGGTGTTTAAACCAGGAGTCACAGCCTTGCTGTCAAATTGTAAAACAAAAATCCTTGCGTGAAGCTTAATTCTTTTTGCAAAATATATACAAAAAAAAAGATTATTTGCTGCAGACATCCTGCACTAACTGTCCCACTCACTAAAAAAAAGTTAACAGCTTTAGCAGCTTATTTTACAACAGCTGAAAAACACATGTATTTCAGGTTGTCAACTTTGGTCCAGCTGTCACGCCTTCACACTCTCGTTATTGGTCAATCGACCTGTCCATTCTCACCCCCCCACAGCTAATTGGACAGCGAATAAACTCTTAGCTTCCTGACTGGGTGATTCTTGACAGTCAAATTGGCTTTAATCTGACACCCATCCCCTGTATTTTTTAAAGAGCTAAATAACCAAAAAGTGTTCAAAGAAAAACAGTTCTTTTTTTTTTAAATGCCCTATAATATTTCTCTCGGCTTGCTAAGCAACGACTGGAGATCAATTTTCAAATCGGAGACGCTCCAGGACAGACGTATGTACGTTAAGAAGATCAGTGAGCAGAAGTTGCCATCAACTTCCCTGTCTTGTAGTGATACCAAAGGTACATTGTAATGGTCATTTATTGAGCTAAGTTTTCAACTTAATTAGGTGACGCTTGCAATTCTGCGTCAAAGCCAAAAAGAAATCATTTTTAAAAATTACTTGCCATGGAGACTAATACCAGGTTTCCTAGGCAACAGAAAACGCCCACTTTTGATAAACAAGACAGTTGGTTTGTTTCATTTTTTTTTTAAAAATTGCACAAAATAGTTTTGAAAATTTATCTGCAATAAACATTTCTGAAGTAGGCTTAACCCACACCATCTGTTAATGGAGCTGCACTTGTGCCCCTCATCACTGGGTTTTGTACCACGGGTTAAGGTGGTATGCGTGAGCTATTGTTTGATCTATATGAGCCTCCCTGTATTTCATTTTCAGCATTATTTTTGCAGAACCATTATTGAACTAATTCCAAATAGGGTTGACAACCCTCCAGGATTGGCCTAGAGTCTCCAGGAATCAAAGATCAATCTCCAGGACACTGCTGTGTGCAACCCTGGAGAAAAATCATTGGGAGATGAAAATAGTTTTTTTTGTCATTTTCTTTGAACATTTTTCTTTACCAGATATAAAAATATTACAAATGGGGGGGGGGGAAAAAAGCTGTTTGGCTGACAGTCAAGCATCATCCAATTGGGTAATGAGTCTTTTTGCTTTCCAATTGGCGTAGGAAGGCAGTACATCACAAGGATGGATGTGTTGGCCGACTAATGGCTGGAAATGTGAGGGCAAGTCATGTGATGAAATCTCCAGGAATACATTTAATCACAGTTGGCAATCCTAATTCCAAACCTAATGGCCAACATACAGTTTAGTCCAGCACTGTTACTGCAAAAGGGATGGAAGGGAAAAAGATCAACTAAACACTTGGGCTTCTTATTAAAATGATAACCTAATTAAGTTATATTTCTCTCCAACCTTTGTAGATCTGAAAGACTGGCATTTATGTAGTCCCACTCACAAACTCAGGACATCTCAAAGCACTTTGCAGCCAGTGAATTAACTTTAAAGTGTGGTCACGGTTGTAATGTAGGAAATGTGGCAGCCAATTTGCGCACAGCAAGCTCCTAGAAACAGCAACGTCACAACAACCAATTTGTTTTCGTGATGTTGGTCGAGGGATACATGTTCGACCAGGACACCTAGGAGAACTCCCCTGCTCTTCAAAATCATGCCTTAGGATCTCTTACATCCACGGGAGGTGGTTTAACAGCTCGTCTGAAAGAGCAGAACAGTTCAAGGCCTCAGCTATACACCTGACTTGTCAAAACAATGGGTCCAGAGAAGGAATAAAGCCACGAGAGACTTAGGCACCAGCCATCAGAGCATAAATTAGGTTTTGTGGACTGGTGATCTTATATAAAAAGATTCTGGGATGAAAAATAATCCTAGAGAAAATTCAATTTAAAAAAAAACAATAAGAAGGGAACAAACAGAGATGGGGCTGTTCACCTTGGAGGAGAAAGTTGAGAGGAGATTTGAGAGAGGTGTTCAAAATCAAAGGGACAGAAAATTGGCAGATGAAATGTAATATGGGAAAGTGTGAGGCTGTCCAAGTTGGCAGGAAGAATAGAAAAGCAGATTATTATTTAAATGAACTGCAGTACAGAGGGATCTGGGCGTCATTGTACATGAATCACAAAAAGTCAGCATGCAGGGGCAGCAAGTGATTAGAAAGACAAATAGAATATTGGCCTTTATTGTAAGTGGTATGGAGTATAAAAGTAAGGAAGTCTTGCTACAATTGTACAGGACATTAGTGAGATCACACCTGGAATAGTGCATACAATTTTGGTCATCCTACTTAAGGAGGAATATACTTGCATTGGAAATAGTGCAGAGAAGATTCATTGAGCTGATTGCTGGAATGAAGGGTTTGTCTTATGAGGAAAGGTTGGGTGTAAACTCATTGCAGTTTAGAAGAATGAGAGGTGATCTTATTGAAGCATAAAAGGTTCTGAGGGGATTTGACAGGATAGATGCAGTGAGGATGTTTCCCCTCATGGGGGAATCTAGAACCAGGGGACACAGTTTAAAACTAAGGGGTCTCCCATTTAAGACGGAGATGAGGAGGAATTTCTTCTCTCGGAGGGTCATTAGTCTGTGGAATTCTCTTCCTCAGAAAGCAGTGGAGCTGGGTCATTGAATATATTCAAAGCTGAGTTAGACAGATTTTTGATTATCAGGAGAGTCAAGAGTTACAGGGGACAGGCAGGAAAGTTAAGGCCATAATCATATCAGCCATGATCTTATTGAATGGTGAAGCAGGATCGAGGGGCCGAATGGCCTACTCTTGCTCCTATTTCTTATCTTATCAAGAAACTGTTGCCACTGGTGAAAGGGTTGAGAACCAGAAGACACCGTTTGAAGGTAAAAGGGCAGAAGTGCCAATGGTGACCTGAGGAAAAATTATTCAACGCAGCGAGTGGTTAGGATCTGGAATGCACTCCCTGAGTGTGGAGGAGGCAGATTCAATCATGGCTTTCAAATGGGAATTAGACAAGTACCTGACGAGAAAATATTTGCAGGGAAACAGGATGAAAAGACGGGGGATTGGGACCAGCTGAGCTGTTCTTGCAGGGAGCCAACGTGGGCTTCTCAGGCTGAACGGCCTCCTTTGGTGCTGTGAATCATACTATGATTCTCTGAAAATATTAGATTCAGAACAGCAAGAAAACCAGGAACCCACTATGTCTTTTAAAAATGGTGTGATTTAAATGAAGAACTGGCTATTGCATTTCTGAAATGTGAAAACACAACAGCCGCAGTGAAGGGAAAATTACAACAGCAGATTACGAATAAACAAAAATGGAAATATGACTGAAAAAAAAAATCCTTGCTAAACTTAACCCCAGAGCAAACTATGGAGGCATGGTTTAAAATAAGTTGTTTTAACCATTTTCCCCCCAAAATAAAAAAAAACTCCATCTCCAAGTTAGAACTGAGTTTATTTTTAGTTATTTTTTCAACTTTTCCTAGGACATCACACAGATTATAGTCGTGTTGGGAGGGTGTGTATCGGATGCATCTGTGTACCCTGATAGTGTGTTCGGGTAGACCAGAGAGCCTTCACTTGTCCTTATTCATAAGCCTAATAGCCATTTGTAATAGGTTTCGATGACAGACTGAAACACTTGGCGCAATGTAACTTCTCTTGCCACTTAGTTACCTGAATCAATGCAAAACTTTCCCACAATGGAGCCAGGATTCAGAAGGTCGTGGATCCAAGCACCACTCCCAGAGAGTCGAGCAGAAAGTCTGAGTTGATCCTGAGTATTGCACTGGCAGTGAGTGCTGCACTGTCAGAGGTGTCATTTTTTCTGGTGAGCTGTTAAACCAAAACCACATCTGCCCTCTCAGGTGGAGGGAAAAGATCCCATGGCACTATTTCGAACAGCAGGGGAGTTCTCCTCAGTGCCTTGGCCAATATTTATCCCTCAATCAACATCATTAAAACTGATCATAATCACATTGCTGTTTGTGGGAGCTTGCTGTGCACAGATTGGCTACCATGTTTCCTACATTACAACAGTGACTACATCTCATGACCACACTTCCCTAAAAGTTCATAATTGGCTGTAAACTGCTTTGGAATATCTTAAGATCGTGAAAGAGGCCACTTACACAAGTCTTTTTTCACTAAATTCTTCCTCTCTTCGTAGCACCTTGCAACCTGTGATCATGTCACCATCTGCATTTTGTACCAAATTTAAGGTGTTGCAATTAGTGTGACGTAGAAACAGCAACATATCGCCAGGCAATGTAAATAATGAGCAATGCAATCCCCGGTCACAACTGCTAATTATACAGCCTTTTAATCTTCAATATCCAGTCCAAAGTACAGCTCGTGGAGGGGCAAGTCAACATTTTGAGAGTGCAAGTCTACCTATTGTATTACAGAAACACCTTCTTTATGTGAGTGAAGGCTACTTGGGTGCATATTTGTCATTCGATATCTCTCATTTCCCTAATATATTCACGCACAAGAGTTAATTTCCTTCTCAAATTCATTTGCAGAGCAGAGTCAAATTACGCCCTCTTGGATTGGAAAAGATAAATTGGCCAGAATAAACACCACGAAAGGGTGTGTGTCACTATTACTTATATGGCCAGATGTAAACTCTAATGTCTCAATTTGAATTTTTCTGAACCACGATCAAGAGTTGTCTTCCTCATGGTAGCCTCTACTATCAAACCTCATTGGTCTCCATTCATCAATTCCCATAGAGTGGGGAGCTCAGACCATTAAAGGCAGCAACTGATGCCACTGAACTAGGGCCTTGTTCGTTAACATTAATTATCCGAAGAACGTGGATAGGAAATCGGAACATGACGAGATGAAGTTATTTTACCGCCAACATTCAGATCAGAAGATTCTACAATTCACATGGACTAATGGATGCCTCCAGATCAGGCTGCTACTCCAGCCAACGATGGACTAGGTGGACTCGTCTCAGCTTGGACACTGGAGATCTGCGATAGAAATGTATCAATAGCAACTTGCACTTGTATCGCACCTTTAACATGGTAAAAATCCCAAGACACTTCACAAGAGTGTAATCAGGTGCTGGGCAGCATCGCGAGGGTTTATAAAGTTCCTGATCATAACCAAGTGCATCTTCCTTTTAGATGAAACGTTAAACCAAGGCCCCCTCGGCTGGATAGAAAACATACCATGTGCTATTTTGCATAAGAGTAGGGGAGTTCTCCCCAGTGTCCTCGCCAATACTTATTCCTCAACTAACACCACTAAGACAGATTACCTGGTCATTATCACGTTGCTGATTGAAGGAATTTTCTGCACATTTCATACATTGCATCAGTTCAAAAATTGGCTACAAAGTGCTTTGAGACATCCTGAGGTCGCAAAAACACTACAGAAAAGCAAGTTCTTTCATTCGTTACCCTGCTCTAAATATCAAATCTTTGTGTTCTTATTTGGACTTTCAACCAAAACAAAATGAGTGTTGAATAAAAGGTTGCTCGTTGCTAATTACTTTTCAGGTACAAACACGCTACATGATGTCCTTTGTATTGCGATCTCATAATTAAACTGCATAAGGCTGGAGACACCACACTCCTCACCCCAGCAATTTGCAGTTAGCTGATGTCCCCACCAATGAGAGAGGAGGAGAGCATTGCACATACTGTTGCCTGGCAACTTGAGTGAGTGCTGGGGCCCAACTCTTCAAATATTCCACTGCAATGGCACAGAATAAAATACACATGTACCGCACAATAAAAAAAAAGTCAGCAAGAAAATTCCAGACTCCTCCACACCCCTTCATCCCACCAATTTGTCTAATAAGGCAATTCACCAGGACCTTTCATAACATTAAAGATGCTGTATAAATCCCAGCTGCTGTTCTTGAGACCATGACTTTCCTCCTAACATTCCACACAGTTTTGCGACCCAGCTGGGTGAGTAGCATGCACCCCTCAGTGATCAGCAGGTAGGTAGGGTGCAGAGACTCTCTCTTTCAGCCTTGTTTCTGCTTCCTTGCGTCCAACAACAGGGCTGTACAGTTAGCTCAATGCTGCTGCTCAGCTGCAGCACTAAAACCACAAGGTAAACATTCTTTAACCCCTCTGCGGGCAAACGACTGTTGCATCATTGGGACACATACAAACAAACAAACAAACCGCCCCCCCCACCCCCCCACTCCCCCTCAATTAAATAAATGCAGCCACGAATTTTCAGTAGTCAGTTAACTAAATATTAGAATTCTCAAAAATGCAAAGTGGAATCTCAGCAGTAAAGAAAAGCTCACACTATTAATGCTTGTATACAAAATCCTTTAAATTTCAAACTTCAGATGCTGATGATTCCCCTAGAATAGCGGGGGCGGGGGGAGAAAACATTAATCTTACTTTTGCTGTCAAGACATGAAGGAAGCGATCCAGTCACACTCCACAGAGAGGGCAAGTTGGTGTTAAAGGGCCAGAGACTCTCATCTGTTTGCATCCACTGTCAAACAATTTGAAGCAAGTCATTTAGTTTTCACAATTATTACTTTCCAGCATCCTATCAAGACAGCCAACTCCTTATAGTCAGTCTGAGAACTTCAGAGGCAGGTGATTTAAGCAACAGACAACCACTTGTGTTCCTATTAACTCAATTTA
The DNA here is from genome assembly GCF_964194155.1 of Cetorhinus maximus. Lineage (NCBI taxonomy): Eukaryota > Metazoa > Chordata > Chondrichthyes > Lamniformes > Cetorhinidae > Cetorhinus > Cetorhinus maximus. The sequence goes on from NC_135880.1 coordinate 179,978,508, forward strand.
AAAGTAATTTAGCATATTAAATTGTAACTCAAGGAAAATGCAGAACCAAACTCTGTTAGCCTTTAATAGCACAACTGGGGCTATTAGTGTGCAAGTAAGATTACTCCATGAAGGAAAAACAATGCTTAGTTCGATTTTGTCTCAGAATGAAATTAGCAATGAGAAATGTGAGTTTTGAAAATAATCAGACTTAGAGGCTTTCCCACGTCTTGTGATGGACGAGGCAGACAAAGCATGTGTTCATGTTTCCATAGCTAGTTCTCACTGGAACAGGTCTCTAGTCTATTGCCAGAGGCTACAGCTTGTAGGGGTGCTACTCCGCATCAAGCGTGGCTGACCAGGAAACTCTCCCGCTCTTACCGCCTGCCATAGACGTATAGGAAAGATTTACAGATTGACAATCAAACTGTTTGGCTGTGTTACGAACATGCCTTCAATGGCCATCAAGCCCTGAAGCGGGACTCGAACCTGGAGCCTCTGGCCCAGGAGCAGGGAGCCACTCACTGCACCAGAAGATCTCTTGGTATACACAGGCCACGCTTGTATCTTTCTGATCGTTGATCCGAATCCAGAAGAAAAACATATGTCAGTGGGAAATAAATATAAAAAGGTACACACTTCAAGCAGATTCTGATAAAACGCAAAAATTGAAAATTTACATTCCCCCCCTTCCTGCTGAAATGTCCCCACTCCCTTCCCTCCCCTTAAAAATCCAGCTACATCCAAGTTAGATTATTGCACAGCACTACAGTGTATATACGTTTAAAAAGTAGATCAAACTTGACAAAAGAGGTTTAAATAATCAGAGTGTAATGCCAATCCAGCACTGAAGGAGTTAAGAGTCTGTGACATTACTCTGTGCTGTTAAAAGTGCTATTTAATTATACATTCAAATCTAACTATAACTTGCATGCAACCTCAGTGACAAATTAAAACAAATAAGTGTTCATCTGGATCTATACAGGTACTTTGGAGTCAGTATGATTACAACGCCAGATGCTGTATTTGTAGGTTATAAGTTCAGTTAGTAAAATTTATCAAGCACCTTATAGTTTAAGCTTAATTAATAAAAGTGTGATATTAAGAGAGGTCTGTTCAGCTACCGTACATGTGTGGAAAGATTTTTTAAACATGAGCAATTTTACTCATTTGCCTATGGGCTACATCTGACTTTAACTTGTTTCAGGTTTACCTGAAGGTGACAGAGTTAGAAAGCACATGATACAACAGACAAACAGACAAAGCAAGTGAACCTTGGCCTATATTTGTCACCAGTCCAAAATATGTGCTCTGTTGGATAATATTTATTCTGTGTCTGTGAAGATCACCTTCAACAACTTCCCTCCCTTCACAATTACCTGATCATTGTTCCACGTTGCTGCTCTATAAACTACCTGTGAGTGAGTGAATGTATCCCTACAGAGCAGCATTGGTCCTGGTAGTTTTTCTATTCAGTAATCCAGCCAAGAGTTAGCAAAACTCACCCCTGACCTACATAGGCACACCTTGATCTTAAAATTCTCTTCCTTGTTTTCAAATCCCTCCATGGCCTCACCCTTCCCTATCCCTGTAACACCTCTGCCCCTACTACCACGCGAGGTCTCTGCGCTCCTCCAATTCTGACCTCCCGATTTTAAACACTTCACCGGTGGTAGCCATGTTTTCAGTCACTCAGGTCCTAAGCTTTGAAATTCTCTCTCTCTCTCTCCTTCTTCAAACCAACATTTTGACCAATCCTTTGGCCACCCGTCCTAATATCTCCTTATGTGACTTAAGTTTGGTCCGATAATACTCCTGTAGGACTTTTTATGTTAAAAGGTGCTATACAAATACAAAGTTGTTGTTGTTGAGGGGGGCAATGAAGTTGCCATCTTTGAAGACTAGTTCCCTACCTCCATATTACTGATGAGTTTTCAAATATGAAGAATTGAGCAAATCATTGTTATGCAACACTTTTTAAAAGCTTAATTATGGAATTAAATCCACTACAGAATGGAAACTAATTTAGACCAGTTTAAAGGACCTTTTTATGCATCATATTGTGAGTTGAGATATGTGTAGCAATTCTGTATACAAACAGAGGCCAGCTGTTTTCAAACATGCAGAGTTCTGATTTTTTTTTAAAAAACCATAAAGGCATCATTTTTGAAAGTTATGAAGGGTTGGCTAGTTTATAAACAGCATTGGATTTGTACATCCATTCCTGCCTCAAATGTGGCAATGTAATGCCTGTGCTCTTTGCAAAACAAAATCTGACTTTATGCACAGGACTCTTGATAATGTATCTTTAACAACTTATTTGAGACAAACTTCCTGTAAGGAGTATGGAACGAGAATTTGTAAGTCACCTCCAAGACTGTTTCATAACGTTTATATACTCAAGTCTATCAATAAAATAAATTCTCCTGCCTAGCCAAAATACAGAAAAAGTCAAACTTCAAGACCTGAAGAAAGATCACTTAAAAAAAAACTCAATGAGAACTTTATACAGTAACGTTCGTTTTAAAGTTACATTTAAGGAAATGAAAAGTTCAAAATTTTGGATCAAATATGCCCACTAGGGTCATTATCCAATCACATAAGCTTGACTTGAACAGTTCTTAACTGGCTTTGCAATAGGCTACAATTAAGCAATACATCTTGAAAGATTAATCCATTTCATCTATTCTTCAACAGCTAACCATGCCAAAAGAAAGAGGAAATCACCACTTTTGATCCACAAACTTTGCTGCCATTTAGAAAAAGGGTGATACAGGCATCAGAAGTTTGGAGGGATGAAAAAAATTTTCCAAAATGAACCACTTTTAGAAATATTTTAGTGTATTATTTTAGAAACATTTTACTTCATTAGACACTGATTTAAATTCAGTTACACTAACAGGAACAAGTTTGAGAAAAATTGTCACATTTTGTTTATACATAATCATGCACATTTGAACTAAGCAAAGCTGCCTTGTCAGAGTGTTTAATGCAAAAAACAAACATATAGCTAATATGATAAACAATGAAAAGTTAATGCCATTGGCCTCTTTCTTCTTCTAATAGGACACAAACTATTCATTGGCAGCACTGGACAGCCTTACCTCCCCCACCTCTCCTACAGGTTTGCAGACTACTGGCCCTGTTAGCTGAACAGAAAACAAAACTCCCACCAACCGGTTCACTCCAAAAACAACTTCACCTTAAAAGAACCTGACACAGCGACCCACGTAACACTGAACACTGCCTCGTATTCGGATATTGTTGTTTACAATGTGTCCACGTGCGAGCACAAAAACTGGACCTTTCCTAACATCAGAAATATATATTTTTAAAAAGCACATCGTTGCTCTGTGCACCTGGAAGAGGAGTTCCAACCTTAGTCACGATCTGACAGAGCACATAAACAGCGTATCACATCTCCGTAGACATGACAGAAAGGTACAAATATACCCAGCATCTTCCCTCTCCTTTTCAGATACATTTTCTCTCTGCCCCCCTCCTCCCCCTTAATTTCTCTCCCCCTTAATTTCTCTCCCCCTTACTCCCATTATTGTTCTCTATTTCTCTCTTCCTTTCTCCCTATTAATTTGTCTCTCCCTCCCTTTCTCCTCTATTTCTCTCTCCCTCTGTTTTACTCTTTTTTTGCCCTCATTTCTCTCTGCCTTCTATCCTTCTAGTTCTCTCTTCCTCTATTTGTCTCCACCTTCTACTCCTCTCTTTCTTTCTTCCTCTCTCCCTCCCCCATTTCTCTGCCATCTATTTCTTTCTCTTCCTCTCTCCCCCATTTCTCTCTGCCTTCTATTCCTCTGTTTCTCTCCCTCCCCTATTTCTCTCTGTCTTCTATTCCTCTTTCTCTCCCTCCCCTATTTGTCTCTGCCTTCTATTCCTCTCTCTCTTTCTTCCTCTCTATTTCTCTCCCCCTCCCTCTCTATATTTTTCTCTCTCCCCCATTTCTCTCTGCTTTTTATTCCTCTATTTCTCCCCCTCTATTTATTTCTCTCTCACTTCCCTTTCCCCCCCCCTTTCTCCTCCCCACTTCCCTTACGGGAGAGCCGGCCCTGCCGATGTAGCCAGTGTTTACCTGCAGCGCTGCCTCTCAATGTTACAGGTGTGCTGTGCTGGAGCTGCTCTCGGGACCGGCGCTGCGCTCTCACTGAGCCGGGGCTGCAGCAGCTCAGAGTCTCTCTCTCCCTCTGCTGAAGTGGCCGCTTGGCTCAGGCTGGCAGAATGCGGGGACGCGCCTTGCAGCCTCGGCGCGCTCACGCACACGCACAGCTATTGTTTGGTCCAATGTTCCCCCCCCCCCGTGCACAGGAAGAGCCCAGAAATCCCGCAGTGCTGCTCCCCTCAAAACACATTGGACAATAAAACTGAACCCAAGTCAGAAGTGAGGGTTGTACATATCATTGCTGCATATGAACTGGACTAGGATCTCCAGCTAGCTGCCAAAGAGGGAGCTCCTTGTTTATGTATCGATTTTCAGCTCCTTAATTCGGTTCCCCACCAGGGAATATAAAATCATTGAGACGCTGGATTCTCTCTTCTCCCCCAACCCTCCTCAGAGGGATTGCCCTTCATTAATGGGAGGTTAATATCTGTCAGTTTTCCAGACAATGTAATTTCATTCTATCTCTTTTCTCTCCCCTCCTCCATATAAAATCCTGATTGTAACAAATTAAACCACCCAAACATTCCTGATTGCATTTATCTTACACCAGCATGATTCCCGTCCCTCCCACAGCCCCTTCCATGTACTAGATGTGGACACGAAATCATTGTCGAGATTTATAAGCAGTAAACGTGAGAAATTTGCAAAGCTATTTAAGCAGATGTACCTGATTTAACAAAAAAAGAGAAACCTGCTTTAAAATAGGTCACATTTTGAAAGCAGGAAGAGTCCCACATTCCTTGCTGAAAGGATCTGCTTCACGTCTCCGGAATGCTTTTCCCCCCCTCCTTTTTGCTGGTTCAACGCTCATTTTGCACCGATCCCCATCCACTGCTCCCGGCAGAAGTTCCCATTTTCATTCAGCTCTCAACAGAACGCATAAGAAAGAAGGGGGTCCTCGCCGCAATACAGGGAGTGAGGGTTACACCCTCTGCTGGCTAGTTTCAGAGTGCCATAGCAAAGCTGCATTCACCTCAGCTGGGAAGTCATAGAAGCTGATAGCGCGGAAGGAGGCCATTCGGCCCATCGCGCCCCCTGCTGGCTCTTTGCAAGAGCTGCCCAATCGCTCCCACTCCTCTTTCCCCTAGCCCTGCATTTCATTCTCCTTCTCAAGCATTTTCTCTGCAGTACAATAGTAGCTCACAAGGATCTAACCTGAAATAAAAACATAAAGTGCTGGACATAGCAGGTCAGGCAGAATAGGCAGAGACACAAACGGAGTTAACGTTTCAGGCTCAGGGCCTTTCATCAGAACTGGGTTCTGCCGTGCATTTCCAGAAACTCTTAACTCTGTTCCTTTCTCCACGGATGTTGCCAGACCAGCAGAGTATTTCCAGCATTTTCTGTTTTACTTCAAAAAATACTTGATTGGCTGTGAAGCGCTTTGGGATATCGTGAGGTTGTGAAAGGTGCTATATAAATGCAAGTTTGCTCTTTGAGCTTTGGGATATCATGAGGTTGTGAAAGGTGCTATATAAATGCAAGTTTGCTCTTTCTTACATATCCAATTCCCTTTGGAAAGTTACTTTTGAACCTACCTCCAAAATCTTTTCAGGCCGTGCAGTCCAGATCACAACTCCCTGTGTAACAAAAAAATCCTCATCTCCACCTCTGGCTCTTTTTCCAATTACTATAAATCTGTGTCCCTCTGGTTAATGACCCTTCTGCTACTAGAAACAATTTCTCCTCCGTTACTCTATCAAAACAGACCAAAAAAATACGAGGAAGGTTAAAGAGGAAACAATATACTTTTAATAAGTTAACTTTTCACAATTCCTGAATACTACCAATTTGTGATACGCTTTGTTTCTTTCTCAGCCGGTCAAGTTTCTCCTTCTTGTTCAGGTCTTAATACTAATCTCCTTTGTAATTTTCTTTCGTTATCCCCGATCATATTGCACAAAGCTTTAATTCCCCAAAATTATTTCCATCCAATCAAACCGCTGCAGAAAACAAAATCCCAGAGCAACAGCCAGTGTGACAATCTCAAATCAGGCTCAGGTTGCAAAAACCTTTTGATATCCATGCTGCAGTGAAAGCAGTAAATGTTAAAGTGATTGGACTGTCGCCTATCTCCCAGTCATCAAATAGCAGAAAGGTTACTTACCCAAACCAGCCATTGCACTTACAGCAGTGCTGGAGAGGCTGGGGAGTCTTGGCAGAGTTTTGGAGTTGAGTTTACATCTCAGTTGCCCTCCGTCCTGTACTTACTTGTTGATTCTCTTGTATCCCAGCACTGCTCACCTTTACTGTATTTGCTGCTCTCTTGCTCCCACACCTCCTCTGACTCCTGCACCTTCTAATACGCCTTCTCCAGGCAGACTCTGTTTCCTCCCTCAGGACACCTTCCTCTTTGATACTTGCTCCTTATTTATCAAGTTGCAAAGTACCTGGCATTGAAATTGACCTTTTTTTTAATAAAACGGTGATCTTGCAAGACACAACTTACTCTCCCCCATTCTTCAATGCATTCGTCACACAGTGAGATTCACTATTAATGTAAAAGCATGAATGTGTTTTATAGTTAATTTAAAAAAAACCCATAGCATTAGAAACATAGAAAATGAATGGCATAGTAGACCATTCAGCCCATCGTGCTTATGCTAGCCAAAAAGGATCTATCCAGTTTAATCCCACATTTTAGCTCTTGGTCCGTATCCCTGTAGGTTACAGCACTTCAAGTGCATATCCAAGTGCTTTTTTAAAATGCAATGAGAGTTTCTGCCTCAAGCAACCTTTCAGGTAGTGAGTTCCACACTCTCACTATCCTCTGAGTAAGAGCAGGGGAGGTCTGCCCTGGCCAATATCAATCCCCCCAAACAACATTGCCAGAAATAAATTATCTAGTCTAGTCATTATCACATTGCTCTTTGTGGGATCTTGTTGTGTGCAAATTGGCTGCCGAGTTTCCGACATTACAACAGTGGCTACATTTCTAAAAGTACTTAGTTGGCTGTAAAGCACTTTGGGACATCCTGAGGTTGTGAAAAACGTTATCAAAATGCATATCTTTCATTCCTAATGCTAGATTGTGTAACTGATCCTATTTAGGAAGGGTTATGATAATAAAAGCAGGTTCATGCCAGCTATGTAAATATCTGTACTTTTAGTTAGTTGGTACGGGCAGGTTGAAGTGATTGCCATTGAATGTTTTAAACAGCAATATATTGGTCATTCTCTTTTTATTATGGCCTTAAAAAAGAACAGCCACTGTATTGCTGATTAAAACAGTGAACCAACAGCCATCAGTAATATGTAAAAACCCTGCTGGATCAGTGAAGAACTGTCAACTATTCATATGAGCTGTGACTGAAGTAATTGGAGATTGATGGGAGTATAAAAAGAATAGTCTTAGTTTTCACAGTTGAACAGATTATGTCAATATGATCAACAACCATAAAACCATGTTACATAGCTACAGTACTATGTAGGCAATACCCCAATACATTCATAAGCCAACACTCGCTCTGGAGTGGCTGGGACATGTATTAAATTATGGAAGCTCAAGTGCAACAGTTCTGTTACAGTTTCACCATTGAGATAGCCACTGTTATTGTATCCCACACTGATAATGGGGATCATGCATGTGATTAGATTATACCTCAGCATTGCCTCCGGCTCTCAACTTATACATAGAGGTCACAAATACGAAGATTATCTAGATAGATCGATAGACAGACAGACTGACATCAGACAGACTGACTGACTTGCATTTATTTGATCTGTTCATAAGCTCAGAACATGCCAAGGCACTTCACAGCTAATGAAGTCCTTTAACGGGCACTCACTGTTGTAAATATCAGGAATGCTGAAGCTAATTTGTACACATCAAGCTGCCACAAACAGCATTGCGATAATGACTAGGTAATCTCTTTTAGCAATGTTCGTTAAGGGATGAATGTTGGCCAAGGCACAGTGGAGAATTCCCCTATTGTTCTTCAAAGTAGTGGCTGTGAGATCTTTTACATCCACTGGAGAGAGCAGACAGGGCCTTGGTTTAATGTCTCATCTGAACAGTGTCTCCTCTGACAGCGCAGCACTCCCTCAGGACTGCACTGCAAGTGTGCATGGACTTTTGAGTTCAAATGTTTCGAGGTAGATGGATAGATTTTGACATTGGATTCCAGAATCAGGCAAAATCCTGCAACTCCCTTCCTAACAGCACTGCGGGTGTACCACACACCACATGGACTGCAGCAGTTCAAGGAGGCAGCTCATCACCACCTTCCCAAGGGCAATTGGGGATGGGCAATAAATGCTGGCCCAGCCAGCGAAGCCCACATCCCGTGAATGAATAAAAAAAAGTAGTTTCAGCCACTTTATAATTTTGCGTATCAGGTGAGCATCATTATTTTTATGGTGCCTTGGAATATTTTGCTACTTTAAAGGTACTGCATAAATGCAAGTTGTTATAATTTCTTAGGCTGGGATTTTTTGGCCCTAACACTGGTGGGCATAGACGTGGGCGGGATGGGAAAATTTGGAGAGCTGCTGACATTTAATGGACTCTCCAAGTTTTCCAGCATTTCCACATCTTCCCGTCCTGCCTGCGACAATGCCCACAGTCATAGGGGCTGGAAAACCCCACCCTTAGTTGGATAACTGACTGCATGGATAAAAAGTCAATAAATACATGAAGGAGAATTATTCTGATTTTGATAGATGATGTGGCGTAGTTCAGATGTGTTGAGTTCAATGAGGTCCAATCAGAAAAAAATAACAGGTCCTTAAACATTAACGCTGGAAGTCGAAACAGAAAATATTGAAAATATGCACTAAGTCCAGCAACGCAAATAGAAAGCTTGCAGGCAGAAAGAGAAAGAAATTGGGTTTATCACCAAAAATAAGCACTTTTAATAAGGGTGACCTGTCTTCCACCTGAGTGATTTTAATTAACTAAAATTGACTGAAAAAAACTATGCTGCACTATTTGGTAGTTTATGGGATTACACTAGTCTGTCTCTTAGTGAATTAACTATTTTTTGATGGGGAAAGACATTTGAAACATGCCTCCTGGTGTCTGTCCTAAACGCAGTTTGAAGAGCCACCTCGAACCAACGCAATTGGCAGAATCTCACAATGTCAATCTGGCTGGGGAATCTAGAACATGGGGGCACAGTCTCAGAATGAAGGGTCAGTGATTTAGGACTGAGGTGAGGAGAAATTTCTTCACTTAGAGGGTGGTGAATCTTTAGAATTCTCTACCTTGGAGAGGTGTGGATGCTCAGCCATTGTGTTCATTCAAGACTGAGATTGATGGATTTTTGGGTACAAAGGGAATTAAGGGATTTGGGGATCATGTGGGAAGGTGAGGTTCAGGTAGAAAATCAGCCATGATCTTATTGAAACACAGGCTCAAAGGGTCAAATGGCCTACTCCAGCTCCTGTTTCTTATGTTCCTGTGGGGAACATGGCTAGTGGTTTCAGGCATTACTCACTTGCATTTTAAAATTCCCTGATCTTTATTGCTAGTTCATCAAATTCTGTCCAGATTGTACTGGTATAATGAACGGGAGCAGGCAGGACCTTAATTCCCCTATTGTTCCCACCCCCCATCTTTAGCTAACTAAAGAATAGTAAAGGAGAATAAAAAATCTATCATTTTTTTTAACACCTTTCTCAGTTCCAGACTACAGATTATCATAGCCCATGTTTACAGATAAGAGGTGGCCTAGGAGTGCGTAGCATTGCATTGCCAACCTGATAACGATAGGAATGAACTGCTTTTCACAATCCCAGCTGCAAGGAGTGAATTAGATGTTGCCATAGCTACTTCTTGGCTTGCTTTCTCAAAGTGGATCACCCACCTTGTAGGATGGGGAAAAAAATAACTAGACTGGTCCATCATAACTTACTATCACTGGCAACGTGACATTCTTCTGGGATATTTTGCAGTAACAGTGACAGAGTCTGCATTCTTGACTGACAACGACTACAGACTGGGTTAGAATGTAGAAATGCTTCATGGAAAATAGGTTGGTTTTAAAACTGCAGTTCTTAATTAGTCCAAATTTTCCAATGTAAGCAGAACATTCCTGAAACTAACAATAACTTGTACTAAGGCTGTTTATGCCCCAAAAATATGAAGGAACATAGGAGAATGAGCAAAAACGATTTACAAGGATGATGCCAGAACTGAGAGGTTACCACAAACCAGCTGAGGCTCTTTTCCCTAGCAGAGAGGAGGCTGAGAGGTAACTTGATAGAGGTCCTTAAAATTATAAAGGGGTTTACTTCAATAGGGTCAGCATAGAGGAAATGTTTCCATTTGTTGGGGAGACCAGAACTTGGGACCATCAATATAAGAGAATCACTAATAAATCCAATGGGGAATTCAGGAGAAGCCTCTTTACCCAGAGAGTGGTGAGAATGTGGAACTCGCTACCACAGGGAGTGGTTGATGCGATTAGTATAGAGACATTTAAGGGGAAGCTGGACAAACACATGAGGGAGAAAGGAATAGAAGATTCTATTGGTAGAGTTAGATGAAGTAGAATGGGAGAAGGCTCATGTGATCCACAAATACTGACATAGACCAGCTTCTGTGCTGTAAATTGTATGTAATTCTATGTCAGTTTCCTGATGAAATGAAATGATGGAATAAAAACATGGCCTTACTTTTTTAACTTCATTCACTGTGAATCTCTGTGTCGCTTTCCTCTTGTCGAGATGTTGGGAAGGTGTTCAGATAAACAGCAAATTCGTAGGAATGTATTATGACAATATTTGTGCCGGTGAAGCTGTTTAAACAAAATGAAACATTGCTGTGAATGAAAGCAAAATGATAAATATCCATTTTTAGTACAACTCTAGGCATTAAATATTAAGGTCAGGCAGTGTGTTAAGGAACAAAGCCAAGTCCCATTCACAAATGGATATTATGCTCATTTCTAATTTTTTGCATAAATGCTTAAGATATCCCAGTGAGCTATGATTTTAATCAAGTAGATCTGACCAGTTAATTGATGATCTAATTAAGGAAACAAACTCTATAGTATTGTAATCAGGTAATCAACATTCAGGAGACAGAAAATTCAATTAGTATTTAGTACTACATTTAACATGATGTTCCAATATATGTTAATAAGCAAAAGATTCTGCTGAGGGAGCTGCTATCATGTTTGAATTATTCTTATAATAAGAAAGATATATTACCAAATCAAAAATGTCCATTCACATAGACTTTTGCAGCAGAGAAACAGACTGTTCAGCCCAACAGGTCCATACTTGAGCTTCCTCCCACTCCTCTTCATCTCATTCTACCACCCTATCCTTCTATTCCTATTTCTGCCACGTATTTATCCAACTTCCCCTTAACTATGTCTACACTATTCACCTCAACCATTCCCTGTGCTAGCAAATTCCACATTCTTATCACTCTCTGGGTAAAGACGTTTCTCCTGAATTCCTTATTGCATTTATTAGTGACTCTCTTATATGTATGATCCCGAATTCTAGTCTCACCCACAAGTGGAAACATTTTCTCCAGGTCAACCCTATCAAACCCTTTCATAATTTAAAATTATCTCTGGCAGATCTCCTCCCCCAACCTTCTCTTTTCTAGACACAAGAGCCACAGCCTGTTCAGTCCTTCCTCATAGTTATAAATTCACTGTTCTACTATAGGCACAAAGGAACAGGAGGAGGCCATTTAGCCCATTGAAACTGTTCTTCCATTCAATGAGATCATGGCTGATCTGTGACCCGACTCCACATATCCGCTTTTGCCCCATACCCCTTAAAACCTTTGGTATAATTCTTGTAAATGTCTTTGTCACTTTTTCCCAGTGAACTTGCATGTAATGATTATTTTTTTAAATGAGGATGAGAGTTATACCATCTATTTCAGTTGTATGTAGTAACATGCGGATCACGGCCAGCATTGAACATTGGGTTTTAAAACATTTACTAGGTTCTGTTAATTGCTAATGTGGCACTTAGCTAGAGGCCAGGAAGATCCCACATTCAAACCATTGGTCAGTACAATTGATCAATAGGTCTGATAGGCAGTTGCTATGGAACCACTTGAGGACAGGATATCTTTTCCCCTGCAGTCCCATCACTACTGTTTATTGGTTTTGGGTGTCGTTGTACCGTATTGCTGCTCCTACTTGTTCTGATAGTCATGTCAGGTAGGCCTCTATCTCTCGCGATGGCTGTCTTTTTCTGTCATTTCAGCTCCCTGATCTTTTGATCCTGGTTGGCTTTTATCTTTCTACAGTGCTCGATCAGATTGAGTGTGTCATCTGTGATCATAGGAAGGATGTGATTGCACTGGAGGGGGTGCAGAGGAGATTCACCAGGATGTTGCCTGGGATGAAACATTTAAGTTATGAAGAGAGGTTGGATAGACTTGGGTTGTTTTCGTTGGAGCAGAGAAGACTGAGGGGCGACCTGATAGAGGTGTACAAGATTATGAGGGGCATGGATAGGGAGCAGCTGTTCCCCTTAGTTGAAGGGTCAGTCACAAGGGGGCATAAATTCAAGGTGAGGGGCAGGAGGTTTAGGGGGGATGTGAGGAAAAACTTTTTTACCCAGAGGGTGGTGACGGTCTGGAATGCACTGCCTGGGAGGGTGGTGGAGGCGGGTTGCCTCACATCCTTTAAAAAGTACCTGGATGAGCACTTGGCACGTCATAACATTCAAGGCTATGGGCCAAGTGCTGTAAATGGGATTAGATAGGTAGGTCAGGTGTTTCTCACGTGTCGGTGCAGACTCGATGGGCCAAAGGGCCTCTTCTGCACTGTGATTCTGTGATCCATTTAGACTGTCTAGACTATATATCTCCGCGAGCTTCTTTTTACAGTGGCTTGACACCCTTGTTCCCAGGAAAGTCCTTTACTCTCGTCCCATCTTGGTCATTTCCTTTGCCATAGACATTGTCTGAGGCTGAATCAGATTATTCACAACATCAGTGTCCTATTTGGTTCTGAGCTTTGCTTCCCACCCAATACCTTCTCCATCACCAAGACCACTCACTTCCACCTCCGTCTGCACCTACCTCAGGCCATCTGTTGCTGAAACCTTACCCATGTCTTTGTTACCTCTGGAGTTGATTATTCCAATGCTCTCCTGCTTGATGTCCCACATTCCAGCCTCCGTAAACTTAAGCTCACCCAAGTTACAGACCCTATCACAGCCTTGGTCCAAACATGGGCCAAAGAGATGAATGCGAGGTGAGGTGAGAGTGACAGTCCTTGACATTAAGGCAGCATTTGACTGATTGTGGCATCAAGGAGCCCTAGCAAAACTGGAATTTGGGGAAAATTCTCCGCTGTTTGGAGTCATACCTAGCACAAAGGAAGATGATGTGGCTGTTGGAGGTCAATTATCTCAGTCCCAGGATATCGCTGCAAGAGTTTCAGAATAGAGTCCTTGGCCCAACCATCTTCAGCTGCTTCATCAATGACCTTCCCTCCATCATAAGGTCAGAAGTGGGGATGTTCACTGATGTTTGCACAATGTTTAACATTATTCGCAACTCCTCAGATACTGAAGCAGTCCATGTCCCAATGCAGAAAGGTCTGGCCAATATCCAGGCTTGGGCTGATAAGTGGCAAGTGGCATTCATGCCACACAAGTGTCAGGCAATGACCATCTCCAGCAAGAGAGAATTTAACCATTTCCCCTTGACATTCAATGGCATTACCATTGCTGGATCCCCCATATCAACATCCTGGGGGTTACCATTGACCAGAAACTGAACTGGACCAGCCATATAAATACTGTGGCTACAAGAGCAGGTCAAAAGCTGGGAATTCTGTGGTGAAAAACTCACCTCCTGACTCCCCAAAGATGTCCACCATCTACAAGACAAATGTCAGAAATTATGTTGGAACGCTCTCCACTTTCCTCATTGAGTGCGGCTCCAACAACATGCAAGAAGCTCAGTACTGTCCTGGACAAAGCAGGCTGCTTGACTGGCACCCAATCCACCACCTTAAACATACACTCCCTCCACCACCAGCGCACAGTGGCTGCAGTGTGTACCATCTACAAGATGCACTGCAGGAACTCACCAAGCCTTCTTCGGCAGCAGCTTCCAAACCCTTGACCTCTACCACCTAGAAGGACAAGAGCAGCAGATGCATGGGAACACTACCGCCTGCAAGTTCCCCTCCAAATCATACACCATCCTGAACTGAAACTATATCGCTGTTTCTCACTGTTGCTGAGTCGATCTCCTGGAACTCCCTCCCTAACAGCACTGTGGGTGTTCCTACACCACATGGACTGCAGCGGTTCAAGAAGGCGGCTCACCACCATCCTCCCAAGGGCAATTAGGGATGGGCAACAAATGCTGGCCCAGCCAGCGACACCCACATCCTGTGAAACAATAAAATAATCTATATCAGAATATCACAATTTTCACCCAACCCTGTTTACCCATCACCCCTGTGCTCGTTTATTGGCTCCTGGTCTGGCAATGCCTCAATTTCAAAATCTTCGTCATTGACCTCATGCCTCTCTTTTCCAGGCTCTCCTCCAGCACTACAATCTTCCCAAATATCTGTGTTTCTCCAATTCTGACTCCTTGCAAATTCCCAATATTCATTATTCCTGTCAGCGGGCCTTCAGCTCCCCTGCCCTTAACTCTAAAGTTCCCTCCCCTAATCTCTCTATCCCTCTCCCTTCCTTTAAGACACTCCCAAAAACCTACCTCTTTGACCAAACTTTGGTTCACCTGTTCTAATATCTCCCTACATGTGAGTCAGAGTCCATATTTTGTCTGGTAACACTTCTGTGAAGCACCCAGAGACATCTTACGATGTTGAAAGATACTATATAAATGCAAGTATCATTGTTGTATGGCCCCCATTTTCACCCTTCAACCTTCTGAACTAACTTTAAAATAAGAACGTTATATATTATTGGGATAATATCCCCTAGCTCTGCCCCCATCTGGCAATATGTATATCAAGAACTTCGATGAGTGTCCCTCTGATTTTCTGTCTGTTAAAGTTAATCTTCTTATATTATAGGCACTTGTTTATTCATATAACCATCATATCTATTTATATATGCACAATAGACAAGGAAAATATAAGTTACCTACTTTGCTAGAACCAATCAAGAAACATTTAGGTGCACTAATGATTTTCTAGAAACTTCTTTTATTAATGGAAGTACTCACCCATCTCCACCTCTTTCTTTTCCCTTTCCCTCCATCTCAGCTCCCCAACCTCCCCTTGTAACGATGTGATCTTTGGAGACAATTTGAATCTGACTCAGCAGGTGGGAAACCTACTGGGCCCGATTTTAACTCTGTACAAACGGGTGGATTTTGATTGGGTTAAAATTGGGTCCACTGGATCAGGCGAAAGGGTGATGTTATACCTCTCCCGATGGAAGGGCCGATTTTAATCTACCTCACCAGTTGGGAGACTGATGGGATTGGGTGGGATGTTGGTTCTACTCCCCAATGAAGTCAATGAGTGATATTGGGCGGGTGTAAAATCAGCAGCACCCCGCCCCACCCTGCAACCCCTGGATCGCATGGGTTCCCCAGCCAGCCAGTTTGGTTATAATTGGCTGCATTGCCTCACCATGAGCAACAGCACAGGGGATCTGTTAGTAGTTTATGAACATTTAAAAAAAATTATAATTAAAAGTAAAGCGAGAGATGATACTGCCATTGGGGCAAGACTTTGGAGTATTTAATCTTTTTAATCCTTTCACTGCGTTGAAACAAAATATGAGTGTGATGACACAAATGCCTTCTAGCGGGAGTAAAGAATGACTGCACTCCTTTCCTATGTATTTAACAGATAGCTTGCAGCGCTGGGGAAAGCTGTGTCTGGCATTTTCAAAGAAGGACATGAACTCTTATTTACTTTCAACAGAAACGTAGCATTGAGGAACTAACATCACCACCAAAACTATCAAGTATGCCTTCACACAGAGGGATTGTTCTGCCTTCACCAGCTGCTACCCTTAGCTCTCTTGTAAATAGGACACAATCGTTCTCCATCCATTGCACCATTGAGACACTTGGAAGAAAAGGATTAAAATTGCCCTTTAGCAATACCCTTTTGTTAACAAAACTATAATATTTTTCATAATATTATTGTAGGCTTAAGGATGTAAGTGTGGATGATTCTGTCTGTGTGACTGATTTAATTGAATTAGAGTCAGATAGACTACAAGGTTGAAATTATCAAAGAGTTAGGTGTAAAGCAGACTTTTGAAATGGAGATGGACAAGTGAGGGTGAGGGTAGCACAGATATAGGGTGTGAATGAAATTTGCATTTTTAGATAAGGGGAGGAGTTTTTGGATTTTCAAAAGAGATATAATAAGGTTTTACAACTGGCAAGATGAACAGGGCAAGGTCATTACATTGATTTTTCCCAAAGGCAAAGAGGCCATACTGACAATGTAAAAGATTTTTATAATTCTGAAGACATATAGAACAATGGAGTTTCACACATTAAAGAGAAGGAAACGTATATAAAGGAAGATGGAAGGTCATGTGGGGATGCGGCTGTGTGAGATTGAAAGGTACACTGTGTGAAGCAGCCCTTGAGGAAAAGCCTTCAGCCACGTTAGCAGAAGTCTGCTGTGTCCAGTAACTAAAGTTCAGTTTAAAAGCCTTTGGAATTCCACTGTCGAGTGGGTGCTGTGGTAACCTTGCTGGGATGCCTATTGAAATTTAAAATCTATTTTGGGCTGTTGCCTTAAAGGGGATGTGTGGTTGGGAGCCTGTTTAATTAAGAATTTTGGGAACTGTTAAGACTAAATAACCATGTAACTGTAATCTTGTGTGTGTTTATTGTTTTTTTTAATTTTGTTAATAAATGTTATAATTTAATTTTTAAATCCCTGAAGGTGTTAATGGACTCACTACTTCTGAATTCAGTGCATAATCCTTCTCGTAATAAACACAAGTCATGAAACCGTTATGATAGTGTGACCAAGTTTCCCTTGTGGATTTGGTCTGCATGGCACATATCACCTGCCACATCATAACACTTTACTTTCATAGATGTTAGAATGGACAGCCTCAAAAAAAATATTCCTGGAGCATAAAGAAGGACTTGCATTTATATGGTGCCTTTCACAACCACAGAGGGCATGACAGGGTAGATAGTGCAAGGGTGCTTACTCTGTCTGGGGAGACTAGAACTGGGTGTCAGAGTCACAAAATAAGGGATCAGCCATGTAGGACTGAGATGAGAGATATTTCTTCACTCAGAGGGTTGTGAATCTTTGTAATTCTTTAACTCAGGGAGTTGTGAGTGCTCCGTCATTGAGTACATTCAAGGCAGAGATCAACGGATTTTTAGATACTGAGGAATTCAAGGAACATGGGATTAGGGCTGAAAATTGGAGTTGATGGAGAAGATTTTATTGATTGGCAGAGCAGGGTCAAGGAGTTGTATGGTCCACTCCTGCTCCGATTTCTTATGTTTCTGTGGGTGGATCTAGGAGGCCCTACATCACATTGTATGCCAGCCAATCTTCAGGTTCCTTGGCGGGCAGGCAGCGTAAATAGATCCTGAATGGTGTGAGAGTTGCCAACTCTCCAAGGTTGCCCTGGAGGCTCCGGGGGCAGGATTTCTAGCATGATGGGGTTTCCCTACCCGCCATCCAAAGAGTCAATGGCGAACGCACATTCCCATCAGGGCGTGGAGGGGAGGGGAGGCCAGGGAAGTGTGGGCGGAGGGGTGTGGGGGTGTTCGTAGTGAGGCCAGGGGGGCAGGGAACACCTGCCAGGCCAGGTTCTGTTGGGGGTAGAGTGGGGGTGGGGAAACCCGATGTTGAAAGGAGGCAGTTGATGGAGGCGCCCATCCCCTTTCCCACTGAGGCCTGATTAGGGTCTCTTTTTGGACATTCCCTCCCTGCCACCACCTCTCCACTCCCCCCCCCCCCCCCCGCCCCCGAACTCCTCCTGCCAGCCTGAAAATTAGAGGCTGGGTGGGAAATGACCCATAAGTGGTTATTAATAGACTACTTAAGGGCCTCAAGTGGGGCAAAGGCTGGGAGGAGGGGTGGCAGCCTAGGCCTCACCTACCCTATCATCAAATTGCAGAGAGGAGCTCAGTGGGAAGACCATCTGGGGAATTTTACGACTCACCTCCCCTCCACCTGCAAACCGGCCAGCAGGAGAACATAAAATTCCTGCCTCAGGATCTAAAGGTTTATCTCCGGCCATTACTGGGAGCAACCCAGGAGAAAAATCACTGGGGGCAATGTTTCAAAGGAAGTTTCTCTGAACACTTTTGTTGACTGACTTTAAAAACATTGGGCATTGGAAAAACAATGATGTTTGACTGATGGTCAAATGGAGAACGAAGGGGTGTATTTAAACTGAAAACGAAACAGGCGCATTTAGGTTGGGGGAATGGATTAAATGGTCAGGAATTTGTTTCCTGAAACAAACCCGCTACAGCCTCACCATTTCCAGCTTTAAGGTGGATGACTAATTCGATTCAAAGAGGGGGGTTGCAGCTTTAAATATGATAATGAGGCTGCGGGCCTCATTGTTATTCAAGTTTTAAACTTTAACGGCTGTTGGTCAGATTTCTTGAGGGTCGGAGAATCCAGCAGCTCCCTCATGGTGAGGATTTGCTCGATTCACCCACTGGAGTCTTCACGCCCCCAGCTCCTGGATCTAGGGGTCTTCCAGAGGAGCCGCCTGGACAAAGCAGTCCACTTGATTGGCACCCCATCCTCCCTCCCCCAAAATCTCTGACACCTGTCCCTACCCCAAGCCAGGTCTCAATCTCCCCTTCCCCTCTGGGGTTTTGTAATAAGGAAAGCTAAACTGATAATTATTGATCCCTCCCCCAACCCCAAGGACCCAACCTCCTCATCCTAATTGCTGCAGACCCTCCCCCGCCCAGTTAACCCCTTACCACTCCCTGTGCAGAGTTACCTGTGGCTGTGACTGGCTTCCCACTCGACTGAAGGCCCATCTGTCCTTGGCAGCATGCTGAAAATTACGTTGTGCGTTTTGTCACTTGAGGCTACCATGCACACCTGTACCAGCAGAGGGAGTCTGCTAGGAAGAGATTATAAAGGATCCACGTTTAACAGCTTGTGCAGTTTTAATTCTAAATGTCTAGCTGAGTTTCTTTTTATTTGTTCATGGTATGTGGGCTTCACTGTCTAGGCCAGCAATTTTTCTCATCCGTAATTGCCCTTGAGAAGGTGGTGGTGAGCTACCTCCTTGAAACTGCTGCAGCCCATGCGGTGTAGGTAGGGAGACAGTTCCAGGATTTTGACCCAGCGACAACGAAGGAATGGCGATATATTTCCATGGTGAATGGCTTGGAGGGGAGCTGCCAGGTGGTGGTGTTCCCATCTATCTGCTGTCCTTGTCCTTCTAAATGTAGTGGTCGTGGGTTTGGAAGGTGCTGCCCAAGGAGTCTTGGTGAGTTCCTGCCGTGCATCTTGCAGATGGTACATACTGCCGCCACTGTGCGTTGGTGGTAGAGGGAGAGAATGTTTGTGGATGGGGTGCCAAGCAAGCTTTGTCCAGGATGGTGTCAAGCTTCTAGAATGTTGTGGGAGCTGCACTCATCCAGGCAAGTGGAGAGTTTTCCATCACACTCCTTACTTGTGCCTTGTAGATGGTGGACAGGCTTTGGGGAGTCAGGAGGTGAGTTACCCGTCGCAGGATTCCTAACCTTTGACCTGCTCTTGTAGCCACAATATTTATATGTCTAGTCCAATTCAGTTTCTGGTCAATGGTGACCCCCAGGATATTGATAGTGGGGGATTCAGTGATGGTAATGCCATTGAACATCAAGGGTGATGGTTAGATTCTCTCTTGTTGGAGATGCTCATTGCCTGGTACTTGTGTGGTGTGAATGTTAATTGCTACTTGTTAGCCCAAGCCTGTCCAAATCCTGCTGCATTTGGACATGGACTGCTTCAGCATCTGAGGAGTCGTGAATGATGCTGAACATTGTGCAATCATCAATGAAAATCCTCACTTCTAACTTTATGATGGAAGGAAGTTCATTGATGAAGCAGCTGAAGATGGTTGGGCCTAGGACACTACCCTGAGGAACTCCTGCAGTGATGTCTTGCAGCTGAGATGACTGACCTCCAACAACCACAACTATCTTCTTTTGTGCCAGTTATGACTCTAACCAGCGGAGAGTTTTCCCCCTGATTCCCATTGACTCCAGTTTTGCTAGGGCTCCTTGATGCCATACTCTGTCAAATGCGGCCTTGATGTTAAGGGCAGTCACTCTCACCTCACCTCGGGAGTTCAGCTCTTTTGTCCATGTTTGAACCAAGGCTGTAATGAGGTCAGGAGCTGAGTGGCCCTGATGGAACCCAAACTGGGCATCAGTGAGCAGGTTATTGATGAGCAAGTGCTGCTTGATAGCACTGTTGATGACCCCTTCCATCAGTTTACTGATGATCGCGAATAGACTGATGGGGCAGTGATTGGCTGTGCTGTCATTGTTCTGCCTTTTGTGTACAGGACATGCTGGGCAATTTTCAATATAGCCGGGTAGATGTCAGTGTTGTAGCTGTACTGGAACAGCTTGGCTAGGGGCGCGGCAAGTTCTGGAGCAGAAGTCTTCAGTACCATTGCTGGAATATTGTCAGGGCCCATATTCTTTGCACTATCCAATGCCTTCAGCCATTTCTTGATATCTCTTAGAATGAATCGAATCGGCTGAAGACTGGGATCTGCGATGCTGGGGACCTCCAGTGGAGGTCGAGATGGATCATCCACTTGGCACTTCTGGCTGAAGATTGTAGCAAATGCTCCAGCCTCACCTTGTGCACTGATGCGCTGGGCTCCTGCATCATTGAGGATGGGGATGTTTGTGGAGCCTCCTCCTCCAGTGAGTTGTTTAATTGTCCATCGCCATTCATGACTGGGTGTGGCAGGACTGCAGAGCTTAGATCTGATCCGTTGGTTGTGGAATCACTTAGCTCTGTTGCTTAGCTCAGTGTATAAATGTCTCTGTCCCAAGAACTTCACATCCTCCTCTGTTGTGACTCTAAGCAGGGAACCAACACGTGGTGGAGTTAAACGTTCGCAGTGTAGGGGAGGATTCCCAAATGGTGGCCCCCCTCCCCCCCCCCACCCCGCTACCCAACCTCCCTATAGTGTTCAATTGTTCTGTGTTTGATTATGTGAGTCTGTTTACAATTGACGTTCAATGTAGTTCATTAGTTAAGCTTAGAGTTGCCAACTGTGATTAAATGTATTCCTGGAGGTTTCATCACAAGACTTGCCCTCACGCTGCAGCCATTAGTCGGCCAACACATCCATCCTTGTGACATATGGCCTTCCTACGCCAATTGGAAAGCAAAAGGACTCATTACCCAATTGGATGATGTTTGACTCTCAGCCAAACAGCCTTTTTTCCCCATTTTCAATATTTTTATATCTGGTAAAGAGAAATGTTCAAAGAAAATGAGAAAAAACAATAATTTTTAATGTCCCTATGATTTTTCTCCAGGGCTGTACACAGCAGTGTCCTTGGAGATTGATATTCAATTCCTGGAGACTCCAGGCTAATCCTGGAGGGTTGACAACCCTAGTTAAACCTGGGTGTGGACTGAGAGAAAAGTAAACAAAGCGGTAGAAAGAGCTGGTAGCCAGAGCTAGAAGCATGGAGTAGACATTTTAAAGCACTGTGAATAACACCACCACATCCCTCATGGTGAGTCCCACGACGTCGGGTCCAGAAAACCCAGGCCATAGAAACTAGAGTCATCTCCGAGAGATATAAAATATACACCTCCTGACTTTCTGACCAACTTGCTCTCTGGGGGTCAGGTCAGAGAAATTCTTCCCAAGGACTCTGCTCACATTCCGATTGGGTGTGGGGGTGGTGCACTGTGCGGAGAGACGTGTCAAGTGATCAACAACAGGAGGGTGGGGGTAGGGGCAGTTGATGGCTGGAGGTCATGTGATTCAACCTCCAGCAATATGTCCAAATTAAGTTGGCAACTCTAAGTGGCACAAGTTTAATGCTCAAGGTCCTGGAGGGGCAGGGGGGTGCACATCTCTGTACTTACCCAGGATGTGGACCCCATGGATTTTTGGTGCACAGGGTAGTTGTCACGTTGATGAATGCTGTGTTAATGGAGGTGTATTCCTACAAGACTAATTGGAACATGTGGTAGAACTCTGTTATAGTATCACTTCCACAGTGCAATCTCCACAAGCCCTGTTCCTCTGATAAATGGACATGGCCATACTTTCACCCTCTGGACTGTGAATGTGTTGTGTTATGATCTCAGCAGAGACCAGTAATGTTTTTATTTTTTTTTTGAGAAATCAGAAAACCCAAGTATTTACTAAAAGAGTGAAGCCACAAGGCTCACTGTATAAAACAAAAGTATTTTCTACACAAAAATCAAAGAACATGAATGCTACTAACTACACTGTACCTCAAATAGTCAGTTGCATTCAAGATATTAAAAGTGCACTGAACACAGTTACTTAAATTTTGAACTGAGCTTCCTAACTCAAATCTCCTTCTACACCCATTTGACTGACATCCCCAGAACAACCACAGTTTCTTGCTGTGGGCCAGCAGGATGACCCTAACCTCCAGGCCAGGCCAGTGGGTTTAAAAAAAACCCCACCCGCCTGCAAGTGGCAGATGGGCCATGAAGGCCATTATGGAAGCTAATGAACCCCCTATCCCACACTGACTGGCCCTTCCCAGTAGGTAGGTGGCTCCCTGCGGTGGTCGAAACATGACCAGTGAACGGAGGCAGCAGATCGGCGAGCCAGTGCTCAGAATCATTTCTGGTCACGGCCCACCCTGTGAAGGGGTTCCTTCCCCACAGTGGCGACTGGCAGGGGTGAACATTTCTCTTTTTAAAAATGTTGACAGTGCTGAGTGGACGTCTCCATTGTAAAGTGCCGCCTCTTCCCCGTACCTGCATGGGCAGGCTGTTGCATTTAGTGCTGGAGGGTTTCCTGTTGTCCCTCCAGGTGTCACGATCCAACCCACTGTCCCTAATTGGTCATTCCTTTGAAAATCGTGCCAGGCGGCTATTTAGGATACGATGCAGGATCGTGACCCGGGTTTGATCCCAATGTCGGGCTCCTGACCCCAGACCGAAAATCCGACCCCTGAACACAAATGACAGGCAGCATTGCAGTACTGAGAGAATGCTGCACTGTCAGAGGTACCATCTTTCAGATGAGCTTTTGCGTCCCCTGTCAGGTGGACATAAGAGATCCCATGTTCACTATTTCAAAGAGGAGCAGGGGAGTTTCACCTGGCATCCAGGCTAATATTTACCCCTCAGTCAGATTATATCTGGTCATTATCACAATACTGTTTATAGGAGCTTGCTGTGTGTAAATTGGTTGCCTAGTCTCCTATATTATAACAGTGACTACACTTCAAAAAGTACTTCATGGGCTGCAAAGCACTTTGGGATGTTTCTGTGGGTGTGAAAGGCACTATAGAAATGCAAGTTCTTTTCTTTGAAATATAGAAATATAGGGGAGAGCATGGGTTCAAATCCCACTATGGCAGCCAATGGAATTTAAATTCAATTAATAAATATGGAATATAAAAGCTAGTCTTAGTGATGATAACCTTGAAACTATCATCGATTGCCATAAAAACCCATCTGGTTTACTAATGTGAAGGAAATTAGGGGATTCCCTTTTAGGGAAGGAAACCTGCCGTCCTTACCCGGTCTGGCCTACATGTGACTCCAGACCCACAGCAATGTGGTTGACTCTTAACTGGCCTCTGCAATGGCCTAACAAGCCGCTCTATACAAGGGAAATTAGGAATTGGGGCAACAAATATAGGCCTTGCCAGCGATGCCCATGTTCCATGAAAGAAAAATATATTATTACAATGCGTACAATAACACCAGGAAATTGTGCGCACATCAAAACAACACCCTCCTGGTTCATTTAAATATTATAACGAAGCTCTCACCTGTTCCCTAAACACCTCCGGCCCCCGACCCATCTAGTTTAAAAAGGTAATGTGCAAAATAGGCAAATACCTAACATGAGAGGCTAAGGTTGCCAGCTCTGGGGCCTATTCCTACAAGCTTCAACACACGACCTATTGCCCACAATCCCACCATTCCCATGTCAAATATCTTCAGAGCTAATTGAAGCGTTCAGGTAAAATTAAAAAAAAGACCCATCTTGCCCCTGGGGTGGCTTGTAACAGTTTCCAAAAAAAATTAAATTGTGCCCGAGGCCTGAATCTTCAGCCCAGCGTGCGGGCCCGATTGGCAGGCCTGGGAGCAGTTGGAAAAAGGACTGCTGACCGTGACCAGCTCCTCCCAACCGTGATTTCACGCTGGCTGGCCAATTAATGGCCAGCCAGTGTGAAGCCCACGCTGATATGGTCAGCGCTGCCGGGGTTGGGGGCGGGAGTAGGGCGAGCAGTGAAGTTAGCGTGGGTGCGGGGCAGCGCGGAGTGAAAACTCGCTGGAGGCAGAGAGCTGCCTCAAGGCGCTGTCGAATTTAAATACAAAAAAAAATAAAGATTTTAAAGAGCACAGTTGACGTTTCGAGTCCTCATGACCCTTCAACAGAATTGTTGAAGAGTCATGAGGACTCGAAACGTCAACTGTACTCTTCTTCGCCGATGCTGCCAGACCTGCTGAGTTTTTCCAGGTATTTCTGTTTCTGTTTTTGTTTTGGATTTCCAGCATCCGCAGTCCTTTTCTTTTATCTAAAGATTTTAAAAACTGGGAAAAAACGCCCACACATCAGAAACAGTCACCTCAACATGAAAAT
Source organism: Cetorhinus maximus (assembly GCF_964194155.1). Lineage (NCBI taxonomy): Eukaryota > Metazoa > Chordata > Chondrichthyes > Lamniformes > Cetorhinidae > Cetorhinus > Cetorhinus maximus. The sequence goes on from NC_135880.1 coordinate 180,003,370, forward strand.
TCTGTCCAAACGTTTTTAATTTTTTTGATTTAACAACGGAAACCTCATCCCGCCCTTGGATAAGGTTTCCTGAAGAATGCAGAGGCCGCCTGGCCAATCCACCCACCGCCAACCGTGAGGTTGGACGGTCAGTGGAAAATCCTAGTTAATTGCGCCGTTCATGGACTTAAGATCCCTCTTAATTGTCGGCGCGCGCACGCTTCCAACTTTAGCACGCACCCGCCGACTGAAATATAACGTGAGTGCGCAATGATGTTGGGACGCTCGCCCGATGTCACCGTGCGCTATTTTACGCTCGAGTGTGTTGGGCGCATGCCCGCACGCCGAGTGAAAATTCTGCCCCAAGTTTCCAATCAGGCATGCCTACCTTATTCCAAATAATCACTGGTTGCCAGACAGATAATCTCCCCATATTAATCAATTAGCTGGTCCCATGTTAATTGCAATGCAAGAGTTTTAAACCTTTCACCCCTTCAAAAACAACAACTTGTGTATACATAGCACCCTTAGCTGTTTACAAGTTGAGTCGCACATCCTGTAGAACATTCAGGAGAATCTGGAGATGCTGCTATATCAAACCTAGTATTTGATGTCAGTGAATGTATTAAAAAAAAAATCACATTTCTGGAAGTTACTAGAACACTCTGGATGGAGCAGCTGCTAACATTTGTCTCTATGTCAGTCACAGCACTTGTTCCCAATCCTCAGCTGTCTCCCTGTCCTTGAAATAGAAATGGACAGTGCTAACTTCATTTAGAAGGGGTCTGGTAAACGTTGCAAATAAACTATTCCCAGACAATTAACTCCAAATGGCCTTGTGGGTAGTATCATGTGGTATTATTATTTTCAGATTGTATCTATTAGTTTCTGCTACTGACGTTGGCAAAGCTGTTGTTAAAATAATAGCTCTTTGTGGGCAATAAATGCCCCCACTGATGCCTTTATCATTACTCTGGCCTTGGCCCATTTCAGTAAGATATATATGGACTGAACAGGTCAGATTAGAAGTGCACAAAGAAGTGTGGCGCAGCACACGATATACCGATCAAGTTGGTGCTTCCCGTTCAGTAAATCCACTGCAGACGTAAGCAGCCGCTTGGAGCCACGTTTGCAACATTTTGAATTTCTTTCAATCAGTTACGGCACACACCTGAAAAGGTACAGGTAAAAAGGATGAAATCCTGAAATTAAAACAAGTACAAAGCAGGGCAATCAGGCAGATCGACAGAAGGGTTATTGCTTTGCGGGTAAATCCTTTCACAGTTCTGGTGCAGGATCTCCACCTGAATCATCATTAGCCTGCTTGATACTCCTTTTGCGACCTAATGGGCCTTGGCTTGTACATTTCAAGCTCTTTCTATTTTAAATTGCATAAAATTGCAAAAGTGCTTTGATGTTTTGATTGCAGGTAACTGAACCAACAATTAAATATCTGCTTGGGCAGCTGTGAGGGAGGGCACACTGTCGGCAAATGCTGCCCAAATATGGTAGGTTGCAAGGCACTGAAGCTAGCAAGATATCATCAAGCATGTGCTATTGTGAATTTTACAAGTGGAGCTTTCCTTTGGTGTGTTTAACAATTCTGGTACAGTTCAAAAATGGTAAGCTGGACAGTGATAACAATTCTGCAAACCATTCTAGTTTGCTTGTCTCTGTTGTATTTATATTGACGGTGATGAAGTTAGTCCCTCATGTTTTCTTGAAGTTATTTGGTTCTGACAGACTGTGAACAGAATTAAAAGTACTTGTGATAGCATTCCTGCCTGCGGTGTGTAAGCTCAGCTTTCTGACCTTCAATGATAAGAGTTTGAGATATTTTTTTTTGTTTCACTTTTCTGATGAAAGTCTTGCTGAAATGTAAATAATAACTTCAAAAGGATCTGAACCGGAGGAATGTTTGATCCTTCTGGGGCAACCTCATGGCAATATAACCATGTATTTAATCTAACAAACCATCTTGCTGCCAACAAAACCCATGTCAACAGTGTGCACGTGTGTGTGTTAAATTTAGTTTTGCAAGAAGCAAAATTAAAGTTCACATCTAGGGCATGAAGTTGAGAAGCAGCTGGATGCCGATTGTTTTTTCTCAATCAACTTTGATTAATCCAGGTTAAGTTTGTGTTGAATGGAACTGAAGTATCTCATTGAAGTGCTGGCAAAAGGAAGCAATCGGAGCTATACTGCTACAAATGTGATTCTTGAGTTTTGCTTGAAACCGTATACCTTACACACTAACACCCTTGGCTAAGTTCATCACTAGGTATGGCTCAGAGCCATTTCGGGGAGGCCAGATCATTTGAAGAAGAAACTTTTGGGTTTGCGGTGAGGAGTGAAGTTGGCTGTTTTGTAAATCATGGAATCCACGGGATGGCGATTTCCTTTTGAGGAGTTGAATGTTACAAATCACAGTGAATTCCGACCTGTAGCTTTTTGGCAGGGGAACGTTTTAATGTGATTGTATTTTTCTATTAGAGCTTTTGAAGTCAGGGCTGTATTTTTCTACAGTTGATAAAGAAACAGAACAGATTTTTTTTTGCCCTATAATTTTAAAATGTGAGGTTCTTGAGAATGTGATTTTTGTTAATAGGAATGCATAACACCAGCCTACAAAGTGTCAGAATTGCATAGCTCAATGGGTTGTGTTTTCAGGTCTGAGTCAGATGGTTGTGGATTTAAGTCCCACTCCAGAGACTCGAGTATAAAATCTGGGCTGACACTTTCATTGCAGTACACAGGAGATACAAATTCAATAGTAACTTTCAAAGGAGAAATTTGATGAATGCTTGAAAGGAAAAATGTTCACAGGACAATGGGGAAAGAGCATGACACTAATTGGAGCACTCTTTCAAAGAGCTTGCATGGATACAATGGGCCAAATGGCATCCCCCTATCCTGTATGATTTTATGAATGATGCTGTACATACCCAGTAATTAACACCCACACTGGTCAGAGAATTCAATGATTAGTTTAAGGCACAGAAGGTAAATCCCTATTCTCTACCTTGGCAGTTGGGAGGTTGAAGCTTGTACAGAGTTGGAATGTTTTAATTCTACGTAGGCCCAGGTAGCTCCCTGCTTGTGTCGACATCATCATGTTCCATACGTCACATGCTAAAGAACAAAACAGGCAATACAATTGAATGGCTGCCCTTGAAATTTACTTTGCTTTTTCGCAGTACAGTTAGTTATCTCTTCCTGTAACCTTCCTGCTTTACATTGGTTTCAGATGGAAGACGCACTTCAGTTAAAAGAGAACGGCAATGAATGCTTTCAGAAGGAGGACTATGACAAAGCGATTGAATACTACACAAAAGCTATTCAACTGACCAAGGACAAGAAAGTCCTCGCTGTACTTTACAGAAACCGAGCAGCGAGCCATTTGAAAAAGGTAAGCACCACATCACAACATTTCCTTCTAAACGACTGCAGCCATTCCTGGCAAATGCTCATTCATTCTGTGTTTTGGTTATCTCAATGTAATGGAAGTGACATTTACACATTGATATTAACAATTAAGGAGTAATTGACATACATGTGGGTGGTCAAACTCAGCTGAAAGTGGGAGGCTGATTGCAGTGTGAAATTAAATGTCACGTATATCAATCTTGCACCTGAACTTTAGTTTCCTGGAGGAGTATAGAATCTGGAGGATGGGTGGCAGAATTTCTTCTGTTCACTATTTGTAGTGAAATCATAAACATGGTCCTCATGTACATATTAACAATTTCATTACAAGTGTTGCAAAACTCGCTTACCTTGGAGTTCAGGAACTCCAGTTCCCAGCAGCCTCAGGACTTCTGCACATGCACTGACTGGGAACTGGCCACAATGTGTGCAGGTCAGGTGGCCTGAAGAGGAGCGTCATTGCCGAGAAGGTGTCCCAGGGTGCAGGGCACGGGAGAGGGGGCAGGGGGAGGTCCCAAACCAAGAAGAAGGTCCTAAACAATGGAGTGGGACAGAAACAGATCCCAAAAGACTGTCCCAGGTAAAGGTCAAGGACAGAGATCCTGTTAAACAAAGTTGAGAGAAAGGAGCAGAGCAACTTAAAAAGAACTGTTTATGGGATGTGGGCTTCGCTGGCTAGGCTAGCGTTTTTGCCCATCCCTAGCTGCCGTCGAGAAGGTGGTGCTGAGCTGCCTTCTTGAATCACTGCAGTCCATGTTGTGTAGGTACATCCATAGTGCTGTTAGGGAGGGAGTTCCAGGATTTTGACCCAGAGACAGTGAAGGAATGGCGATGTATTTCCAAGTCAGGATGGTGTGTGGCTTGGAGGGGAACTTCCAGGTGGTGGCGCTCCCATGTGTCTGCTGCCCTTGTCCTTCTAGATGCACAACATAAGGGAGGGGGAGAAATACCTGGATATTCCAGAAGACAGTCACACCTCTTAGAAGAGGGTCATTTGTTTTGGTCAGCAGTGAGGGACAGGAGGGTGCAACTGTCAGTGAGGCAGGTAATGGGACCGAGCAGGCAGAGGGGAGGAGCCTCAGACTTTGCAATTGTCAAACAGGTTTGAGGTGCTTACAACCTGGGTGGGTGAAAGTGAAGTCTGCAGGGTGGATGAGCAGGCTGGCCTTGGCACTGTGGTACAGGAAGCCGTGAAAGCGGGGGGAGCAAAAAGGAATGTAGTGGTAGTAGAGGACAGTGTAGTGAGTGGGATTGACACTGTTCTCTGCAGCAAAGAGTGAGAGTCCAGATGGCTGTGTTGCCAGGGTTCGGGACATCTGCCCAGGGCTGGAGAGGAACTTGCAGTGGAAGGGGGAGGATCCAGTTTTCCAGGTCCATGTAGGTACCAATGATATAGGTAGAACCAGGAAAGAGGTTCTGCAAAGTCATTATGAGGAGCTAGGTACCAAATTAAGAAGCAGAACCTCAAAGATAATAATCTCTGGATTATTACCTGAGCCACGTGCAAAATTGGCATAGGGCAAATAGGATTAGAGAGACAAACATGTGGCTCGAAGACTGGTGTGGGAGAAGTGGGTTCTGGTTTGTGGGGCATTGGCATCAGTACTGGGGGAGGTGGGGGCTGTGCCGTTGGGAACTGTGCTGGGATGACTGTTCTCGCAAATTGTAAAATTAGGGAAGTGGAGAGGGTTTTAAACTAAGTAAGTGGGGTGAAGGATCAAACTTGGGTAGAGGTAGTAATTCAAGGTGTAGAGTCAAGACAGGAGAGCAAAATAGTAATATGAGAAATGAGGGTCAGGGAATGGCAGGAAGGGACAGAGAGAAAAAACCTAAGAATACATCAACAGTCAAAACTAGATGCTGCAAAGGTAACAAAAAGACAAAACTGAAGGCTCTCCATCTGAATGCACATCGCATTCATAACAAAGTAAATGAATTGATGGTCCACATTGAAGTAAATAAATATGATCCGATAATAATTATGGAGACGTGTCTGCAGGACAACAAAGATTGGGTCCTTAATTTTGAAGGCTACATGACATTCAAGAAGAATAGGAAGTTAGGTAAAGGTGGAGGGGTAGCACTGTTAATCAAAGAGGGAATTGGTGCAATAGTTCAGGAGATCAGGATATAGTTTGGGTGGAGATGAGGAATAGTAGGGGAAAAAAGTCATTAGTGGGAGTGGGCTACAGGCTCCCTAACAGTAGCCACAGTGTAGGACAAAGTATTCAAGAAAAAATATTGTGTGCTTGTGATAAAGATATGGCAATAATCATGGGTGATTTTAATCTACACATAAACTGGAAAAGTCAGATTGACAGCAGTAGCCTGGATGAGGAGTTCTTAGAATGCTTCCGAGAGAGTTTCTTAGAGCAGCATGTCCTGGAACCAATCAGAGAGCAGGTTATATTAGACTTGGCATTGAGTAACGTGACAGGAATAATTAATGACCTCAGAGTAAAGGCACCCCTAGGCAGCAGCGACTACAATATGATTGAATTTTCCAAAGCTCACTAGATTCTGGAAAGGCTCCATCCGATTGGAAAGTAGCAAATATAACCCCTCTTTTCAAGAAGGGAGGAAGGCCGAAAACAGGAAACTATAGGCCAGTTAGCTTGACGTCTGTCATGGGAAAATTATTAGAATCGATCATAAAGGAGGTTATAGCTGGGTACTTAGAAGAGCTCAAGGTAATCGAGAAGAGTCAGCATGGTTTTGTGAAAGGAAAATCATGTTTAACCAATTTATTGGAGTTTTTTGAAGGATTATCATGCACAATGGATAAAGGAGAGCCTGTAGATGTACTGTACTTGGATTTCCAGAAGGCATTTGATAAGGTGCCTCATCAAAGATTATTATGGAAAGTAAAAGCGCATGGCATAGGGGGATAACATATTAGCATGAAAAGAAGATTGGCTGGCTGGCAGAAAGCAGAGAGTATGCATAAATGGGTCTTTTTCTGATTAGCAGGATGTGACGAGTGGTGTCCCACAGGGGTCTGTACTGGGGCCTCAGCTTTTTATGATTTACATCAATGACTTAGATGAGGGGAGTGAAGAGATGGTAAATTTGCAGATGATAGGTCAAAGATAGGTAGGAAAGTATGTTGTGAAAGGGCATGAGGAGGTTGCAGATAGATATAGATAGGTTGACTGAGTGAGCAAAGATCTAGCAAGTGGAGTTTAATGTGGGAAAATGTGAAGTTGTTCGTTTTGGCAGGAAGAACAAAAAGAAGCAGAGTATTACCTAAATGGAGAATGGCTGCATAATTCTGAGGTGCAGAGGGATCTAGGAGTTCTAGTACATTAGTCACAAAAAGTTAGTATGCAGGTACAGCAAATAGTTAAGAAGGCAAATGGAATGCTATCCTTTATTACGAGAGGGATTGAACATAAAAGTAAGGACGTTATGCTGCAGTTATACAGGACATTAGTGAGACTGCACCTCGAATACTGTGTGCAGTTTGATCTCCTTATTTAAGGATGTAAATGCATTGGAGGCGGTTCAGAGGAGGTTTACTAGATTGATACCTGGAGTGAGTGGGTTGTCTTACGAGGAAAGGTTGGACAGACTGGGCTTGTTTCCATTGGAGTTAAGAGTGAGGGGTGATTTGATTGAAGTGTACAAGATCCTGAACGGCCTTGACAAGGTGGACGTGGAAAGGATGTTTCCTCTTGTGGGTGAGTCCAGAACTAGGGGGCACTACTTTAAAATTTGGGGTCGACCTTTTAGGACAGAGATGAGGAGAAGTTTTCTCTCTCAGAGGGTTGTGCGACTTTGGAATTCTCTGCCTCAGAAGGCAGTGGAGGCGGGGTCATTGAATATTTTTAAGGAAGAGGTAGATAGATTCTTGTTAGGCAAGGGAATCAAAGATTATTGGGGTTAGATGGGAATGTGGACATCGAAACACAAGAAGATCAGCCATGATTTTATTGAATGTGGAGCAGGCTCGAGGGGCTGAATGGTCTACTCCTGTTCCTATTTCTTATGTTCTTATGTTGGAAGGTGCTGTCTAAGGATCCCTGGTGAGTTGCTGCAGTGCATCTTGTAGATGGTGAATACTGCTGCCACTGTGCATCAGTGGTGGAGGGAGTGAATGTTTGTGGATGGGGTGCCAATCAAACGGGGTACTTTTTGACTCTGAATTAAAAAGAGAGAGCTGCAGGAGCAGATTTGAAGCAAAGTGGACTTAGAAGCATGAAGGTCCGAGAGGACAGCCGAAGGTTGGTGACTCTGTGCTGTGGTACTCTTTGGAGCAGTGGTGTTCTGCTTGGCACAGCTGAAGATCTGAAAGTGTGCTTGGAAGGTGAAGCTTGAGTGTACACGGGGATCCAGGAGAAAGAAATCTCAGGAGGTGAGATTGAAACCCTGGGGGCGAATCCTGTTTGAAGCCGCCCGATGGAGGGCGACGTGTGGGAAAGAATTCCCAGGCGAGTTTTAAACGTGTAGGTTGGAAACCCTTGTGAGAAAGACAGAGTTTCAGTGAGACAGGTTGGCTCACGGTGTGACAAATTTCTGGGTAGGTTGTTGACAAATCCAGCGAATCTACTTTGGTCAAATCTGTCATTTACTTTGGAGTGTGGTGTGTCTGACCACAGTTTGCCAGTTGGTTCACATGTACCGCGTACTTACCCTGAATATTAGAGTATAAGATAGAGAGGATAAATTGTTTTATCTTTCCAAATTTTCATGTGTCAGTAAGGATATGGCTGGGATGAAGGAAAAGTGAATATTTGAATCATTTTCTTGTGTTTGTATTGAGATCTTTCCAACCTTTTTGTCTGGTGTAAAATAATTCATTTTTCTTGTTTAATAAATGTTTTATTCTTTGTGTTAAAAATTTATCAGCAGACTCCTGTCAATTTGTTTAAGAATTTACCTCCATGATTTCTAAAAAAAACATAAAAGTTAAGATCTATCAGGCCAGGTTTCACTGTGGGATCTGACTTTTCCAGTATTAACATCAGCTAGGATTGTAACCCAGCGAGAAAACAGAATATATTTATTCCTAAGTAAAGTCACTGTTCATTATACATCATTAATTATACATTTCATATACATTAATTATAATTAGTTATACATAATTAATTACTTTCCAGTGATCAATGTCAAAATTGTCATTCAATAAACTTGCAGAGTTATCTCAAAAACTCTTAACCTTTTGTTGATGTTTGCTATTATGCATTAACTGAAATGACCATCATGGCTGTCAATGTCCCAGAGTCCAAAAAAAAAGGATTTGATGCTTCAGGGAGACTGGAGAAGCTGCGATTGTTCCCCTTACAGCAGGGAAGGTTATGGGCAGTTCTAACAGAGGTGTTCAAAATCACAAAGGGCTTCAATAGGGTAAATAAGGAGAAACTGTTTCTACTGGCAGGAGGGTCATAAACTGTTCACTGTTTATTCAGCCTATGGCCTGAATTTTTCGGTCGTTCGACACAGGCGATGAGCAGGCCCGGGAGCAGCTGGGAAACGGACCCCCAACCGCATTCGGCCCCCGACCGCAATTTCACGCTGGCTGGCCAATTAACGGCCAGCCAGTGTGAAGCGTGTGCTGAAGAGCTCAGCGCTGCCGGGGTGGGGGGGGCGGGAAGAGTGCGGGCGATGATGTCATCGTGGGCGCGGGTGTCCGCTGCGAGAGAGCTCCCCGAAGGCAGACAGCTGCTTCAGGGAGCTGCAGACCTGCAAATAATGAAATAAAGCTGTGAAAAGCTGCAAAACAATGTCCATGCATCACAATCAAGCACCTGAAAGCATACCTCATAAAAATACCATCCCCAGATATTTATTTTAATTTTATTTCCTGACAGGAACCTCATCCCGCCCTTGGATGAGGTTTAATGAAAAATGTAAAGGCTGCCTGGCTGATTCGCCCGTTCGACAACCGTGAGGTTGGATGGACCATAAAAATCACAGACAATTGCACTGTTAATGGGCTTAATTATCCCCTTAATTGTCGATGGGCGCGCTTCCAACTTTTTGCACTCTCCTGCCGAATGAAATATCGTGTGAGTGCGCGATGACATAGGGACGCTCGCCCGACATCATCCCCTGCAATTTTACACCCGATCGGGTCGGGTGCCCACCCGCCCACGGGACGTTAAGCTCTGCCCCATGTCGCTACTGTATTATGGTGAATGGTACAAAAGATGGCTCAGAAATATAATGAAACCTGGTCGTAATAAAACCTCATTCTTTCTTCTTCCTTAAAGGAAAATTATGTGCCAGCTGCGTCAGATGCCTCAAGAGGTAAAGTGACTTTCTGTCTTTCAATCCGGCAATGCCTTGATCTTAAAATCCTCATCCTTGTTTTTAAATCCCTCCATGGCCCTTTTCCCTCCCTATCTCTGTAATATTTCCTCCAGCCCCACAACCCTCTAAGATCTCTGCACTCTGCCAATTTTGGCCTCATGTACATCCCCAATTTCCATCGCTTCACCATTGGTGGTCGTGCCTAAGCTCTGGAGTTCTTTCCCTAACCCTCTCCATCTCTCTTCCTCTCTTTTTGTTCTTTAAAACAAAGGGTAGGTTCCTTAAAACCTACCCCTTTGACCGAGCTTTTGGTAACCTGTCCTAATATCTCCTTATGTGGCTCAGCGTCAAACTGTCTGAAAATGTTATTGTGAAATGGATTGGAATGTTTCACCAAGTTAAAGGCGCTATACAATTACAAATTGCTGCTGTGCTGCAAAGAAATGTGATAAATATTTATCTTAAAAAAAATAACAAATTGCTTCTTTTGTTAGCTATTGATGTAGATGCGTCAGATATCAAAGCTCTCTACAGGCGTAGTCAGGCACTGGAAAAACTGGGGAAGCTTGATCAAGCTTTCAAAGATGTCCAGAGATGTGCAATGATGGAGCCCAAAAACAAGACGTTTCAAGAAACATTGAGGCGCCTGAATCATGACATCCAGGACAAGGTGCAGAATTCATTGCTTTTTTGTTAAGTGCGTAGCTTTAGTGCTACATTTTGAAAGCGAGCACGAGATAATAATTGACGATGCCCTGTACTATTGGACTGATGCCCACCCAAACCCTCTGAAACACATATGGAAATTCTTTTTTGAGAGCTCACCTGACCATTTACCAAATTTCAGACCAAAACGGATTCCGCTTTTCAAAGTAAAAATGGAAACAAGTTGCTCAATATAATTTTGATGGCCTGATTCTGTGCCATAAAGTTCTGTGGTGATTCTACATTTATTGATGTAGCAGTCCCAAACTTGCGTGTAAGCTCTGAGATTACCCACTGAATGAGTGAAGAGTCAGTTCCTAAACAGATGTTGCTATGTGATTTTAGACCTTGGGAAATGGTTCTTCCATAGTCTGGTTTCTTTGCCTTTTATCTAATTTATCAAATTAAACATTTTACTGGCTATGTGTTGAGTAAATGACTATATATTGTTCTCCTCCAACAGTTAAAGATTCAGTTCTCCACAGATTCCAGGGTGGAACGGATGTTTGAGGTCTTACTTGATGAGGACATTGACAAAGAAAGGAAGGAAAAGGTTTGTCCAGTTTTCAATTTTCTTTGCATTGGCTGAAGGCGGGATTTGCTCTTTTCTTTCTTGGCCTCCCCACATTCCTGTATTTGAACTAAATAGCTCAATTTTAAAGAGGGGGATTTTTATGTCTTGGGTAAATGAGTTTGTTGGCCAACCAAACTCTAACTGCACGTCTTCCTACGTTCTCATCAATTGCTGCTTGCAACCAATAACGGGGAGAGACTGGTGTAAAAATAAACAGTGATGGTTCATTGAGACATAGGACAGTGTGCTAGATCATACGTGCTCACTCGGAAACCTCCAGAGCTAGGCTTACAGTTCCCAGTTGCCCGTGTTGTACAGTGATTTGTCAGTGCTGTCACATGATCAGTACACTTGCATTCTCTTAAAGGGACAGGGTACCTCACTTTACCACAGGGATGGAACAGAGGGGCCTGGAGCTAAATGTACATATTTCTTTGAAGCTGGCAGGAACATTTGAAAAGGCTCTTAATGGGATCCGTAGTTTTATAAATAGAGGTCTAAAGTGCCAAAGCAGGGAGGGTATGCTGATCATTTATGAATTATTGATTGGGTCCCAGTTGGAGTAATGTGACCAATTCTGGGCATCACGCTTTAGGAAGGATGTCAAAGTCTCAGTGAGGGTCGAGAGTAGATTTACCAAAATGGTACCAGGGACAAGGGACCTTAGTTAAGTGGAGAGACTTGAGAAGCCAGGATTGCTCTCCTTAGAGCACAGAAGGAGATTGGGAGAATTGATAGAGGTGTTCAAAATGATGAAGGGTTTCAATAATTGGACAGTTTCTCCTTATTAACAAATCCCTACATGACTTTGAACACCTTATTTCTCCTTAACCTCTGCCAGTATTTTACCTGCAGCAGGGAGAGAGACACACCATGCGGGAAGCCCCGCAGCTTTAGCTGTGTGAGCTGATGTCAGGTAGGGAGGGGAGCCTCCTTTTGAGGGCCCCTTGGGCCCATCGGAGGCACATCAAGGTCACCCCTCCCCCCCACTCCTTTAACCCTCCCTTCTGGCCTCTTGAACCTGGCCCCCAATCCCCACAGCCCCCCCCCCTTGCCAGGGTCAGGTTGGCAGGCCCTGGCGAGACTTATCTGGGCTCTTCGCTTAGTGGGACTGCCTGTAGTCCCAGCAGTGGCCACCGCTCCTGGTGGAGTTGCTGGGACTCCAGAGCTACTAGTCTTCCGATTGGCCAGCAGCTCTCTCAGATGTGACTCCCCACTGGGCTTGGGTGGATGTCTCGCCTTTCAGCATTTATGTTGCTCCCAGCATTAAGTTACTGTATGGCAGTTATTGGGATTGTAAGTGGGCACACAGGGACCACGACACTTCATAAAATCCACCCCTAGGTCAATCGCGGGACAGGACCACTCACTTCTACGTTAATTAATGTTTGCTTATAAACTTCCTGCTTTCTATGCAATTGGCTTCCAAATCACATGGAAACCTGCACCGCACATTCGGACAAACCTCAGCTTATTGGGAATCTGCAGAATCCATTTCAAGTGTAACTAGGACTAAACCCAAATTATCTGGCACTATAAGTTGTTGTCACATATTTTATAAAATAATCCTAAATTAAGTTTTAATATGCTGATACAAATTTTTAAAAATCACAATTAAAACGTTTTTAAAAATTCATTTATGGGATGTGGACATCGCTGGCTGGGCCAGCATTTATTGCCCATCCCTAATTCCCCTTGAGAAGGTGGTGGTGAGCTGCCTTCTTGAACCGCTGCAGTCCATGTGGTGTAGGCACACCCACAGTGCTGTTAGGGAGGGAGTTCCAGGATTTTGACCCAGCGACAGTGAAGGAACGGCTCGGAGATAAGTGCGCGCCACCTTGCGCAGCGCTCACGAGCATCGCCCGTAGGACATCAGGGAAGAGGCGCCGTGCATTCCGGGGGTGGGGAGGGGGTGGGGCACAGGCAAGTCGCTTTTTCCCGGCAGGCTTTCAGTGCTGTGCCGGGGCAAGGGCTCCAGTGCGGGTGAGGCCGGGCTGGTGGGGAGAGTGGTGGGTCCAAGGCAGCACAGGCTGAAGGAAATATTCAAGCACATGCCGGGGTGGGTGGGTGAGGGGTGCAGAGGGAGAGGGATGGGGGGGTGAGGGAAGTGGCCACATATTTGGAAAAGCTTGTCAGAAGTGATCAATCTTCCACAGCTGAGACCGTTCAGCAGCAGCTCTGTTGGAGTCGGGCCTCTGAAGCTTTTCTGACTAGTTAAGCAATGCACAAGCATGAATGTGACACCAAATGCTCCAAAACATTTCACCCCTATGGCTCAGACTGCAAATTAATGAGCATTTTAGGGGGAAGCAGAGCAATTGGCTGACTGGGTAAGTTGTAGAATCCCTTTGCGAAAGGTGACCATGGTGCAGTCACTAGGGGAGGTGCTCACAGCCCTTTACAATGTCTTTATTAAAGTTTAGACCAGTATCCCTCATGGAGCCACAGGCAAGGAGACATTCTTGGGAGTCTATTTACAATAGTAAACAGTGTGTACAAGTGATTAACACCTGTGCCCAGGCTGTGCAAATGTATCTTCTTAACCTTCCTAACCCTGCCGCTAAGTCTTGGTGCTCCCTGGACATCCACAGTGGAGATGGAGGCAGACTGATGATTGCTGCACTCTGTCTGTGATGACCATGGCAGGTGTCCTCTGGAGGGCCGAGACCTGGAGGGCCCTGGCCTGCTTTTGGGATCCTGCTGTGTGGCAGTGGCACCCTCCTCGGCCTGTGGAGCTGGATTTACTAGAGTCACAGGAAGAGGCAATTCAGATGGGCCGGGCACTCCCAGAGTCACCTGGGGGAATCGCTCCAGGGAGTGGGGGGTGGTTTGGGTACACCTGCTGATCCTCCTTCCTATGGGTGCCTGAGGGCTCCTGGCTGATTCCTTGAGGAGAATGGAGAAGCTGGAGTGAGATCGAGCTGCCCTGCACCCCCATCGCATTGACACTGTTGGCCACCAATTATGGCGTCAGCGATGGCATTCAGCCTGTGCAGAAGTGCAGGACCGATGTCCTTCACCAAGGTCTCATGGTGGCTGCCATCCTACCACTGTTGACTCGATGCGTTGACATGCCGGCGCTTTCACCTCAGCCTGAAGGCGGACGGACTCTTCCATTGTGCCTTGCAATCTGAGGAGTGCAACAGACATCCCTTCCCGATGCTGTGTGGTTGGTTAGGTGTGCCATGGACGGGATGAAGACATGACCTGCAGGACAGATGAAGGTGTGTGAGAGAGAGTGAATGGTGATGTCCCTTGAACAGGCAGTGAGTGAGAACCTTGTGGATGTGTGATGGGTTTGTGAACGTGTGAGTTGAGAGTGATGAAAAGAGTGACTTACCCTGGCGGTATGGAGGAGATCATTCATCCTCTTTCGGCACTGGGTGGCTGTCCTCTTTTCTGGGGTGTTGCCGCTGACCACCGCTGCCATGTTGGATTGGTGACCTTGCTGGTCTTCACCCAGAGAGGGAGTAGAGGACTTCATGGTGGGCCTCCACTGTGTCCAGCAAGGGAGGCGTCGCTAAATTTGGGGGCAGCATGTTTCCTTCCTTTGGCAGCCCTGACTTTCCAGCAGCTTCCGATCCCTTGGAGAGAGTTAGCTCTGTGCAGGGGTGCCCTTTAAATAGGACGCCCGGATTACCTGCGGCATGGTGTGATGGTAGGGCGGGCGAATCATAGGCCGCCCTGCCAGCAATCCGGCATGTTTCCCATGATTGCATAATTTATGAGGCGGGAAGGGGACGATGCGGCGCAAAAACCCACCACTGCAGCCGGCGGGTAAAACACCTTTCTTCACGCCCGCTACCACACTTAGTGCGAATCTGGGACAATTCCACCCAATGGTGTTTACAGTTTTTGACTTTTCAACAGGAGGAAATTCTCAATCAGTCATAATGTCAAGTTATGCTTGTTGCCAGCTGTGTTGAGATTACTAGTTCACACAAATTCTTGCCGTACAAATGTTAAATTTTCTCCCTTTTACTGATTTCTTTTTACCAGGCTGCAAATAACTTGATTGTACTGGCGAGGGAAGATGCAGGAGCTGAACGGATTTTCCAAAACAATGGTCTTAATCTGTTGATGCAACTGATTGAAACCAAAAAGCCAGAGATGATGATTGCTGCAATAAGGACACTTTCAGGCATGTGCAGTCGCCACAAGTCACGGGTGAGTAGTGTCAGCTTACATTGAATGACATTGAATGTACAGCAGAGTAACAGGCCATTCGGCCTATCTGATTGGCGTTTATGCTCCACATGAGCCTCCTCCCACCTGTCTTCATCTCACCCTATCAGCATATCCTTCTGTTCCTTTCTCCCTCATGTGTTTATCTAGGTTCCCCCTTAAATGCATCGATTCTATTCACTTCATTCACCTCAAACACTCCCTGTGGTAGCGAGCTCCAGATTCTCACCACTCTCTGGATAAAGAAGTTTTTGCTGAATTCCCAAGTGGATTTATTGGTGATGGTCTTATATTTTTGACTTTGGGCTCCTCACAATTTGAAACATCTTCTCTACATCTTACCTATCCAACACCTTCAAGACTTCAATACTCTCCATTTGCCTGGATGAGTGAATCTCCACCAACACCAAAGAAACTTGACACCGTCCAGGACAAAGCAATCCACTGGATTGGCACCCCATCCACAAACATTCGCTCTCTCCACTGCCAACGAACAGTAGCAGCAGTGTATACCATCTACAAGATGCCCTGCAGGAATTCACCAAGCCTCCTTAAAGAGGACCTTCTGAACCCTTGATCACTACCATCTATAAGGTCAAGGGCAGCAGACACATGAGAACACCACCACTTGGAAGTTCCCCTCCAAGCCACTCACCATCCTGACTTGGAAATATATCACCGTTCCTTCATTGTCGCTGAACCAAAATCCCAGAACTCCCTCCCTAGCAGCACAGTGGGTGTACCTACACCACATGGACTGCAGCGGTTCAAGAAGGCAGCTCACCACCACCTTCTCAGGGGCAATTAGGAATGGGCAGTAAATGCTGGCTTAGCCAGCGATGCCCACGTCCCATGAATGAATTTTTTAAAACCCTGCTCTTTCCCCACAACCTCGCAAAATTTTCCTCCTTCAAGTAGGTATCCAATTGCTTTTTGAAAGTTACTATTGAATTTGCTCTCACCACCCTTTTAGGCAACGCATTCCAGATCTTAACAACTTTCTGCGTGTAAAAAAATGTTTCTTCATATTGTCACTTCTTCTTTTCCTATATACCTTTAACCTGTGTCCTTTAATTACCAACCTTCCTGTCACTGGAAACAATTCCACCCTGTCCACTTCATCAAAACCCTTTATATTTTTTGAATACCTTCTGTTATAGAGTTGATTTTCCAGGCAACTTTCCTTGGTGGGCATATTTAACTTTATTTACAAGACAGCAGCAGCAACTACATGTGCGCATCAAGCTCCATAACTAAAGAAAAACTCCCCCTTAGAGGTTCCCTGCGCTGCTAACTCATTGGTTTACACAGATCATGTGAATCTTACAACACAGGATTATTCTTAAAGCTACAGTCCTACTTTTATCAAAACTATAATTACTACATCCCTCCCCTTTAGCTTTTCTGTACATTCTGTATTTACAAGGATATTTATCTCACGACATTGAAATATTTACACAGGTCATGAAATTACAAGTTCAGTCTTTCAGGTAGTTTCCTGATCGATGTGGAATGTTGTAGCTCCATGACATCTGATTCTTTTGCAGGAACCACATTCTCTGGAACCGCATTAACTTCAGGTACCTCATTAGGCACAGGCAGTTCAGTGTCTTCCACTCTGACAGAGACGTCGGGCATGTCTGTCCTTGGTTGAGCAACTTCAACAGGAACCACAGGTTCAGCAATGGTTACAGGTGGAACATCATTTTGTTGGGGTATCTCCCTTCTTCTTAAATGATCCACATGCTTACAGGTGATCCAGCCCTCCACTTCCACGTAGTATGACAATGGTCCGGTCACAGGACCATTCACCATCATTTACCAGGTAACCACTATGGTCCTCCACCGAAATTCCTTACATATACTGCTTCTCCAACAGTAAATTGTCACTCACGACTATGCAAATCATGAGTCGCTTTTTGGTTCCCTTGATTTTTCTCCACCTTCCCCTCCAAATTGGGATGTATCAGGACTAATCCTGTTTGAAGATGGTGTCTCATCAGTAATTCTGCAGGTGATGCTCCTATCATAGTGTGGGGGATTGTTCTGTAGTGAAATTGGAAATGACAAAGTCTAGTTTCCAACAATTCACCTAGTAACATTTTCATTCCCACCTTCTATGGTCTTTTCGGACCTTCTTCCTTTTTATCTCCTTCTTTTACCACAGCATTTAGTGTCGGCCTTCATTTTAACTTCACTGTCGGCCAGACTTCTCTCAGGTGACATCTCAATTTGTCTTAGTTCAGTAGTTGAGCTGCCCATGATTTCATTATCTACCCGCATCTTGGAAAATTTTACGACTTTTGCTTTCAAATCCTCTTTAGCTTCATTCAGCTGATTCTTCAGCTCTTCTGTCTCCTTCTTGTATCTGTTGGCTTCCTCCTGGAACCTTGAACATTGCTGCATCTTCTCTGCCAATTGATTCTTCAGTTTGTTCAGAAAACAAGAGGTGTTAAATTCTTCCCGTTTCTCTTCGTAATTTCCCAGAGGTACAAACTTTGACCTGAGATCCTTGTCGTGTGTGAAGGTCTTTCAACAGGTTTTCCTTTTCTTTGTGAAGCTCACTCACTTCATCTTGAACTCTGTCATTCAGCAGAGTCTCCTTGAGTTTCTTCTGCTGTTCTTCCATGTCGTTGTTTAAGACACTCTTCATTTCTTCAGGTTGCTGAATGGCTACACATTCCTTTTTCATCCAGTTGTGGTCCTTGGACTCTCCAGGCTCTTTCTGAAGGACCATGCCTTGTTCCTTTTCCAACTCAGGAACTCTTTCTGCTTCCTTTTGAAATCTCACTGGCCACCAAGGTTAATTTCCCACAACCAATTTCGAACTAAAAGTCTCGGTCCTCTGCCTTCTAATACCATCACTGGTAGTTGTGCTGTTTGGTGTCTATAATAAACAGTCACTCTGGTGATACCTTTTACCTGGATTTCATCATCTGTGTACGTTTTCAACTTGGCAGAGGTTTGTTCCAACTTTAATTGCTGAGCACCTTTATTTAAATATCTGAAAGTGTGTTCCCCTACACCAGTGATAGAAGCACCCGTGTCTACTTCCATTTTTAAGGGTCCACCATTCACTTGCACTGTGACAATAATTGGCTCTGTCTTCCCAACTTTCATGTTGAATAATGAATAAATGTCAGAATTGTAAAAGCAAAATGCTGCGGATGCTGGAAATCTGAAACAAAAACAAAAAATGCTGGAAAAACTCAGCAGGTCTAACAGCATCTGTGGAGAGAGAAACAGATTTAACGTTTTGAGCCTGTATGACTCT
Source organism: Cetorhinus maximus (assembly GCF_964194155.1). Classification (NCBI taxonomy): domain Eukaryota; kingdom Metazoa; phylum Chordata; class Chondrichthyes; order Lamniformes; family Cetorhinidae; genus Cetorhinus; species Cetorhinus maximus. Next base: position 180,021,765 of record NC_135880.1, read on the forward strand.
GAAGAAGGGTCATACGGACTTGAAACGTTAACTCTGTTTCTCTCTCCACAGATACTGTCAGGCCTGCTAAGTTTTTCCAGCATTTTCTGTTTTTGTTTCAAATGTCAGAATTGGTTGTTTCTGGCTCTTCCACGCTATATAGTTCATTGAACTTCATTTGTTGCCTGGAAGCCTGTTTTAATATCAACTTTGCAAGGTTTCAATACGCATCCACTTCTGTGACAAAAATAACACTCTACCTTTTCAAATTGCCAATTATTAGGAGTATGATTGTTTCCATGTTGATAAAAATTAGTTTTCGACTTTGCTGCTAAGCTGTTTTCTCAACGTTTTCGGTTAGTGGGGGTTGTTTCCCGCTTCGCATCGGAGTCCCGGCTTTTTGCGCCACTTTCGGCTGACCGTTCCTGTCCAACTAGGAAAATGATGCCATTTTGCGCACCTTGAATCCCTTACAGCGCTTTCCATTGCAAGCGCTATTTCTAACGCATTTTTAAAGTCAAGGTCCACTTCAGCCAGCAATTTTTGCTGAATAGCATCCTCCTGCATGCCACAGGCCAAACGATCCCTTAGCATATCATTCAGGGTTTCACCGAAATCACAATATTCCGTTAGTTATTTTACTTTCACCATGTAGGTAGAAATGGACTGGGGCTCTATTCCATGAATTAAACCTGAACCTCTGCATTGTGACTGAAGGTTTGGGTTGAAAATGCTGCTTAATGAGGTCCACTAATTCACTGAAGGTCTTCGAATCTGGGGCACTGGGGGTCATCAAGCTTCAAATTAAACTGTAGATTTTGCTCCCACAAATACTCAGAAGAGTTGCTCTCCTCTTTTCCTCCCCCGTGATTTCATTGGCTTGAAGGTAGAATGCAAGACGTTCCATATATTGAGACCAGTCGCCTGTGGCTGGTTCAAAGGGATCGATTCTGCCAAACTGTGGCATCTCGGATGAGTATATCTTCCTTTCTTTTTAATGAACTTAGATACTCATAATCGCTGGATAAGGGACAGTACTGGATCTGATTTATCCTCATTGTCAGTTTGTTATAGAGTTGATTTTCCAGCAACCTTTCTTGGTGAACACATTTAACTTTACTTACAAGACAGTAGCAGCAACTACATGTGTGCATCAACTCCCCCTGAGAGGTTCCCTGTGCTGCTAACACATTGGTTTAGACAGATCATGTGATCTTACAACACACGATTATTCTTAAAGCTACAGTTCAACGTTTATCAAAACTATAATTACTACACCCTCATTAAACCTTTGAATCTCTGCACTGAGGACAATAATTTTCTCTGCAGTGCCTCCAAACTTCAAATTCATAAGATTTGTCATAAGTGACCATTAGCTAAATGAAAGTTCATGGAACTGAATTATTGACCTGGTTAGGAGCTTGGTTAGACAGTTAAAAAACAGAATTGAGATAGTGGGTGCAGTAGAAAAGTGTTCGGGTTGGTAAGGGTTAATGTGGTACTGGGGAAACAGGACTGCCCACATTATGATGTAGAGAGTCACATGATGGTAGACCGTGTGTAGGGAGAGTCTGAGGGAAGTTGGTACGAAGATAGCTCCATACCTTGGAGGTAAGTGTATAGTTATGTGTTAGCAGTAAACAGTTTATGTTCAACCACACAAGCCTCCAGACCTCTTAGTGAGATCCCAAACAACCTTACAACAGTGGGTATGTTCTCAAACTTGAAAGAAGTAACACAAGGATTTGTGCTGGGGCACAACTATTCACTGTATTTTTTAATGACTTAGATAATACAATAGAGAGGCAAATATCAAATTTTGCTAATGATACAAAGATTGAAAATGCAATAAGTAGAGTAGGCGGGAGCATAAAATTACAAGGAGACATTGATAGATTAAGTGAATGGGCTAAACTGGCAGGTGGATTTCAACACAGGTCAGTGTGAGACCTCAGCTCTGAAGAAGGGTCATATGGACTTGAAATATTAACTTTGTTTTTTTCTCTTTCCACAGATGCTGTCAGACCTGCTGAGTTTTTCCAGCATTTCCTGTTTGTTTTTGTTTTTGTTTCAGATTTCCAGCATCCGCAGTATTTTGCTTTTATATCAGTATGAGATCATCTAGTTTGGAAACATTTATTACATTAATGGTGATAAACTAGCGACAGTGAAGGTCCAAAGAGATTTAAGGGTTCATGTACACATCACTAAAATGTATTGGTCAGGTACAAAAAGTAATCAAAAAAGCTAATGGAACATTAGACCATATCTAGAGGGGCAGAATATAAAGAAAAAGCATCTTGCTACAGCTATACAAAGCTCTGTTCAGACCACATCTGGAGATCTGTGTATAGTTCTGAGCATTGCACTTTAGAAAGGATATATTGGCCTTTGAAAAAATGTAGTGCAAATTCACCAGAATGTCACCAGGGCTCCAAGGGTTAAATTAAGGGGGGAGATTACATAAACTAGGCTTGTATTCCCTGGAATGTAGGGGGCTAATGGGAGATTTTGATTGAGAGCTTTAGTGTCAGTTATTGGTTTTAATTCTGAGATTGATATTTTGCTAGCCCAAGGGTATTAAGGGAGATGGAGCCCAGGCGGAAGGTTGGAGTTCTGATGCAGATCAGCCATGATCTCATTGAATGGCAGAACAGTTGGAGGGGCTGAATGGCCTTGTGTTTTCATATCTGAGTGTGTTCTGTGGCATCATTGGGAGGGTTGAGCACTAATCTGATTGTAATTTTATGTTTCTAGGCGATTGCTGTATTGCATTTTGTAGGCTTGGACAAAATTTGCAGTCTCATGGCCCCGGACAATGAAGAGATTGCATTGGCAGTGTCGAGTCTCTTCCAAACAATCCTCGATAACTTTGAAGGAGTAGATAGTAAGGAACATCGTGGAAAGGATGAAGCTCTGGTGCTAGGTATGTAAAATGGTGACCACAGATCTGCTTACAGCCACAACAGGAGACAATTAACCAGTTTCAAAGTATATTAGACAATCAGCATAGAGTCAATCATGCCATACATAACCCTGTTACAATTTAATTATTATTTGAGCATTGTTGCTGTAGGCTAGGTGTTTATTTATTGCCTGGCTGTACTTGTGATGTCCTAGGGAAGTGGTTCTCGAACTAGGGTCTGTAGACCCCTGGGGAATGCAGAGACTTTCATTAGGACATGAGAAATAGGAGCAGGAGTGGGCCATTCGGGTCCTGGAGTCTGCTTCGCCATTCGATACAATCATGGCTGATCTTCTGCCTCAACTCCATTTTCCCTCCCACTCTCCATATCCCTGGGCTGGAATTTCATGCCCTGCTGCTGGTGGGTTTTTAGGTGGGGGGGATGAGCGTGAAATTTTAGGAACGGGATTCCCTCTGAGTTCCTACCCACCCCAACCCCGCAGCGATTAATGGCCACTTAAGGGTCGTTTCCCACCCAGCTTCAATTTTTAGGCTGGCGGGAGGATTTACCTGGCGTGGGGGGAAGCCCGAAAATGAACGGGCTTAGATCTCAAGCTGGGGTGGTGGGGGGGCTTCATCAGAAGCCCCCTTCTTAAGGCCTGGTGGCTGTTGGACCCCTCTCCCTTCACCACCCCCCCCTCTCCCCTGTCACCCACTTTGAGCCCACCCAGGCCTTCCCTACTGTGGGACCCCTTAAACTTACCTTGTCCTCCATCCCTGGGACTTAGGCTCAGGCATCTTCCTGGAGCTCCTCTTCAGTCCACTGCAGTTCTTATCGCTGCAGGGGCTAGAAAGCTACTGGCCAATCAGATTGGCTGGCAACTCGCTAAGGCAGGACTTCCTCTCACGTGAGAGGAGGAAGTCCCGCCTGCAGCCAATTGGCGCTCATTCAAGCGTGAAATGGCTGCAGGGCAGGCAGATTCGGCGAGGTTGTGTTCCCCACCAACTCTTCAGACGTTGGGAAGGGAAACCCCGCCGTCCAAAAAGTTCAGGCCCCGATTCCCTGAGAGACTAAAAACCTATCTATCCCAGCCTTGGATATACTCAGCAATGGAGAATCTGCAACCTTCTCGGGCACAGAATTCCAAAGATTCACAGCCCTTTGAGTGAAGAAATCTCACCTCATCTCAATCCTAAATGATCAACTCCTTGCCTGGAGGTTGTACCCACCCCCCGCCAGTGTTCTAGGTTCCCCAGCCAGGGGAAACCACCTCCCAGTGTCTGCCCTGTCAAGCCTCTTCAGAATCTCGGATGTTTCAGTGAGGATACTTCTCATTCTTCTAAACCCCATGGCATATAGACTCAATTTACTCAGCCTCTCATCCAAGGCCAACCCTCTCAGCCCAGCAGCCAACCCAGTGAACCTTTGCTGTACAGCCTCCAGGCAAGTATATCCTTGCTTATCCAAACCAAAACTGAGCCTGGTACCTCAGGTGTGGCCCCACCAAATCCCTGTAACAATTGTAGCAAGTCTTCCTTGTTCTTGTACTCCAGTCCCCTTGCCACAAAGGTCAGCATGTCATTTTCTTGCTGTACCTGCATGCTAATTTTCTTTGTTCCTCATACGGGTGCACCCAAATCTCTTTGAACATCAGCATTTAGAAGTTTCAGACCTTTTAAAAAGTATTCTGCTTTTTGATTCTTCCCCACGTTGAATTCCATTTATCAGCTAATTGTCCACTTACTTAATCTGTCTAGATCTCTTTGCAGCCTCTTTGTGTCTATTATGTTTTACTTTGGGGTCACTTTGCTCGTGAACCGGTTGCACGCTTATCTGTCGGCAGGCGAGTCGATTATAATATACTGCAGACGCAGAGACCAATATGAAATGAAGCACACACTATTTATTTACACAAACAACAGAGCACTAACAGGATGTGTGCTTCCCCAACCAGACCCCACCCTAGACTAACATTAACATGGTAGCCCGCGCTACACAGCTATTGGGTCTTACAATCATGTGGTCAATCTGCTCACATTCTCTTAAAGGTGTATTGCACCTCAGATTACCACAGTGTCCTTCTCACAGCTTACATTCCCACCTAACTTTGTATCATCAGCAAACCTGGGTTCACCTTCGTCAAAATCATTAATATAGATTGTAGATAGCTGCAGCCCAAGCACTGATCCTTGCAACACTCCACTAGTTACAGCCTGGCAACTTGAAAATGCCCTGTTTATCCCTACTCTCTGCTTCCTGTCCTTTAACTAATCCTCTATCCTTGCTAATATTTTACCCCCAACTCCACGAGCCCTTATCTTACGTATTAACCTTACCTTATGTATGGCACCTTACTTAATGCCTTTTGGAAATCCAAGTATACTACAGCTACTGGTCCCCCTTTATCTACCTTCTAATTACATCATCAAAAACTCTAATAAATTTGTCAAACACAATTTCCTTTTCATAAAATATTGACTTTGTTTGATCATACTATGTGCGTTGTTAAGACTTCTTTAGTTATAGTTTTCAACATTTTGTTTTTAATCAAATGTATTTTTGCTAAACATATTGTATTGTCTCTTTAAATGTTTCACACTGTTTAAGTTCTGACATACCTTTTAGTCTATTTACCCAATCAGCCTTAGCCAGCCTTCCCCCTTACACTTCTGTAATTAGCTCTCTTTAAGTTTAAGACTTGTGCTTGAAATGGGAGCATGGCATTCTGAAATTTAATATGTAATTGAATTGTATTATGATCACTCTTTCAAAGAGGATCTTTTACAATGAGATTACAGGTCGAGTATCCTTTATCCATAGATCTAAAAACTGAACACATCCAAAAACCGCACTTTTTTTGAACCACATCGACCTTTAGCGCGGGAAGTCCAGTTGTTTGTCTGCACTGTTTACCTGGTGATTTTTGTGGTGAACATGTCAAAAAGAAACTTATTACAGGTATCCTGTATGTACTATTCAGTGATACACCTTACTTTCCTATCCATTTGATTTACTTTAGGCTATAGCAAGCCTAGGTTTAGGCTATTGTAATGTAAGTTTATATGTGGTGTCCAAAAACTGAAATGATCTGAAATCCAAAACGCAATCAGCCCCGAGGGTTTTGGATAAAGGATACTCGACCTGTATTCATTAGACCTCCTCAAGGGTAATTAGGGATGGACAATAAATGCCAGCAATGCCCACACCCCATGAATGAATAAAAATAATCTCTGTGACTTGGGTTCTCTGAACCCTTGAATAAGATTGACAGCTGGAATCCCTAGCACCATAGAACAACACAACAGCGAAGGAGGCCATTGTGTCTATATACTGGCTCTTTGAAAGAGCGATCCAATTAGTTTCAACTTCCTGCTCTTCTGCCACAGCCTTGTAAACGTTGCCCTTTCAAGTATTTATCCAATTTCCTTTTGAGTTTGTTCTGCCACCCTTTCAGGCTGTGCAATCTTCTTGTTCTTTTGTCAATAAAGTTAAACCTGTGTCCTCTGGTTGCTGACCCCTCTGCCACTGGAAACAGTTTCTCCTTATTAACTCAACCAAAATCCTTTTGAACTCCTCCATCAAGTCTGCCGTAACCTTCTTTGCTCTAAGGAGAACAGTCCCAGGTTGTTGAATGACTCCGTGTGCCTCAAGTCCTTCACCTTCGGTGGAAGTTTAGCAAATCTTCCCACTACCCTCCCCAAATATTTGAATTTTTGACTGATGTGAGATTTTTGATGGCATCTAAGTTGCCGTGAATCTGTTTCATTTTTCCGTAGATACCTCTAAGGATGTGAAGATGATCATCACACATCTTCTAGAAATGCTGACTCACAAAAATGTCTCAGGACACGGACGGGATCAAGCACTTAATCTGCTGATCAGAAATGTACCTCGAAAGGACCTGGGTATTAAAGACAACACCAAAAGCTTGGATACGATTGATATTGGTGTGTACACCCTTCATAGTTTTGTACTTCTGTCTGTATAACTGGGACAACTTTGCCTGCACAGAGTTTCTTTGCCAGCAGAACATTGCGGAAGAACGTTTCTCTGCTTGTGCCAATACTAAGAGTTGGTACAACAGTTACCCAAGGTGTTGTGTCAATCAAAAACAAGACATCAGGTCTGGCTCTGCAAATTTCCTTTCACTTTATCCCCAGACTCAGCATCTTTTTTGGGGAGAGAGTTCCAGATTCCTACTACCCTTTGCGTGAAGGAGTGCTTCCTGACATCACACTTGAGCTATAAGATCTGCCCCCTTTTTCTGGACCCCCCCTGCACCAGAGCAAATAGTTTCTCTCTATCTACATTAACTCTATTCCTCTCTCCACAGGGCCTGCCAGACCTGCTGAGTTTTTTTCAGCAGTTTCTGCTTTTATTTCAGATTTTGTGGGTTTGTGATGTGTTGACAATTGTTTGCTTCTATATAACTTAAATTATCATTTTAAAGTGGTTTGGTGGCACGATAAAGGGAAGACAGTGTTGTGAAATCCAAATCTGCCGATTCCTTTCCTTATCCAACTCACAAATGACATTTTCCCTCAAGGCTTGAAGAAGATCTTGAAAGTAGGAGGACAGATCCCCGAACTGCCCAACTGCTTGCCACTGACTGAGAACACCTGCCTCACTGCTTCCATCTTACTCAACAATCTTTACAATGATCTTCGATGTGATGAGGAAAGAGCAACTTTTCGAAAAATCTGCGAGGGATATGTAACGTAAGTAGCATAATGTATCAGGTTAGCCATTCGGTTTGGACTTCTGTTTTACACATTGATTACAACCCTTTAAAGGCTTTGTGGATGTAGTAAATGGAATTTTATGAATGAGAGGTTTTTTTTCAACAGAGTGAAGTCTGCAATAGACATTTAGAATTTTATAGGGCTGGATTTTCAGCTTGGCATGCGGGCGCACGCCCAACAAGGGGAAAATCCTCCCCATAGAACTTTATTTTATCTCTTCTCCTCAAGGGTCCTGAGGGATGCCCATGGTGGGTACTAGGTGAGTTGGCATAATCGGTGTAAGGGCAAAGGGTGGTGGGTGGGGGACATGGGTTGACATGATGTAGCACTAAGTTGGCATAGGGGCAATAAAGGGCCATGGGGGGGTGTGGCCATAGGTTGGCATGGAGGGTATGAGGTGTTATGGGGATGGGTGGGGGGCATGAGATGGTAAGGGTTGGCATGAATGGGGCATGGGGAGTGCGTGGGGAGTTATCTTTCATGTTTTATTCTTTATCTTTAAACTTTGGACACAGTGCCGGATCCCTGAGGCAGGCCTTCCCCCCAAGGCTGGCTCTGCGCTCAGCATCCACCTCAGCTCTTCCCGGTTTCCCGCCCTAACTTCCAATCCAGCCCGCTCCCCCAAACTGAAAATCTGATGTTCGGGCAGCCATTTTTAAAGGTTGGGTTCGGGGAGCCAGCAATTCTCCCATCTTTGCACGCCCTCCCGGGAGCGAGAATCTGGGCCCTAGTCTCAGTAATGATGACTCAAAAAGCACCAGATTGTTGTTAAAACTCCATCTGGTTCACGATAGTCCTTTATCCTCACCCAGTCTGGCCTAGAGGTGACTCCAGACCCACAGCTACATTGAATATCATGAAATACTAGCACTGAAACAACAACTTGCATTTATGTAGAACCTTTAACATAGTAAAACATCCTAAGACACTTCACAGGAGTGAATTCGGACAAAATTTGACATTGAGCCGCATAACATTATTAGGGCAGATGACCCAAAAGCTTGATTCAGGAGAATCTTAAAGGAGGAAAGAGAGGTAGAGAGGAGGAGTAGTTTAGGGAGGGAATTTCACAGTGTGGGGCCCAGGCAGCTGAAGGTAGGGCCACCGGTGTTGAAATGGGGGAAATTGGGGACACTCAGGAGACCAGAATGGGAGGAGTGCAGAGATCTTGGAGGGTTGTAAGGTTGGATGAGGCTACAGGGAGGGGTAGGCCATGGGAATTTTAAAATCAAGGCGTTTCCAGACTAGGAGCCAATGACGGTCAATAACGGGTGAATGGGTATTGCTGTGAGTTAGGACATGGGCAGCCGTGTTTTGGGCGATCTCTTGTTTACAGAGGGCTGAAAGGTGTGACCAAAGAGGAAACAAACTTTTTTTTTATGTCTGTCTACTGATGCTGCAGGAGCAAGTTTGATCCTCATAACATGGAAAAGAACCTGCATGCGATCCAGTGCGTGACCGCACTCCTCCAGGGACCCTTTGATGTTGGAAACAGCATTCTGGCCCTGCAAGGCGTCATGGAGATGATGGTCGCATTGTGTGGTTCAGAGAAGGAGATTGACCAGTTGGTGGCAATAGAGGCCATCATCCATGCAGCAAGCAAAGCCAGCAGAGCAAATTTCATCATTTCTAATGGAATCACTTTACTGAAGGACATATATAAGAAGTCAACTAATGAGAAGATCAAAATCAGAGCGTTGGTGGTAAGTTTCATTGAGGAGTTTTGCAGCCTTTTTGTCAATTTTTTGCTGCTCAGTTGCACTGGTTTTCAGTGCAATTTGCTCAAAATTGGGCCAAATGTAATGTGAAGATCCTAATCTAATGATTAATGTTATTTGACTCTTTCTATCACTTTTTGTATTTTGATACTTAACTTGGAAAAATGATCAGTTGTAAAATGAACTCAATCTCGGCCGTGATAGACGTTGATTTCAAATAAATAAACCTTTGATTTGATTTGATTCGAATCTGATGCGCAAATTGTAAAACGCTAGGAGGTGGCATGCTTACCTCTGGGTCAGAAGCTCTGGATTCAAGTCCCACTTCAGGACTTGGATGGCCATGGGAGGTGTGTTTGTAATGTTGCCAGACAAGTTGATTATCAGCCTGTAAATCCTTCCAATACGCCTGATGGCAGGCGGTAAGAGTGGGAGAGTGTCCTGGTCAGCCATACTGCAGAAGGCAATGGCAAACTATTGTGGCATTTTACTAAGCATAATCATGGACCAATCCAATGGAAGTCCATGGTCATCAATGCCTGCATGGTGTCTGAAGGAGGAGGAATAATGCTCAGTGCAAGTTGAGTTTCTGCGATCTTTTGGTTGAAAAAAATTTGAAGCTAGAAGCCAACCCAACCAACAAAACTGGTCACGCCCCTGGTATGAATCAATAACCATGGGGTTTCTGCTAACTGTGCTCGTTTGAAGGGCTTCGAAGAATACCAAAAATCAAGCTGGCTCTTTTAGACAAAAGAACACCAATAGGAATCCTTTTAATGCTTCTGGGTGTAATTTTTGCTTAAATTTACAGAGAAACTAACTAATGTATCTCAATCTAACTATCAAATGATTCTATAAAGTTTTTTTTAAAAAGAGTTATTTACAGTAATTTAGAACCACAGGTGGTGAATTGACACTGATTTAATCTGCTAATTTTCCTGATAAACCAATTTTCAATCGGTACTAATCAAACTGCACCAAGTTACCTCTTAAATATATCAAGGATTATTTCCTAAACCAATTTTTAAAAAATTCATTCAGAAATTTTGCCTCATTGCACTGGTTTGTGACAGAGTTTGCATTCAGTGATGTGCAAATAAATTTGAGCAGAAATTTGGGCAAAAAATGCACTCAAATGGATGCAGTTTTGGGTGTAACTAACATCTGTCTCACCAAGGTCTAAATTCTACTCCTTTGTGCTCTGGGTAGAAGAATATTCTCTCTTTCCTTATCATGTAGCTAACTAGAATGATGCCTGATGTTATCTTGATGTGATAGCATACTTAAAATGAAATATGTGGATGCAATTGTAGTATTTTGTTTAGCTCATGTGGAAATGGCTGAGCAAATTTGTCCAATGCCATAAATGTGTAACAGATAGCTTCACTCCACAATTTAAAATGAGATATGTATCGTACAAATTAACCACGTGACATTCACATTCTTGTGAGGTTTCAGCAATGTAACAGCTTGGGAAATGTTTGCATTCAGTCAAATTTCTTACACCTCCAATCTTAACCTGGCTTTGAGTGGTATCTGCAGTTTGGCCCCTTTAATATCAGCCAACATTGTCTCAATCTCTTTATTCTTTCCAATTCATGTTCAAAGCACCCCTGTATTTTACTGAGCTTATTTTACAAATTATATGGAATTTACAGCAGAGAAACAAGTAATTTGGCCCGACTGGTCCATGTTGGTTTTTATGCTCAACATGAGCCTCCTCCCACCTCCTCTTCATCTCACCCTATCAATCTGTCCTACTCATTTCTCCCTCACATATTTATCTAGTTTCCCCTTAAATGCATCTGTGCTATTCCCCTCAATCAATCCTTGTGGCAGCGAGTTCCACATTCTCATCAATCTCCGTGTAAAGACGTTTCTCCCGAATTCCCCATTGGATTTATTAGTGACTATCTTATACTTATAGACCCCAGCTTTGGTCTCTCCCATAAGTAAAAACATCTCCCCTAAATCTACCTTAACGAACTCCTTCATAAGTTTAAGGACATCTTTCAGACCACCCTTCAATCTCTTCTAAGGGAAAACAAACCCCATGCTGTTCAGTCGGTCCTCAATAAAACACTTTTTAATTAAGGCCATGAACTTTTAATCTCCTTAATCTCAGCTGGAATGGGCTGAGTTTAACATTATTTACAATATGGCTGCTCTTCAGCAAAATAATCTATGAAATCTATTAAAATAAAATGAACAACATTTAGGTTATTTCCACATATGGTTGGTGGCTTTTATTTCCATATTTTCACAAACGATGGAATATTTTAACTTTCCTGCCAAGTTAGTTTGACGACTTCTGTCATTCTTCAATGGGAATAAAATGAAAGTGAGCTGATTTTTTCAGAACACATATTATTCCATCTCCTGAAATAAACTCCGTTGATCTGTTAATGAAAGGGCTGATTGTAATTTTTAGTGATATGTGGCTGCCGGTTTCCTATTTGAAGAGTTGGTGTTTAAATATATTTAAAATCTTGTGTGTGTCCCTGATAGGGTCTCTGCAAGCTTGGATCAGCAGGGGGAACTGACTACGGTCTGAGGCAGTTCTCTGAGGGATCCACTGAGAAACTCGCAAAACAGTGCAGAAAGTAAGTACCTCGAGTATTAGGTTTACAATTTGCATTTAATGTAAAACAAACTCAAGATGCCTAACAGGAGTGTTATCAGACGAAATTTGACAGCAAGCTACATGAGGAGATTAAAGGGCAGGTGACTGACTAAAACTTGGTCAAAGAGATGGGTGTTAGGGCATTGTTGAAGAGAGTTAGAGAGACGGAGAGGTTTGAGGGAGGGAACTCTACAGATTAGAGTCCAGCCAGTTTAAGGCATGGCTGCTGATGGTGGCAGGATTAAAATTGGGAGCGTGCAAGAGGCCAGAATTGGAGGAGCGCAAGGATCTTGGAGGGTTGTAGTTCTGCAGGAGATTACAGAGATTGGGAGGAGGCGAGACCATGGAGGGATTTCAACTCAAGGATGAGGATTTTAAATTTGAGGTGTTGGTGGGCCAGGAGCCAATGTAGGTCAGTCAATAGGCTTCCACATTTTATCTTTTTCTGGTGGAACATTATAAAACTGTTTTTTATTAACTCCAGTTTTCCGTGATATATTGGCTTTTTTTCATTCGTTCACGGGATGTGGGCATCACTGGCTAGGCCAGCATTTATTGCCCATCCCTAATTGCCCTTGTTGGACATCGAATTGATAGTGGTCCGGAGGGCTTGTAAAGAATGGTGTTGGAAAAGGTTGCATGATAGTTTGAAAAAAACATTTATCTCCCTTTATAAAATTTCTTGGGGCAGGATCTTCAGGGGCCCACTTACCAACGTGTAAAATGACGTGTGGTGGCGTCGAGCGTGCGTCCCGATGTCACTGCGCATCATTCAGATCTTGAGTTCGGTGGGCACGCACCGGAGTCGGCTGTGTGCCCGCCGAACTGTCAAAGGCCTATTAAGGCCATTTAAATTCCAGTTGAAGTCATTAACAGAGCTGCCCGTCCAACCTTAAGGTAGTCGGGCAGGCGAAGAGCCCAGGCGGCCTTCACATTTATCATGAAACCTCATCCACAGGCGGGATGAAGTTTCATGAGGGTTTTTAAACTTTAATAAAATTTACTGTCACATGAGGGGACATGCCCTAAAATTTTTTTTTTCCCTTTATTTAAATTTTTACGTATCAAACTGATCTACCTGAGGCAGCTCTGTGCCTCAGGGAGATTTCTGCGCTCTGATGTGCGCATGTGTGAAAGTAGTGCAGGCCCTGACTCAGCCTCCTCCCCCCAAAGCCCGCGCAGGGAGCGCTCAGTGCTACCGGGTGTGGGTCACTCTGGGCGGGCCTCATTTGGCCCACCCGCGTAAAATGGCGGCGCGCAGCCTATCAGGGACGGCAATCGGCTGTGCGCCCGCCCACGCCCGCTCCCGCTCAACCCCTCTCCCACCCCCTCCCCACCCCCCTCCCCCCCCCCGACAGGGAGAAAATTCTCCCCTTGGTGTTTCCAATCGAACAACTAACCAAATATTTAACCAAATGAAAAGCTTTGTGTTGCTATGTGAGCAATCAAAGATTACACGTAATTTGTGTGACGTGGTGATTTGCGAGTTTGGGGACCGAAATAGGTCAGTTTATATTCTATAGCTAAAAATATCATTCTCAGGAATTAGGCTATATATGAAGGCTAAGATTAAAAAAAAAGTACTTCAGAATATTTTATACGTATATATTTATATACCTACATGGGCGGAATTTTCTGCCTGTCGGGCGGGTCGGGCGGGAGCGGGCGTGGGTGGGAGCGGAGCCGATCGCCAACCGCATTGATAATTACTTTAATTGGTTTTTTAATGGCCTTAACAGGCTTTTGACAGTTCGGCGGGCGCGCAGCCGTCTCCGTCGTGTGCCCGTCCCCGCACGCCGACGTGAAAATTCTGGCCTGGGTGTAGGTGTGTGAGCTGTGGGGCAATGGATTGCATTCTTGCTTCTAAATCAGAAGGTCGTGGGTTCAAGTCGCACCCCAGAGACTTGAGTGCATAGCCTAAGCTGACCCTCCTAATGCAGTACTGAGGGAGTGCTGCAGTGTCAGAGATACTGGGTGGACTGTCCGGTCCCGCCAAAAGTCAATGGGCTTTTGACTGGCCCACCGCACCCCCAACAGCGGAGATGGAGAATCCTGGCTACTGTCTTTTAGATTAAATGTATAAACCAAGAGACTGTGCTCTCAGGTGGATGTAAAAGATCCCATGGCAATATTTTGAAGAAGAGTTCTCCCTAGTAACCTGGTCAATATTTATCCCTCAATCAACATCACCAAAAAAAAAAATCCCTGATTATCTGGTCGTTATCACATTGCTGTTTGTGGGAGTTTGCTACATGCAAATTGACCGCCAAGATTCTTATATTATAACAGGAAAGCTATAAAATGCTTTGGGACATCCTGAGGTTATGAAAGACACTATTAAAATGAAAATCCTTCTTTTTATACGTGAGGAAGACAAGGGAGTAGAAACTTGATTTAAAAGGATGAAAAATTCTGACATTACGCAAATATATCTGTACACTAGATATTGCCATGTGCAAATCACTTAACCAACGTCAGTACTTAACTTTCCTATGCCTGATTTGAATGTCCCTGTTTTTTCAGCAAACAAATCTAAATTAAATAAGTTAACGTGAATAGAAAGAAATAGTTTTACTGCTAAAGGAGCTGAATTCCTTATTTAGGTGGCTGTGCAACCAAAATATCGATACTCGCACGAGAAAGTGGGCGATCGAAGGCATGGCGTTCCTGACATTGGACGCAGATGTGAAGGATGATTTCGTAGAGGATGAGCCAGCAATGCAGGCAATGTTTGAGTTGTCAAAGGTAGATGGTCTCCACTTTTTAATTTCCATGTACTCCCACTTCATATTAAAGAAAGATGAATCCCTCGAGAAATATAATCGCATTACTTTTTAAATTTGTTGCATAAAAAAGATATAAATCAACATTTTTACGGTGTCAGCTTCTTTGATTCTATCACATTGTTTGTCCGAATATCATCTTTTCAGCTGTCGTGAAGACTGAAGCTATTGTCCTTGGTCCCTGTCACAAACTGAACTCCTTAGCCATTGATTCCAGCCCTCCCCTGGCAACTGTCTGGGGCTGGACCAAACTTGTCACAACTTTGGTGTCTTATTTGACCCTGAGCAAGCTTCCAACCACATATCTGAGCCATCACTATGCTCACCTATTTCCATTGCCCGACCATGTATTAAAAATTACAATGTGCATTTTGTCCACTTGAGGCTACCATACACACATGTGCCAGCGGAGGGAGTCTGATATGAAGAGATAATAAAGGATCCATGTTTAACAGCTTGCGCAGTTCTAATTCTAAATGCCTGGCTGAATAAATAACTGTTTTTGTCCCAAGAACTTCTCACCCTGCCTCAGCTTGTCAGCTGTTGAAAACTTCATTCAGGTCTTTGTTACCTTTCGGTTTGACTTTTCCAATGCACTCTTGGCTGGCCTCCTTTCTTCCACTGTCCATAAACTTGAGGCCATCCAAAACTCTGCTACCAGTGTCCTAACTCATTCCAAATGCTGTTCACCCATCATCCCTATGCTCGCTGACCCTACTTTGGCTTCTAGTTAAGCAACACCCTGTTTTCAAAATTCTCACCCTTGTTTTCAAATCCCTCTGTGGCCTCACCCCTCCCTATCTCTGTGACCTCCTCCAGCCCCACAAACCCCCTGAGGCAACTGTGATGCTCTAATTTCAGGCTTTTGAGCTGTGCCTTCAACTGCCTGGGCCCTAAACTCTGGAATTCCCTCCCCAAACCTCTCTCTTTCTACTTCTCTACCTCTTTTCCCTCATTTACGATACTCCCTAAAAGTGATCTTTTTGACCAAGTTTTGGCCACCTATCCTGATATCTCCTTGAGTGTCTCAGTGTCAAATTTTGCCTTATATTGCTCTTGTGAAGCATCTTGAGATGTTTTACCACGTTAAAATCGCAGTTTAAATACGAGTTTTTCTGTTGTGTGCATATTGAAAGTTCTGAAGGATAGTTAGCACCCACCAGCAGCCAAAGCTATTCAGTAACCAGATTACATTAGATGGATGTGAGAGGAAGTTTGACGACTAGTCACCTATTTAGCCTGAATGGTGAATTTGATCAATTTCAATACTGCAAGGAGAGATTCCCTGTTAAAATGTGTTTGTATCCAATTTAGGAAGCAAATGCAGACTCGCTGGAATAAATCTTCATGAAATTTAAGTGAAAGAATGGACTTTAAAATATTCACTTCTGATCATGAATCTCTCTTTTTATCTCGTTTTGATGAATTCCTGCGTTTCAATCGGATGTGATATTTATTCAGCTGGCAGAACTGGTTTTGCCTGTCCTGTGTGGAGTTGGTCTGCTCGTTGATAATTATCATCTCCAACCAGGCCTTCCACAGTCATTGTCGAAATAAGATTGAAAAGAAATTAAAGCAACTGAATTATCAATTTGATTTGTCCAGAATAAATCAACATGTGATGCGATTCTTTCGCATTCTTAACAGATTTCCACCACAAGGGAATCGCTTTTATTTTAATAATAATCTTCACTTTAAAAAAAAAATCCTGTTGAATTTTGCAGCCTTTAAATGGAGTGAAGGTTTACAGAGCCTTTTGCTTCTTATCATAGAGTGGTTACAGTGCAGAAGGCCTGTCGTGTCCATGCTGGCTCTCTGCTAGTCCCATTCTTTTGCCTTTCCCCCTTAGCCCTGCAAGTTTTCTTTTCTCTTCAGATAATTATCCAATTCTCTTTAGAAAGCCACAAGTCAATCTGCCTCCACCACACTCTCAGGCAGGGCCTTCCAGATCCTAAACACTCGCTGCCTGAATTTTTTTTTCCCCTCATGTGCCCGTTGCTTCTTTTGCCAATCACCTTTAACCTGTGCCCCCTGCTTCTCAATCTTTCCACCAGCAGGGACAGTTTCTCCCTATCTACTCTGTCCAGACACCTCATGGTTCTGAACACCTCTATCGAATTTCCTCCTTAATCTTCATCTCCCTGTTCCTTCTTTCCGATAGACCACTGACAAGACAATCCTTTATGCTGTCGCCTCGATCCTGGTGAACTGCACAAACAGTTATGATGTAAAAGAGAAAATTCCAGAGCTGGTTGAGTTGGCCAAGTTGTCAAAACAGCATGTGCCTGAAGACCATCCAAAGGTAAAAGAATAGCAAGACTTACATTGATCTAGCACTTTTCATTACCTCAGGATATTCCAAAGCACTTTATAGTTGACGAAGTATTTTTGAAGTGTAGTCGCTGTTGCAAGTAAGAAACACAGCAGCCAATTAGCACCCAGCATGTCCTCACATACAACGACTGATAATCTTTCTTCTTGTGATGTTGGTTGAGCAAAAAATATTGGTCAGGACACCAGGGAGAACTCTTCACTACGATACCTATGGGATTTTTTTGCATTCACCTGAGAGAGCAGATGGGCCTTCATTTAAACATTTCATTGGGAAGATGGCACCTCTGCCAGTGCAGCACCCCCTCAAGACAGGCTGGGTGGGTCAGTATGGATTTCTCTGCTCATGTCTTTGGAGTGGGAATTGAATCCAGAACCTTCTGAGTCTGAGGGGAGAGTGTGATCCACCGAGTCCAAGTATATACAGCTTTGAGACCTTGATTGCATCACCCCGCCTACCCCCCAACAAACACACACCCCCACCCGCACCACCACCCCCACCCCCACCCACACCCACACCGCCACCGCCACCCCCACCGCCACCCACACCCACACCGCCACCTACACCCACACCGCCACCCCAAGCCCCACCCACACATACACACCCACACCCACACCCCCACCCTCCCACCGTCCCACATCCACACCCCCCACCCCCCCACCCCCACATCCACACCCCCCCCACCCACACCCACACCCACACCCTCGCCCCCACCCACACACACACCCCCGCCCCCACCCACACACACACACACCTGCCCCCACCCCCACATACACACCCACACATACACACCCCCACACCCACATACACACACACACACATACACAGCACCACACACACATACACAGCCCCACACACACATACACACCCACACATACACACCCACACACACACACATACACACCCACGCACACACATACACACCCACACATACACACGCCCACACCCCCGCCCACACCCCCGCCCACACCCCCGCCCACACCCCCGCCCACACCCCCGCCCACACCCCCACCCACACCCCCGCTCTCACCCCCACCCACACCCCCACCCACACCCCACCCCCACATACTCATCCACACATACACACCCACACACACACATACGCACCCATACACACATACACGCACACACACACAAACACGCACACACACAAACACACACACACATACCCCCACCCACACCCACACATACACACCCACACCCACACCCACACAAACACACACACACTCCCACACTCCCCCCCCACACACACCCAAACGCGCACATACCCAAACACACACACACCCACACAACTACACACACACCCCCCCACACTCCCCCCACACACACCCAAACGCACACACACCCAAACACACACACACCCACACGCACACACCCACACCCCCACACACCCAAACACACACACAAACATATACACACACACACCCCCAAACACACACCCCCAAACACACACACCCAAACACACACACCCAAACACACCCCCCCAAACACACACACCCAAACACACACAAACACGCATGCGCACACACACACACCCAAACACACACACACACAAATACGCACGCGCACACACACCCACACACACAAACACGCATGCGCACACACACCCACACCCACCCACCCACACACACACACACACCCCCAAACATACACCCACACACACAAACACACTCGCTCACACAAACATACCCACACCCACACAAACACATACACACAAACATACATATGCGCGCACACACACACATTTTGTTATTTTACACGTAATGGTTGAAAGCGCGAGGAAATATGAAAATGTGAGATTATTGTACATGTGAACTGATGGCCTCTCTTGTTTTTACAGGATAAAAAAGACTTTGTGATGCTGCGCATCAAACGTTTGATCAAGGTTGGTGTTGTCTCAGCCCTTGCTGTTATGCTGAAGGCAGATAGTGCTATTCTGACAGACCAGACCAAGGAGCTTATGGCTAGGTAAGGTGTATGTTTCTGTTTGGCCAAAGTTTCAAAGGGAATTAGATGCACAATTAAACCTGAACATGCAATTTGGGCCTCAATTTGATGTCGCTCCTGAAAGACGTCACCTCTGACAGTACAGCACTCCCTCAGTACTGCACTGACCAGTCAGGATAGATTATGTGTCCAAATACTGCAGTGAGGTGTCAATACATGGCCTTTTGACTTAGAGTCAAGGTGTGCCAGGCTGGCACATTAATACTATTCAACAACATAGCCTACAAACAGGTACAACTACCAATTACCAGGGACATTCTCTTAGAAAAAGACTTCCATTTATATAGCATCTGTCACAACTTCAGGACATGCAAAAGCACTTTTATGATTTTGTTGAGGGATACACATTAGCCAAGTCACCAGGGAGAACTCCCCAGCTCCTTTTCTAAATAGTGGCCCTGGGATTATTCACACCTACCTGAGGGTGGACAGAGCCTTGGTTTGGCTCAGTCACAACTGCACAGGGAGTGTCAGCTTGGATTTCCTACTGAAGTCTCTGGAGTGGGGCTTGAACCCATAACCTTCTGACTCCAAGGTGAGGGTACTACTCACTGAGCTACAGGCAACATCTCACCAATATGCAACCTGTCACGTTGTATCTTGTGTAATGCGCATCATTTAAAGCATATTGTACCATATTGTTGTATAATTGAATATCATTTTCACTTAAAAAGGAACTCTTAAGGTTTGTACCTTTTTCTTGTACCTGTTTCTGAATCTAATTTCTCTTTGATTCTTTAGGGTGTTCCTTGCTTTGGTTGAGGATGTTCGAGATCGTGGTAAAATTGTGGCACAAGGTGGTGGAAAGGTAATTACATAGAATCACATTGAATTTTACAGCACAGAAACAGGCCATTCAGCCCAACTGGTCCATGGTGGTGTTTATGTTCCACAAGAGTCTCCTCCTACACCTACTTCTTATCAGCTTACCCTTCTATCCCTTTCTCCCTCATGTGTTTATCCAGCTTTCCCTTAAATATATCACTTCAACCACTCCCTGTGGTAGCGAGCTCCATATTCTCAGTGCTCCGACATTTCTCCTGAATTCCCGATCGGATTTATTAGTGACTATCTTATATTGATGACCATCGTTTTGGCTTCCTCCTCAAGTGGGAACATCTCCTCTACATCTAAATATTATTTTAAAGACCTTTCTTTACGAGGTCATGTGCTACGTATATTGTAATTATATCTGAGAGAAAAGAGTCCCAGCTTATTCAATCTTTTCTGATAAGTATAATTCCCCAGTTCTGAAACCATCCTTGCGTGTGGCATTAATACTTGAGGTTGGGCATGGCATTGTAGCTAACTAGAATTGAAAGGAGCTATACCAATGATAGCTGTGGTGATGGTGTGTTATAGTTCACTGAGAGTCCAAGTTGCTGTGGCAACACACACTTTTCCATGCATGTTATTGTCCGGAGCTACGACTAGTGATGGTAGAAGCTCCAACTTTCTTTCCGTCAAATGGCTGACCGGGAATCCCTCCCACTCTTACTGCCTGTCATTGGTGTGTGTTGGAAGGATTTGCTGCTTGACATTCAGCCTGTTTGGCCACATCATGAACACACCTTCCATGGCAATCAAGTCCTGGGGTAAGACTTGAACTCATAGCTTCTGGCGCAGAGGCAGGGATACTACCTCCTGTGCCACAAGACCTTCAATGATAATTGTACATGTTCGCAATCATGATAGTGAGTGGGTAACCAGATTGGGTTGTTCATGTATATCAGTGGTAATTAATAATTATTTGGGAAGTAATTAGTAATCAATAGTTAATTACAAATGAAATAATTGATAATTACAATATACGTGGTTAAATCTTTGATGCAATACACTGTGGCTAAGTGCCGTTAATGCCATATTTTCACCTTAATGACTTTAATAATCAGTGCGCACACACACAGTCTGATATTTCAGCTCACCCCACAATTAATACAGGACTTGTGTTCTGCTTTGGGAGACATGGGGGTATATTATGCTCCACAATGTAGTGTTGAGTAATTATTGGGCAGTCTGGATAGCTCCTGCCCAGCCATTATTGAATCGAATTTTCTTTGTTCTGCTGAAATATAAAAGGGAAAATCCTTTTCATCCAAAGCTATCCCCATTATCTTGTGAAATTCATGGAGCAGAATTTCCCAACCCATTAGCTACAGGATGAAATGAGACAATGGGAGACATAAAGCAGCAATGGGCTTAAAACGCCAGGGAAGGGAAACGCAAAAAATGTTTAAAAAAAAGACGACATGGATCTATGCAACACTCTGCATTCCCGCAGCCTGCTCTAGAATTGCTTAAACAGATGCCTTTGGTCATGAAGGTCGCATTAGAGGATTACTAGGGATAACAATCAAAGTGAAAGATGTCATTTTGTCATTATGAAATCAATGAAAAAGAAACATTTCAAAGGTTTTGTGGAAAGGGTTTGGAAATAGAGTTTAGGAAAATAGCTTCTTCAGAGAGCCAGCATAGGTGTGATGGGCTGACTGTCCTCCACCTGTGCTGTAAATTTCTAAGATTCCATCACATCTCGACACGCCGCTTCCTCTCACTTTGTTCCTTCTCTTATTCAGACTTTACTGCCTCTTGCCATACACGGCACTGACATTGGTAAAACTAAGGCGTCCCACGCTCTTGCTAAGATTGCTGCTGTCGCTGACCCAGAAATGGCCTTCCCTGGCGAAAGGGTAAGTGAAAATCTACTTTTCCAGTAACTGAGTGAAGTAAATGTTGAGTGATGGTCAGGGATCAATGCATCAGCCTTGATTCAGATTTCTTGCTAAACTGAGCGAGGACTCACTTAAAAGGAACCTGGTTAATTTCCGGCCCAGTCAAATTGGCCAGGCTTGTGGTGATTTGATTTTCAATCCCAGAACCATGCTGTAGCTTCATTCACTTTATAATTTTCTGTATCAGATGAGCATAGATATTATTGTTATAGTGCCTGAGACATTTTACTACGTGAAAGGCACTGAATAAATGTAAGTTTTTCTTGTCATTTCTCAGTCAGATACAAGGCCTTAATTGAAAATAAAGTCAATAATACATGAAGAGGAATTATCTCATAATGATTTGATTGGTAGCACATTGTAGCTCAATACTTCATGCTTAAGGAATTTTATAAAACCTTGATTGCTTTTCTCATTTTCACACAAACAGTATTGGTTAGTTAGATCATTGCATGGTACTGAGTTGAGCAGAGTCCTAAAGATTGTTTTTGCCTGTGTTGTCAGAAGACAGCTTCTAACGCAATTCAAAATACAGTTCATTCCTCTGAAGAAATGAGCTTTGAATGTGAGTAAATCATGCCAGGAATACACAACCGGGTAGGCTGCCTCTGAGAGAGGAAAACCCAGATTCTGCAGCGGTAATGATGGTGAAACTGTTAGTATTCGCCATGACTACTCTTCTGAAACTGACAGGAATTTCTGGAGTCCATACATGTGCAGTTAAATGTTGAAATCCCAAAGTTGCTGTCAGTGATTCCATGCTTCTCCACAGGATGTGCTGCTGAGGTCCCCACAGTCTACAACCAATTGGAAATGACTAAACTGATGAGCACCTCCATTCTAATGCTGCTCGCCTTTCTGTAAAAATCATTTGAAAAAGTTACACCTTGCTGAATGAGGAGTAACTGGCTTTTTAACATAATTACTACGGAACAGCCTCACTGACCCTGAGAAACTAATTTTATATTTGTGGAATGTCAAATTTCTCTAACACAATAGGAAAAAAATCGCCTTTTCTAATTTAAAAAAAAAAGTTTGTTAATGATATTTCAGCTTCTACATTAATCCTTTGTGTAAAAGTTTAAATAAATGTGAAAAATTGAGTGCAGTTAACTTTCTGGCTCCCTCTCTGCGAGAATGTTTAATGTGATTGGCTAGCTACCCTGCTTAATAATATCACGGTTACATACCTGAAGGTCCCTTTGACTTGCTGACATCATTATCAACCAATGATTTAGACTCACGTTCGAATCAGGAGATCGTGGGTTCAGGTTTCATTTCAGGAATTGAACACTCCATCTTAGCTGGCACTCTAGTGCAGTACTGAAGGAGTGCTTCACTGTTGCAGGTGCTGACTTACAGATGTCACATTAAACCGAGGCACTGTCCAGCCTCCCGTGCGAAGATAAAATATCCTGCGGCATTATTTCAAAGAAGATCAGGGAAGTTCTCCCCAGTGTCCTGGCCAATCTTTTTCCCTCAATCAAAATCACAATGGCAAATTATCTGGTCATTATTACATTGCTGTTTCTGGGAGCTTGCTGTGTGCAAATGGCTGCCGTGTTTCTTACATTAAAATGCTTCATTAGTTGTAAAATGCTTTAAGACGTCCAGTGGTCATGGAAGGTGCTATATAAATGCAGGTCTTTCTCTTTTTTTGGGTGCTAAACTGGCATCAGGATCCACGCCACAGAAATCACTAAATCTTTGTGGGCAACTTTCTTCGAGGTTGGTGACTAGTGCCCTCGCTTCACCCTCTGACTGCAAAATCAAGGTCAAAGAATTTAATATTTCACCTGTGACCCTTCGAGAGAACCCTCGTGTGCAATATTCAGCAATTATTTGGAATTTCCTTTTCCCTTATCAATAATGATATAACATTTTGTAAATGGTAATATCATTATTTATAGATGATTTAGATCAATATGGTGTAGAACTCTTCATTGTGAAGAATTAATGAGGGAATTTGTGTAAGAATGAGATGAGGAAATGTGTAAGCTTGAACTTAAAGAATGGGATGGACTGAGTTACCACTTCTCATTCTTACCTTCTGCTGCCTTATATTAATTAATATTAAAAAAAAAAGCTCAAAAATGTTTTTGAGAACTAAAATTAATTAACGGGCAACTGAAGTCTCCTGAAGGTTTCGAGTGAGGTCACCAAGTTGTTGACATTTCACTTATCCATATGTGCGTTTAACTTTTTTGTCATTCAATCTCTCCTGCCTTTCACCCTATCACAGACCTTCCTTTTGCCTCTTGCTCAAATCCTGCTACGTTTCTAACTTCTCCCGGTTCAGATGAGAGGTCACAGATTTGAAATGCTGGGTGGAATCTTGCTGAGGCACCGGGGGCCTCACCTCCTGGCTGGAGAGCAGGCGAGAGAACCCCATTGCCTCTTTTCAGGAAGTCCCGCTCAAGCACAAGCCGATCAGGCAGTGGCGAGGCCGCCGGCGAGAGCACATGATTCTGCCCGTTAACTCTGTTCCTTTCTCTACGGAAGCTGCCCGGTCTGCTGAGCATTTCCAGCATTTTCTGTTGTTACTTCAGATTTCCAGCATCCGCACTATTCTACTTTACTTTAAATCTTTTACTTAGCTTGACTCATCTTGTTCATAACCCATTGAAAGCCCAAATGAGAAGGGTGCAGCTAAGTTAATGTTGAAGATTTTTCTTCGCACATTAAGAGCCAGGCTCCCGGGTGCAGACTCGATGGGCCAAAGGGCCTCTTCTGCACTGTGTGATTCTGTGAAAAGTAGTCTCACTGGTACTCGGTAGTGTTGGAAACTGTTTGGGCTTAGTGGAAGCATTTTTAAACTGAAC
The DNA here is from genome assembly GCF_964194155.1 of Cetorhinus maximus. Lineage (NCBI taxonomy): Eukaryota > Metazoa > Chordata > Chondrichthyes > Lamniformes > Cetorhinidae > Cetorhinus > Cetorhinus maximus. Next base: position 180,046,409 of record NC_135880.1, read on the forward strand.
AAACTTTGGGAAAGAAGGCAGCTTTAGGGTGAGTCCTTTGGAAGTCTTTTGTCACAGTAGGTCCAGCTTGTTGCTAAGCTTTTAACAAATTAATCCTCTGCTTTCTTCGGGTTCCCTGTCACAGAAGGGCTCCTATGTAATTAATACAATTAAAAGAATGAGTTTGTTATCAAGCCTTGAGGCACATTTAATCAGCTGCGCAACCCTGAGAAGATTAGTTTCCACACTCAAAATAAATGCAGGGATAAGCTGAATTCAGGTCAATGTCCTAGAGTATCATTCTGGAGAGTAGCCTGAGCATCTGTTGGTTCTTGGGGCTAGGCATTACTCCATGAAATATGGGCGATTTCAGGAGAGAAACTAGGCCAACATGTAACCATTTTTCTAAATGCAACCTCCACTACATCTACCATTCCTGCCCATTCCATGCAGCTGTATGTACTGGACGATTGACGCTGACCATTTTGCATGACCATAGGGGTCACTTACAAAGATGTCACTTGAATCTTAGAATGCTCCTGCCATTTCAGGCAGTTGAAACAGCTGTTTGCATCTGATTAAAGTGCTGCTGCACCATGACAGGTAAAACTGAACAGAGCACGATCTCTCTCTCTCTCTCTCTCTCTGTCTCCTAATTGGAACATTACTGGGGCATTTAGACAGAGCAGCAAGTGCAGAAATGGTGGATGAAGATTATCTCCAAAAAGGCCATTGCAGGTAGCAGGCAAATTATGTTCATAAGTGGCCAGATTTAGCAGTGAAAATAAGGTGAGACTCTCGGCCCTCATTCTATTAAGAAGTAAATCGGACGGCGCATTTAAGCAGTTTCACATGGGCAATTAAACATGGAAATCAGAAGTTGCCATCTGAGTTGCCCTACTCCTCCACAAGCTTCGTTACATTGGTGTCTTATTGTGAGACTCGACATTGAAAGGCATGGAACAGCATAAAGTTGCTATGTTTGATTGATAGATACTCACTGAACTCAACAGGAAGTTAGGACTTGCTGATTCGAGTGTTAGTGAATCTTTAATAGAACGATATGTCTTAACTATGGCTAAACAAACTCTCTGGCACTGAAAATTAATTTTAACAAGTGTGGAGAGCATGCCTTCAGCTTTTCTTTATTGTTGGAAATTTTTTGAAGTGTTTTTTTTAACTTTTTAATTTTGTCTTGCTGTCTTTAAATTGCATCTTATTTCTCTCTCTTAATTTTACTTTCTGTACTTGATTTGATGTTGAATTAAATATTTTAACTGTCACTTCCTGGTTTAGACTCTGTGCTGCTCATTAAAGGTTCTCCAATCTGGTTGGTTATGGAGATACAATGTTGCTTGTCCTGTTCACAGAGGTTTGAGATGCCCTCTAGAGGGTGCTGAGATTTTTGGATAGTGGGCAGACAGTAACTCCCAGTGCAAAAGCCCATAAAAAGTCAATGGGTGAGTGCAAGTGTAATGAAAGGTTGGCATTAGCAAGTTGCACAGGGAGCAAAATCCGGCCTGAAATGCCCAGCAAGGAGAATGTTCTGAATTGGAGTCATTCTGAATAGATTAACTTGGCACAATAGCAGAGCCCCATAAGGTTGCTTCATCCATTATGGTGTGTGTAGGCATCTTAAAAATAACCATGTGATTAGAACATATAAAAAAATACCATCTAACTGTGTAAAATTTGGCTTAGAAAATGCATCTTTTTGGCACTTTCCTTACAGATCTATGAAGTTGTGAGGCCACTCGTCAGTTTGTTGAACACAGAGCTTGACGGTCTACAAAACTATGAAGCCCTGATGAGTCTCACAAACCTTTCAGCAAAAAGTGAGAAGCTAAGGCACGTTCATTATTGTTTCTTAAATTACGTAAATAAGGTTTTACCAATCGCTGTTTTGGAACTTTAACTGAAGTGTGTGTGTCTGTGTGTGTGTGTCTGTGTGTGTGTGTGTGTGTGTGTTTTGTTGAATCTGACAGCACAGATGGAAGCCCTTCGGCACAACAAGCCTGTGCTAGCTCTTAGAAAGAACTATTCAGTTAGCCCCATTTCTCTGCTCTTTCTCCACAGCCCTGCAGCTTTTTTCTTTCAAAGTTTTTATCCAATTCCCTTTTGAAAGTTATTATTGAATCTTCTTCAAATGCCCTTTCAGGCAGCACATCCCAGATCACAACAACTCGCTGCTTAAAAAAAGTTTCTCCTCATCTCCCCTCTAGCTCATTTGCCAATTACCTTAAATCCCTGTGCGCTGGTTACAGACCCACCCACTAGTGGTAACAATTTCCCCTTATCGACTCTTCCAAAACCCTTCATAATTTTGAACGCCTCGACAGTAATTCCTCCAGTGACACCGACACCCCATGAAAGAATTTAAAAAAAAAATGCCTAAATGCCTTTTTTAATTTCAAAATATGCAAAACATTTTTGTACATGAAACTTGTGACATATACTCTTTTATTTCTTTCTCATCAAAATGAATCCAGTCAACCCCAGAGAAATGTTCAGAAGAACACCCTCATTTTCAGTGTTTTAACTAAAATATTGAAAACAGTTGATCTACTTTTGATTTAGAATTTAAATTACCCATTCCTCCCCTCTTATTTCACAAAGGTTCAATGCATTATTAGATCACATGACACACATATTCTCTGCCGGGCCAAGTGGACGTTAACTGACCAGAAGATCAATGCCAATTACATATGGAGCTGAATTTTTTTAGCTCGTCGGGTTTTCACTGCCTGTCCAACCTTACGGTTGTAAGGTTTTTAACAGCTTTATTTTTTATTTTGAAAACTGTTCTTCCCCCTGAGGAAGCTCTGTGCCTCAGGGAACTTTTCCAGTGTGTACTCACGCACATGCACAAACTGACGCTCTTGTCCCACTCCCCCTCCCACCCACAACACAGGTAGCGCTGAGCGCTGAGTGCTGCTGCTCGTGTTTCACACTGGGCGGGCCTTAATCAGCCTGCCAGCATGAAATCATGGTCCAACCCTGATTGTGGGTGGCAGTCGGCTTCCCAACTGCCCCCACCAGCCCCAGAGCCCACCTGACAAGGCAAAATTCTGCCCATAATTTACTGGTGTTTATGCTCCCTGCAAACCTAGCTCTCGCCCTCTTCATCTCACTCTAACAGCATACTCTTCTATTACTTTCCCCCTCATGTGTTTATCTAGATTCTCCTTAAATCTATCTATGCTATTCATCTCAATTACTCCCTGTGGCAATGACTTCTACATTCTCACCAATCCTTAAGTTTCTCCTTAATTCCCTATTGGATTTATTAGGCACTATCTTATATTAATGAAGGCCTTGCGGCATCCCTGCCTCTGAGACAGAAGCTCTGAGCTCGAGTCCTACCCCAGGACTTGATGGCCAAGCAAAGCGCTTTCATAACGCGGCCAAACAGGTTGAGTATCCGCCTGCAAATCCTTCCAACACACGCCAATGGCAGGTGGTAAGAGAAGGAGAGATTCCTGGTCAGCCATGTGATGGAAAGAAAGTTGGATCCTCTACCATCGCTATCCATAGCTCCAGACTACAACATGCATGGAAAGGCGCAGGTTGCCACAGCAACTCAGACTCTCTGAGGGAACTGTAACACAGGAGGGAGGAGAGCAAAAGAGAAGGCCCATGATAAGGTGGAAGGCAGGGGAAATTAAATGAGAAAATGAATGATGGTGCAAGGCAAAGACGAGAGGTAATGAGACAAAGTACATGAGACAAGACTGTATAAATGGTTACAGCAGAAAAGCAGAGGCCGAGGAAAGATGGCAAATCTGATAAAGGGAAGGTTCTTGTAGCAGAGAAACATGGGGACACTCCAGAGTTACAGGCGACTGCAAAGGCCATGTAAAGGTAGTGGACCTCACACCCCATCTGTTTGTAGTTCAATTACTAACATTGTCCTATTTTCTGACATATTTTTGTGTGTCAGTCGTGGCTCAGTTGGTAACATTCTTGTCTCTGAGTCAGAAAGTTGTGGGTTCAGGTCCCGCACCGGAGACTTGAACACTAAATCTAGCCTGATACTCCAGTGTAGTACTGAGGGAGTGCTGTGCTATTGGAGGTACTGTCTTTCAGGTGAGCCATTAAACTGAGGACTTGTCTGTGTTCTCAACTGAGCATAATAGATCTCATGGCACTATTTTGAAGAGCAGGGGAGTTATTGCTGGTGCCCTGGCTATCATTCAGTCAACATCACTAAAAAACAGATTATTTAGTCATTTCCCTCATTGCTGCTTGTGGGAGCATGCTGTGTGCAATAAAAACAGAAAATGCTGGAAAAACTCAGCAGGTCTGGCAACATCTGTGGAGAGAGAAACAGAGTTAATGTTTCGAGTCCGTATGGCTCTTCTTCAGAGCTTGCTGTGTGCAAATTGGCTTCTGTGTTCACTACACTACAACAGTGATTACACTTCAGAGGTACTTCATTGGATGTAACGTGCTTTGGGATGTCCTACAATTGTGAAAAGTGCAATATAACTGCAAGTCTTCCTGTTTTTAGGCAAAAAATAATCAAGGAGAAGGCGTTGCCTGAGATTGAATGTTACATGTTTGAGGAACATGACCAAATTCGACAAGCAGCCACTGAGTGTATGTGCAATATGGTCGTCTGCAAGGAAGTAAGTGAAAACCCAACCCAGAAAGAGTCAACACAACCTTTATTAAACATTTTGGGGGAAATGGGTTACTTTCTTCATCAACTGTGAACAGCTTTAGGAAGGAGATAAAATCCTTCTGTCCAACAGAAACTCATCAATATAGGGATTCAAATTAACTTGAGCCACAATCAATGCTCCAACATTGGGCCAGATCTTGCTGCAATGAGATATCACACTGCTTGTCCCATTGGCATTTCCCACACCCTTGAGCATGAACTTTTTTGCACCGTAACTCGCTGAGAGTGTGAGCTGATGACGACACACTGAGGGCAACGGGACATCTGGGACCTCAGAGAACGACAACACCAACAACCTCTCTCCTTAACCACTGAGATTAAAGGGTTCAGAAGTAAACAAGAGGAATGACTGTGAAGGAAATGAGGTCAATTAGAGTGAAATCAGGACCAGAAAGAGAGAGAAAGAAAGACTGGCGAGGGGGGCTGGGGTGGAGGGGGGGGGGGGGGGGGCGATGTTGACAGAGTGTGGAGAGAAAAAAAACAGAAATAAAAAATAATTTGGAAGAAATTAACATCTGACATTTTCTAAATTTCCAACAACAATTCACTACATGCAGGAATGAGACTTAGCAGTTTAAATTGCTCCCTTTCTGGGCTGGAGAGGTTGATTGGCATTACATTAATAATTATCAGTAAGTCTAAATAGGTACTTACACTGTTAGTTACCAGCTGCAGTGAGTTTAATAGGCAATTAATATGCAAATCCAGCAAATTCTTAAAAATAACAGGGAGGCTAAGGGTGACAACCAGTTTGTGTGAAGCCATTGGAGGATTGGAGTAAATCAAGCAGCAAGTTCTGGAGATTTACATCTCAGTGTATCTCCATCCCCTGAACTCACTGCATTGGCAATTTGCTCATTAATAACAGGGTGCATCATTACCATTTCAGGAAGGTCTGTCCTACTGTGTTATCGAAGCGGTGAATATTGTCAATAGTGTCAAACAAGGTTATGGTTGAGTCAAGCACTTCAGTTGTTAGAGCCCTGAAGTCCTCTTATTTTTGCTAAGGTTCAAGAACGCTTTGTGGCTGAAGGAAATGACCGATTGAAGCTGCTGGTGCTGCTCTGTGGTGAAGATGACGTAAAGGTCCAGCGGGCAGCTGCAGGAGCTGTTGCCATGCTTACCGCGAGCCAGAAGGAGCTCTGCCACAAGATGACAAGAGTGGTGAGTGCCACCAATTGACAGCTGCAAGACCAGCTCAACGCTGTAATTCTGAACAAAAGAAAGGGCTGGTATTTATATAGCATCTTTCACAGGATGTCATAAACGCTTTACAGCCAGTGAAGAACTTCTGATGTGTAGGTGTTGTTGTAATGTAGGGAAATGTGACATAACACTGAGAAGGTCTCATCTTCCCTCTCAGGTGGATGTAAAAGATCCCACGGCCGCTATTCAAAGAGGAATAGGTAGCATGTCCTGGCTGATATTTAATCCTCGATCAGCATAACTAAAATAAATTGTCTGGGATCTTACTGTGCACAAATTGACTTCCTCATTTGCTACATTACAACAGGGACTACATTTCAAAAGTACCATATTCGCTAGAAAGAACTTTGGGACATCCTGAAAGGTGCAATAGAAATGCAAGCCGGTCAGTACTTCTGCATATGATAATGTCATTGAATGTGCCATCAGTAAAAGGCACTAAACTCATGTGCCCTTGGTAAACTATTGCTCTTCATCCTTCTTGACTTATCTGTATCCTTTGACACTCGAGATGCACCATCCCCGTCCAATGCTTTTCCAATATCGTCCAGCCGGGTGCAATGGCTCTTGCCTGGTTCCTTCTTATCCAAACATAGCCAAGGAATCATCTTCAATGGTTTTTCTTCCCACTCACACACCATTATCTCTGGAGTTTTGCATGGAACTACTCTAACCCCTTTTTCTCATCTACATGTGCCCCTTGGCGACATCATCCAAAAACACAACATTACTTTCCACGTCTCCATAAGAATTAAGAACAAAAGAAATAGGGGTGTGACCATTTGGCCTTCGCATCTGCTCTGCCATTCGGTATGTTTGTGGCTGGTCTTCTATCTGAACTCCACTTTCCTGCCCACTCCTCATATTCCTTAATTCCCTGTAAGATGAAAAATTTATTGATCCCAGCCTTAATTTTTTTCTTTATTCTTTCATGGGATGTGGATATCACTGGCCAGGCCTGCATTTGTTGCCCATCCCTAATTACCCTTGAACTGAGTGGCTTGGTAGGCCAGTTAAGAGTCCAGATGTGGGTCTGGAGTCACATGTAGGCCAGTCCAGGTAAGGATGGTAGATATCCTTCCCTAATGGACATTAGTGAACCAGGTGGGTTTTTACAATAATCAATGAAGTTTCATGGTCACCATTACTGAGACTAGCTTTATAATTCCAGAATTTTTAAAAAATCAATTCCAACAGCTGCCCTGTTGGGATTTGAACCCATGTCTCCAGAGCATTAGCCTGGGTTTCTTGATTACTAGTCTAGTGACAGTGCCACTCTTCCACCATCTCCCCTAAATAGAGCATTCACAACCCTCTGGGGTAGATAATTCCAAAGATTCACAACCCTTTGAGTGAAGAAATTTCTCCTCATCTCAGTCCTAAATGATTGACCCCTTTATCCTGAGACTGTGCCCCCGTGTTCGAGATTCCCTGACCAGTGAAAACAATCTCCCAGCGTCCACCCTATCAAACCCCTTCAGAATATTGCAAGTTTCAATGAGATCGCCTCTCATTCTTCAAAACTCCAGAGAGTATAGGCCCAATTTACTCAGCCTCTCGCCCAAGGACAAACCCCTCATTCCAGGAGCCAATCTGAAGAATATTTGCTGTACGGCTTCCAAGGCAAATATATCTATCCTTAGATGTGGAGTCCAAAACTGCGCACAGTGCTCCAGGTGTTGTCTCACCAAAACATGATTTAATTGTAGCAAATGAATGCTGATTACACAACTTTACCTCAGCACCACCTCCCTTGACACCGCGCGGCCACCCCCCCCCCACCCCCCCACCTCTCACTGTCTCTAAATTTTCTCCAATTAAATATTGGGAAGACTGAAGCCATTGTCTTTGGTCCCCACTGCAAACTCTGATCCCTATTCTCTTCTCACTGTCAGCTGTTGAGGTTGAACTAGACTGTTCAGAATCTTGGTGTCGTGTTTGATCCGGAGGTGAGCTTCTGAGCACATCACATCTCTGCAGCATCACTAGGATCGCCTATTTCCACCTTCATAACATCACCCAATTCCACCCCTACCTCAGTTCATCTGCTGCTGAAACCCTTGCTTATGTCTCTATTACCAAGACCACTATTCCAATGATCCTCTAATTTCCATCAACTTGAGTTCATCCAAAACTCTGCTGCCCATATCATTACTTGCACCAAGTTCTGTTCCCCATCACCCCTGTGTTGACCTATATTGGCACCTGGCAATGAACAAATTTAAAATTCTCATCCTTGTTTTCAATGGCTTCACCTCCCCCCCACCATGTCTCTAACATTCACATCACTAATGAGGTAATCCACTCTTCAGTCAATCAGTGGCACTGGAAACTCTATTGCCCTTATATGGCCATGACTCCATTTTGTTTCTCCCAGATTCTCCCATCGCTCCCGTCACTATGGCATCTCATAGCAGTTTGCCGTTAACAGATTGGAGTGGGATTTTTGAAGGAAATTTGATTGGATTTTACCTCCTGTCTTTGTTCACAGACTGCTCAGTGGCTGGAAATCCTTCAGCGACTCTGTATCCATGACAACATGGAAGTTCAACACCGAGGCCTGGTCATCGCTTTTAACTTGATGGAGGCAGACGTGGAAATTGCCAAAAAGCTCATTGAGAGTGAATTGCTGGAAGTCCTGACTGTGATTGGAAAACTGGAAAATAATGTAAAAAACCAAGACATTATCAACATAGCTCGTGACTGTTTGGTGAAAGCAATGGATTACTCTCTTATTAAACCAACATCCCAGTCTGGAATATAAAGAGGAGCCAGTGCAAATGGCTTATATTACAAAATTAGGCTACCCTGTGAGAAATTATTGGCTATTTACTCACAGCCTGTATCACTCCAAACACCAACTGTTTTTTTAAACTAATTGCCATTTTGACAATGTTACATGCACGTTAGAAAGTATTTGTCAGAGTTATCTGAAATAGTTGTTGACTTCATTCTTGCAACAAACTTTTAACTGGAAGACAAGCATCAAAAATGAGTAAATGTGCTGGTTTTAATTTTACATTTGCATTTTTAGTGTTGCACTTTGAATATTAAGGACTGGAGCCTAAACTTTCCTTTAAGCAAGTAAAGAGGTTGCTGTTAAACAGTGTACTCGAATGTTTTTTATTTACTGGTATATGCTCATATTCTCCTCAGATTTTGAACAATAACAATAACTTGCTTTTATGCAGCATCTTTAACACAATGAGAGCTCTGAAGACACTTCGCAGGAGGTATTATTGAACAAGATTTGACACTGAACCTCATAAGTAGATTCCGGACAGTGACCAAAATCTTGGTCAAAGAGGTAGTTTTCAAGGAGTGTCTGAAAAGGAGACAGAAGGGGCAGAGAGGCTTAGGGAGGGAATTCCAGAACTTAGGGTCTAGGCAGCTGAAGCCAAGGCTGCCAATGGTCAAGTGATTAAAACCGGGGATTCACTAGAGGCCAGAATTGGAAGCTGGAAGAGGTTACAGACATAAGGAGAGGTGAGGCCGTGGAGGGATTTGAAAACAAGGATGAGAATTTTAAAACAGAGGGCCTGCTGGACTAGGAACCAACATAGGTGAGCAAACACAGGGTATGATGCATGAATGGGACTTGGTGCAATTTGGGGAATAACCAACATTTCCCAAATTTGAGATACACCAACTTATTGCGGAAACTGTTAAAATAAGTTGCTGGACTGATTGCTAAGTCTCTGTCAATTCTCACTGCCTTCAAAATCAATAAAAATGAGAACATTAAAAGAAGGATCATGAAAAACAAACCTGAGACATAGGAACAAGAGTAGGCCATTCAGCCCTCCACCATATGATGGCTGATAGCATCAGTAGCAACAGCTTCATGATATTTGACATATGTTAGTATTGAAACCTTGGACTTCCGGGTATCATGCGCCACATGGTATTGTTCATGTGTAGGCTGTTTATTGACCATGTGCATGAACCACTCACCACATGTGGTGAATTGGGAATCCAAATGTGTGGAATTGCATTTCTGATGATGAGACGCTATGATTCAGCATGTGATCTCAATCCTCCAATCTGTATGGTGTGTACATGGGAACATTAACCTTTTTGACTGCTTCTTGCTTAAAATGCCACGTTTTTTTTTAACACTGTGAGCGTTAGACTGATTTGGTCACTGAATAAAGGAATGAGTTGTTTGCTCAATAAATACATATGTGTGAAGTACTTTACCTGTACTGTGTGTGAGGTGTTTTCTACTAAACTTAGTGCTTGCGGCTAAAGCAGTGTTTTGTAACCTCACCTGTGTCTCCAGCACCTTCTAATAGACAATGCTGCTTATATGTGGTAACTGGAACAAGTGTTTGTTCTGTTCCCTGTACCTGATTTGTGGGATGATTTCCTGCATTGGATGCCAACACACCAATCGATGCCAGGTTACACCCACTAATGTCTGCCAGCAACAATTACTTGGATGTATATGCTTGCTAACATCAGTATACTTTTGTTAATAACTTTTAGCCTAGAAACTTGAGCATCTACAAAATGGTGAACATGGGTTTAGATAAAGGCAAAATATTGCAGATGCTGGAAATCTGAAACAAAAACATAAAATGCAGGAAAAACTCAGCAGGCCTGACAGCATCTGTGGAGAGAGAGGGACAGAGATAACATTTCGATTCCTTATGTCAGATCTGAAGAAGAGTCATACGGACTCGAAACATTAACTCTGTCTCTCCCTCCACAGATGCTGTCAGACCCGCTGAGGTTTTCCTGCATTTTGTGTTTTTGAACATGGATTTAGAGTTGGGTTGCAGTGATGTTTCAACAATGTAAAAGCAGACCAGAACGCCCGATGTTTACAGTATGGAATAATTAGAACTGGGACACTGCAGGTCTTCATGACAAGTAGTGTCTCAGGAACATGGAAACATGTGGAGGCCATTCAGCCCCTCAAGCCTGCTCTGCCATTTAAGTATCTAAGTTTAAGATCTGTAACTTAACTCCAACTACACAACTTGCTCTCATAACCCTTAATGCCCTCGCCTAACAAAAATCTATCAATGTCAGTTTTCAATTGACCCCCAGCTTCAGCAGCTTTATAGGGGGCATTTCCACTTCCCCTTGTGTGAAGAAGTGCTTCCTGTCATCACCCTGAATGACCTGGCTCTAATTTAAGGTTTACGTCATCTTATTGTGACAATTCATTATACTGATATGCAGAAAGGATTTGTCCTAGTGCATCACAGACGCCTTGAATATTGCAGAGCAGAAACCCGAAAAGGCTCACTGTAGAATCCTGCAAACGAGCACCGAATCCAGGCTTGATACCCCCAGCACAGATAGAGTATGGAATTGTCAGAGGCAACAACTTTCAGAGGAGACATCAAACCAAGGACCTGCCTGTCCTCTTAGGTGAATGTGAAAGATCCTACTGTACTTACTTTGACAAGGAACAGGGGACACCTCCCGCTGTCCTGGCCAATATTTATCCCTCATCAACATCACTGACACAGATTGTCCAGTCATTATTGCTTTGTTGTTTTTGGGAACTATTGTGTACAAATTGGCTCCCGTGCATCCTACATTCCAACAGTGACTGCACTTAAGAAGAAATACTTCATTGGCTGTTCAGCATTTTGGGATATCCTGAGGTCATGAAAGGTGTTAAATAAATGCAGGTCTTTCAAAAAAGAAGTGTTTAATGGGAAGCTGGATAAGTACATGGGAATGAAGGGAATGAGGGTGTGTTGATAGGGTGAGAAGAAGAGTTGTGGGGGAAGACTCCTGTGGAACATAAATACCAATATAGACTATTGTGATATTATACTGATATATTACCTTGGGCTTATTTATTGTATAAGACACAAGGCACTAATCTCTTAAGGGATTGGGTAATCATGTTGTGGGTTCATTTATTAAGACTAGGCACATGAGAACAGTTATACATAGGTATAAAGCTTGAAGGTATCAGAGCTGTGTGCGTGTGTTCTGCTGAAAGCAAATGTGAAACTAAGGCTGGGTCACATGACACATTTCCCTTCTAGTGATGCCATGCTGCTATCCCTAAAAAGCATATTGGGCTGAATGACCTTTTTAACGTGGTGCTGTACATGCAGTGTAATCTCCCACTGTAACTTGCGCGGAAACTTTGGTGTGAATGCAAGTTTGCGCAGTTTCTCCAGGCCGTCTTCATCAGTGTTCTGACAAAATTGCAGCAGCGAAGCCGGGACAAACCCAGCGGATATTCCATCCACCATTGCTTTGCTCCATCTCTCTTCTCACTATTTCCCTTATCATTCACTATCTCTGGCTCAGAAAGGCAGTCACGGGACCCCATTCCTCTCTGATGTATATGTAGCTTCTAGCAGGAGGGCAAGGCCAACCATGGGTGAACTCCCTTTAAGAATTTTCCTCCTTTGTGAGGGCATCATTCAGCATGTGATCTCAATCCTATTTGCACAGTGTGTACGTTTGACTGCTTCTTGCTTAAAATGCCATGTTTTTTTGAACACTGTGAGTGCTAGACTGATTTGGTCACTGAATACAGTTAGTTGATTGCTCAATAAATACATATGTGTTAAGTACGTTACCTGTACTGTGTGTGAGGTGTTTTCCACTAAACCTAATGCTAAAACAGTGTTTTGTAACCTCACCTGTGTCTCCAGCACCTTCTAATAGACAAAGCTGCTTATATGTGGTAACTGGAACAAATGTTTGTTCTGTTCCCTGTACCTGATTTGTGGGATAATTTCCTGCATTGGATGCCAGCACACCAATCAATGCCAGGTTACACCCACTAATGTCTGCCAGCAACAATTACTTGGATGTATATGCTTGCTAACATCAGTATACTTTTGTTAATAACTTTTAGCCTAGAAACTTGAGCATCTACAAAATGGGTGAACATGGGTTTAGAGTTGGGTTGCAGTGATGTTTGAACAATGTAAAATCAGGCCAGAAAGTCAGATGTTTATGGTATGGAATGATTAGAACTGGGACGCTGCAGGTCTTCATGACAAGTATTGCACAGGAACATGGAAACATGTGAAGGCCATTCACCCCCAGCAGTCCTGGCCAATATTTATCCCTCACCAATATCACTGACACAGATTGTCCAGTCATTATTGCTTTGTTGTTTTTGGGAACTATTGTGCACAAATTGGCTCCCGTGTGTCCTACATTCCAACAGTGACTACACATCAGAAGGAATACTTCATTAGCTGCTCAGCTTTTTGGGATATCCTGAGGTCATGGAAGATGCTAAATAAATTCAGGTCTTTCAAAAAAGAGGTGTTTAATGGGAAGCTGGATAAGTACATGGGAATGAAGGGAATAAGGGTGTGTTGATAGGGTGAGAAGAAGAGTTGTGGGGGAAGACTCCTGTGGAAAATAAATACCAATATAGACTATTTGATATTATACTGATATAATACCTCGGGCTTATTTGTTGTATAAGACACAAGGCACCAATCTCTCATAAGGGATTGGGTAATCATGTTGTAGGTTCATTTATTAAGACTAGGCACATGAGAACAGTTATACATAGGTATAAAGCTTGAAGGTATCAGGGCTGTGTGTGTGTGTTCTGCTGAAAGCAAATGTGAAACTAAGACTGGATCACATGACACATTTCCATTCTAGTGATTTCATGCTGCTATCCCTAAAAGGCATATTGGGCTGAATGACCTTTTTAACGTGCTGTACACGTGGTGTAATCTCCCTTCGTAACTTGCATGGAAACCTCGGTGTGAATGCAAGTTTGCGCAGTTTCTCCAGGCCGTCTTCATCAGTGTTCTGGCAAAGTTGCAGCAGCGAAGTCGGGACAAACCCAGCGGATATTCCAACCACCATTGCTTTGCTCCATCTCTCTTCTCGCTATTTCCCTCATCATTCACTATCTCTGGCTCAGAAAGGCAGTCACGGGACCCCATTCCTCTCTGATGTATGTGTAGCTCCTAGCAGGAGGGCAAGGCCAACCATGAGTGACCTCCCTTTAAGAATTTTCCTCCTACGTGAGGGCAGCATATCTGATCCCCACCCAGGCCTGCTCTGCAATGGTATGGTTCAGACTAATCAGCCCATGTTAGGAAAATTTCCTCCATTTACATGTGTCTTAAGAATTTCTTTATGTGGTGTTCCTGCTCTGAAAGAAGCTCTCCCTACTGTGTGTAGAATCATGAATGCAAATTAGTCACAGCTCAAATAGTTAACTGTACATTAGTGTAAAATAAGTAACCTCCTCTCCTACCGCCACAAGTCAACTAAGCCATTTTAGTATCTTTGCAGCCAGCTTTCTAATCATACTTATCTGCTGATTCACTCTCCTGCTGATTCATTGACCTATCTGATATCACCTGTCACCACTTCACAATACAGCTTATTGTCCATGCTCCATGTCTTGTGAAAATCTTGGCTAGTTTCACTAGACTGGTTTTTATCACCACCTTGATTTTATTCAAAACAGTAATTAGAGCAAATTCTTTAATTGTTGCCAACTGGATTTTTTGATAAAGGCAAGGGCCTTTTTAAGTAACCACAGTTGACAGATTTAATCTGGTTAAATATTAAAAAGGAAATTCAAGGAAAATTCAAAAATACAAATGCAATATTAATGGGTTGTGATTAGTTTCGGTCTTTGGCTGCCTGAACCCTAAGCTCTGGAATTCTCTCCCAAAACCTCTCCGTCTCTCTAAGTTGAATTTATATTTCATATCCTTGTGTTCTAATGCAACCACAGTTGCCAAAGGTGGACCAAACACAGAGTGGGTGATAGACAAAAGGTCAGAATTGGAGGAATGCAGATATCTCAGGAGTTGTAGGGCTAGAGGAGGTTACGAAAATAGAGTGGGCCAAGGGCATTTGGAGGAATTTGAATGCAGCAAAGAACATATTAAATTTGAGACATTACTGGGCCAGGAGCCAGTGTAGGCCAATGAGTGTAGGGTGCAGAAGGCAGTTGCTTAATTATGGCCCCTAGTTCTTGCCCATATTTGGAAATATCAACTCCAAATTTACGCTATTGAAACCCTTGCTTAATTTTGCAAGCTTATATCAGGTCACCCCCTCCATCTTCTCTTTTCTAGAGGAAGGAGCCTGTTCAATCTTTCCTGATGGTGAAAATGCCAAGTCTGCACAGGGAAGCAGCATTTGCAACTCATAGAAAGTCAAACAAGAAATGGGAGAAGTAGGAAGCAAGATGGTAAGGTCAGGCTGGTCAAGGCATAGCAATGGTGGAAGTCAGGGTCAATTCCAGATTAGGTGGATTATTAAAGTATCAGAACTGCTATGTGCTCTCTCATAATATCCTCAAGGGGTCATAAGTATTTGCAAAACTAAAACCAGCTTCTGGATTTTGAGACCACTGACATAGAACTTTCCAGTACAGAAACAGGCCATTCAGCCCAACTGGTCCAGGCTGGTGTTTATGCTTTTTAAAAATTAATTCATGGGATGTGGGTATTGCTAACTAGGCCAGAATTTATTACATATCCCTAATTGCCCCTTGAGAAGGTGGTGGTGAGCTGCCTTCTTGAACCGCTACAGTCCATGTGGTGTAGTTACACCCACAGTGCTGTTAGGGAGGGAGTTCCAGGATTCTGACCCAGTGACAGTGAAGGAACGGCGATATAGTTCTGAGCTGCACATGAACTCCTCCCACATACTTCATTTCAACCTATCAGCATATCCTTCAAGGGAAGTGTCCTGATGGAAGAGGTTAGTTGCTCAGACGAATAGCTAGGCTCACCAAGATTCACAATTCTTGTCTTATTCCCAACGATTCCATCCTGGCCTAATACCTGCCCCATCACCAGGCCAGACATATCAACCCAGATGGAAGTACTTAGTGAGCATGAGGACCTGCAGAATGCTGTTCATCCACAGAGAGTGAGAAGCAACTGTCACTGGATATATGACGGCGGTGTACCCAAAGACCTTCTGTATGGTGAATTGGCCACTGGGTCACGACCTCTTGGGCACCCATACCTTCGCTACAAGGACACCTGCAAGTGAGGTATGAAGAGGGTGGACATTGACACTGATAGCTGGGAGATGATCACTGACGGCCATGATCTCTGGAGGCTGACAGTTTGGAAGGGCCTTGGAGGAGATGAGCAGAAACAAAAAGCACAGCTGGCCAAGAAGAGGGCCCAGAGAAAACAGAGGCCAGCAAATCATGTACCTTCTCAACCCAGTGCCTTCCTCTGCACCTAATGTGGCAGGGACTGCCACGCCAGCATGGGGCTGCTGAGCCACGCCAGGCGATGCTTGACATAGAGGTGATCACCATTGTCTTTAATGAGACTGAAGGCTGCCACTTTCAAAGGGGAAGCTAGATAATCTATGTAACTCTATATAACCTTCATGGTTGAATTCTCCATTCCAGTTTCAGTTTTTTGTTTTGGTTTATTTGCTACCTGTTCCTTGGTAACGCAAAAATACAGAGTTAAAGGAATGTGCCTTAAGGATATATCTTATCACCCATATCCTGAGTGCATTCCGCACTTATCAGACGGGCAAGTGAATGCTCCATTTAAATACCTCGCCTTCGATATTAATATAATTCACTGTGACCGGCAATTGAAGTTCTCATGGTGGCTTAGATTTAAAAAGTGGTTTCTTATTTCTACAGGTTTTCAAGAATGGCAGTATGGATCAGGAATTAATTTGATTGATGGGGTTTAGAATGCAGAAAGTGGCATTAAGAAAGGATCCATATGGTTATCTCCCAAACTGTGTGTGATCACAAGCCATGTTTGGGTTTAATCCACGCTTAGTGCATAGATTCAGTAAACATTGACATAAAAATAGCGTCAGCTCCAGGAAAAGCAGCACATGCCTGGCTGTCAAAACATTTACATCGTTAATTAATTGAGGTTTAAGGTTTCAATGACATTTCTGGAGCAAGTTAGCAACCTGTTACTTGATTTAATACTGATTCTGAGCCTTCCTACACTTTCCTGTAACTGTCTAAATGGCTGTGGCGTTCACAATGGCTTCAATTCAGGATGACACTCCCAGTATTGAGGGGGTGCTGCACTGTCAGAGGTGCAGTCTTCCAGGTGAAATGTTAGACTGACGCCCCATCTTCCCTCCCAGGTGGATGCAAAAGATCCTGTGGCCGGTATTTTGAAGGAGAACTGGGGAGTTCTCCCTGTTGTCCTGATCAATATTTATCCCTCAACTAACATCACAATAAAACAGATTATCTAGTCATTATCACATTGCTGTTTCTGGGAGCTTGCTGTGCACAAATTGACTGCTGCATTTCCTACATTACAACAGTGACTACACTTCAGAAGTGATTCATTGGCCGTAACACTTGGGGAATACCCTGAGTTTGTGAAAGGTGCAATATAAATTCAAATCTTCCCTCTTTCTAATTCAACAAACCAGATCTCACCACTGATTTTAATAGGGGACAGAGCTGGGGAAATTAACTGTTCAACTTTCTCACTGAAGATCCCTGTGGAAGAGTGCAAAATTCCCAAAAAATTAGGGTAGGGAATGGGAAAAGTCACTATAATTTCCTGGAATTTCTGCACCATAGGAATGGTGCAGAACCTTCTTTTTCTGCATTAGCTGTATCGACATCATAGGCTAATATCCATATTCCACCAACATTTATGTGAGCAGCGCTAGCTAAACCAGGCATGACCTGCTGAGATGGTAGTCCTGGGCCTGAATTTTTCAATCAGCGGGGGGAGCTTGGCGGGGGCAGAGTTGACCACCCCCCTCAATCGGCTCCGCGCTACCACTTTACGCGGGCGGGCCAATTAAGGCCTACCCAGCGTAAGACGCAAGCCGTAGCGCTCAGCGTTACCTGTGCAGGCGCGGGGTGGGGGGGGGGGGGGGGGAGCGGGAGGGGGTAGGAGGGAGAGTCGGGGCCAGCGCTCTTTCACGTATGCACACGAAAGAGCGCTTCAATCTCCCCGAGGCACGGAGCTGCCTCAGGAGGATTGAAGCGCTTTCGAAATAAATAAATAAATGGTTTGAACATCTATTTAAATATGTCTCCTCATGTGACTGTGTCACATGAGAGGGGACATGTTTTTATATTTCTGAAATTTTTTTATTTCAGTAGTAAAACTTTAGGAAAACTCATCCCGCCTGTGGATGAGGTTTCCTAAAAAACGGGAAGGCCGCTTGGCCTTTTCGCCTGCCCGTCAACCGTAAGGTTGGACGGGCATCGTAAACAATGACCTTAATCACTTCATTAATGACCTGAATAGGCTGTTTACATATCGGCGGGTGCACAACCGACTCTGGTGTGTGCCCGCCGAATGAAACATCGCGAGACTGTGCGTCGGGACGCATGCCCGATGTCATCGCGCATCATTTTACACGCTGGCACGTCGGGCCCGCCCCCACACGCCGACTGAAAAATTCAGGTCCTGATAATGAAAACTTCTAAATGGAAATAATATGAAGAAGGGTCTTGAAGATTTCAAGTGATGGGGCTGTGACTATTTCTTTTGGCAGTTTGTTCCACTGCAGGATTGTCTTTGGGAAGAAAGATTGTTGATACACTTTCTTGGAAACAAATGGTCTTTGTAGTTTGTAAGCCTTGTACTGTGTCGCATATTTTCAGCCAATTCAGGTTTCATTGCCTTCCCTTACCTTGGTCAACCTTGTGAGGTCATTAAACCTCCTCCCGCACTGTGTGGTAGTTCATGGGCTGGTGGAGATTGTACTCTGTACAGGACAAATGGAGGTGACCCCCATGACCAGACAAGACAGGAAACAAAACATAAAATGCTAGAAATATAAAGTAGCCCTGTGAACACATAAAGACAGAAAAGATTGATTAGCATTAAGGGTAGAGATTCTTTTGTCATTGATGATCTCTTGATGTCTCTAAAAAAAGAGACAGTTCAAGTACAGTCAAGGTATATTCCTACAAAGGGGAAAGGTAGGGCAAACAAATCAAGAGCTCACTGGATGATGAAAGAGATAGAGATGAAGATGAAGCAGAAAAAGCATGCTTTTAACAGAGTTCAGAAGGATAATACAATGGAGAACCAGCTGAATTATAGAAAGTTCAGGAATTGAGAAAGCAGGTAAGAGAAGTTAAGAGACAGTATGAGAAGAGACTGGCAGCTAATATAAAAGGGAATCCAAAAATTCTATAGGCATATAAATAGTAAAAGGGTGGTAAAAGGAGGAGTAGGGCCGATTGAGACCAAAAAAGGGATTTACATGTGGAGGTGGGGGTCATGGCTGAGATATTAAATGAATGCTTTGCACCTGTCGTTACCAAAGAAGAAGATGCTAACCCTGCTCGTGGTGAAAAAGGGGTATTTCAGACACTAGAAGGATTTAAAATTAATAAGTGAGATGTATTAGATAGGCTGTCTGTGCTTAAAGTTGATAAGGCACCAGGATTGGATGAGATGTATCCAAGGATACTGAAGGAGGTGAGAGCGGAAATTGCGGAGGCACTGGCCAAAATCTTCCAATCTTTCTTAGACTCGGATGGTGCCAAAGGACTGGAGAATTACAAATGTTACATCCTTGTTCAAAAATGACTGCAAAGATAAGCCCAGCAACTACAGGCCAGTCAGTTTAACTTCAGTGGTGGGGAAAGTTTTAGAGTGTATAACTCGGGACAGAATTAGCAATCACTTGGGGAAATGTGGGTTAATTAAGGAAAACCAGCACAGATTTGTTAAGGGCAAATCATATTTAATTAACTTGTTTGAATTTTTAGATGAGGTAATGGAGATTGTTGATGAGGGTAACACTGTTGATGGGGTGTACATGGACTTCCAAAAGGCATTTAATAAAGTGCCACACAACAGACTTGTGAGGAAAATTAGCGCTCATAGAATAAAAGGTAAAGTAGCAACATGGATACAAAATTGGCTGAGTGACAAGAAACAAAGAGACATGGTGAATAGCTTTTTTTTGGACTGTAGGAAGGCTTGTATTAGAGTTCCTCAGGAGTTGGTGTTAGGGTTTCTGCTGTTCCTGATATCTATCAGTGACCTAGACATTGGTGTATAGGGCACAATTTCAAAATTTGAGAATGATATGAAACTTGGAAGTATTGTGAACCATGAGGGGGATAGTGTAGAATTTCAAAAGGACATAGACAGGTAAGTGAAATGGGCGGACAAGTGGCAGATGAAACTCATGCAAAATATTGCAAAGTGATTCATTCTGGTAGGAAGAACGTGGAGAGACAATATAAAAAATAAAGGATACAATCCCAAAGCGGGTGCAGGAGCAGAGGGACCTGGGTGTACATGTGTATCAATCATTGAAGGTGGCACAGCAGGTTGAAGGCATGGTTAATAAAACATATGGCATCCTGAGCCTTATCATTAGGGGCATAGAGTACAAAAGCAAGGAAGTAGTGTTAAAACCATATAAAACACTGGTTCAGCTTCAACTGGAGTATTGCATCCAGTTCTGGGTGCCATATTTTAGGAAGAATGTGAAGGCATTAGGTAAGGTGCAGAAAAGGATCATGAGGATGGTTTCGGGTTACGTGGATAATTTGGAGAAATTGTGACTGCTTTCCTCGGAGAAGAGAAGGTTGAGAGGAGATTTGATAGAGGTATTCAGAATCATGAGGGGTCTGGACAGAGTAGACTGGGAGAAACTGTTCCCATTAATGGGTCATCTGTGAGCCAGAGGGCACAGATTTTAGGTACAAAAACAAAAATTGCTGGAAAAACTCAGCAGATCTGACAGCATCTGTGGAGAGAAAGACAAAGTTAATGTTTTGAGTCCGTATGACCCTTCTTCAGATTTTAGGTAATTGCCAAAGAAGCAATGGTGACCATTCCAGGAAAGACCTTTTTACACAGTGAGTGTTCAAGACTTGGAATGTGCTGCCTGAGCATGTGACAGGGTCAATTGAGGCTTTCACAAGGGAATTCACAGGTATCATTATCTGAAAAGGAAAAATTTTCAGGGCTACGGGGAAAAGGCAGGGGAGTGAGACTAAGTGAATTGTTTCTTCAGAGGGCCATTCATTCATGGGATGTGGGTATCACTGTCTAGGCCAGCATTTATTGCCCATCTCTAATTGCCCTTGAGAAGATGTTGGTGAGCTGCCTTCTTGAACCGCTGCAGTCCATGTGGTGTAGGTACACCCACAGTGCTGTTAGGGAGGGAGTTCCAGGATTTTGACCCAGCGATAGTGAAGGAACGGTGATATATTTCCAAGTCAGGATGGTGAGTGACTTGGAGGGGAACTTCCAGGTGGTGGTGTTCCCATGCATCTGCTGCCTTTGTCCTTCTAGATGGTAGTGGTCATGGGTTTGGAAGGTGCTGACAAAGGAGGCTTGGTGAGTTCCTGCAGTGCATCTTGTAGATGGTACACACTGCTGCCACTGTGCGTCGGTGGTGGAGGGAGTGAATGTTTGCAGATGGGGTGCCAATCAAGTGGGCTGCTTTGTCCTGGATGGTGTCAAGCTTCTTGAGTGTTGTTGGAGCTGCACTCATCCAGGCACTTGGAGAGTATTCCATCACACTCCTGACTTGTGATTTGTAGATGGTGGACAGGCTTTGGAGAGTCAGGAGGTGAGTTACTCACCACAGAATTCCCAACCTCTGACCTGCTCTTGTAGCCACAGTATTTACATGGCTGAGTCCAGTTCAGTTTCTGGTCAATGGTAACCCCCAGGATGTTGATAGTGGGGGATTGAGTGATGGGAATGCCATTGAATGTCCAAGGGCAAAGGCTAGATTCTCTCTTATTGGAGATGGTCATTGTCTGGCACTTGTGTGGTGCGAATGTTACTTGCCACTTGTCAGCCCAAGCCTGGATATTGTCCAGGTCTTGCTGCATTTGCACATGGACTGCTTCAGTATATGAAGAGTCGTGAATGGTGCTGAACATTGTGCAATCATCAGCAAACATCCCCACTTCTAACCTTATGATGGAAGGAAGATCATAGATCATTGATGAAGCAGCTGAAGATGGTTGGGCTGAAGACACTACCCTGAGGAACTCCTGCAGTGATGTCCTGGAACTGAGATGATTGACCTCCAACAACAACAACCATCTTCCTTTGTGCTAAGTGTGACTCCAACCAGTGGAGATTTTTCCCTCTGATTCCCTTTGACTCCAGTTTTGCTAGGGCTCCTTGATGCCACACTCGGTCAAATGCTGCTTTGATGTCAAGAGCAGTCACTCTAACCTCACCTCGGGAGTTCAGCTCTTTTGTCCATGTTTGAACCAAGGCTGTAATGGGGTCAGGAGCTGAGTGACCCTAGTGGAACCTAAACTGAGCATCAGTGAACAGGTTATTGCTAAGCAAGTGCAGCTTGATAGCACTGTTGATGATCCCTTCCAATACTTTACTGATGACCGCAAGTAGACTGATTGAGCATGAATTGGCTGAGTTGGATTTGTCCTGCTTTTTGTGTACAGGATATACCTGGGTAATTTTCCACACAACTGGGTAGATGTCGGTTTTGTAACCGTACAGGAACAGCTTGGCTAGGGGCGTGGCAAGTTCTGGAGACAAGTTCCTTTAAGATCCTTTAAGACTGTTGTAGTGCGGCCCAGTCGCTTATTTGTACTAGAGTTGATCTGCAGACAATTTTTTAAGTGGAAGTGTTAAGTTTATTTACAATACAGCCAGCAGCAACCACACGTGTGCTCTCAACTCCATCTCTATCTCCACACTGACTGTGGAGGTAGCCCGCGCAGCTCACACATTGGTTTGCACAGATCATGTGATCTTACATCACAGGACTATTCTTAAAGGTAGTGTCCAACATTTAACAAAACCATAATTACTACACCCTCAAAACCTACCTCTTTGATCAAGCTTTCGATTGCCTGTCCTAACATTCCTTTATGTGGCTCAATGTCAAAGTTTGATCAATAAAACTATGTGGGAAGTTTTACTATCTTGGCTGAGGTACCAGGGTGGGAGATGAGGAGAAGTGTTCTAAAAGACTTCGATATTATTTTGAGAGCAGGAGAGTTCTGGCCAATATTTATCGCTCAACACACATCACTTAAAAAAAAACCGGATTATCTGGTCATTTTCACACTGCTGTTTGTGGAATCTTGCTGTGTGTAAATTGGCTGGTGTGTTTCTTACAGCAATGACTACACTTCAAAAAGTACTTCAATGCCTGTCAACACTTTGGAACATCCTGACATCAGGAAAGGTGCTACAGAAATGCAAGGCCTTTCTCTCTAACTCTCTACCTGCAGGGTCACCGGCATTCGAATGAGGCTTAGCACACTCTGACAATGGATTGTGAGAATATTTATGCAGAGGCTCTCTCCATGGGCACAATAAAGATTTGTAAAATCAATAGCCTAATGGAAAATGCTCCATGTTGATAGTCTAAAGGTCTTTCACCTCAAAGCTAATTGTAAGTCATGACTCTTTCAATGTTTGACAATGAAACAATGATAGTTGTTCACTGGAGTCATGTTCACTACAATGGGCAACACTCCATTATTTTTGCAACAGCTCTCTATATCTTTTTATGATTGACAACCCTAACCAGAGAACAGGGCACTGTCAAGACTGAAGAAGAAATGAGATCAACTTAGGAGTAGAGAGAAAGACGGGAAAGATTGTAGGTCGTAGGAGCAAAGGGAGACAGGGGAACTGAGGAATGTAACAGTTTGAGGGTCTTGAGAAGGAGAGAAAATCAATGCAAGGCAGTTTGCAGTGTGCTGATAGATTATACTTTCCTGCAGAGAACTTCAATTGCCTTTTGTATTTTAATCAGATGGGTGAAGAACTACAGGAGGGAGTAAAATTTGAAAAACATATTTGCTAGGTAAATTGAGATGGGGTAAGAGGAAAATGGATGGAAGGAAGCTCATGTGGCCTGTTTCTGCACCTTAAACTCCTATGCATAGGGACACAGGAACTGTTGTGCAGCCACTGTAATTGCCACATCCTAAAAGTTAAATTTGCGCCTGCCATTCATTCAATTTGTCCCTTATTCTCCATGCGTTTGTATGGAGAACACTCATTTAGGCCACGTACACTAACCTGTCCTTCAACTCTAATGTTTTACTCATGTGTTTCCTATTTCCTGGTTTAATAACTTTACATCTTTTAGTTTTCCCTTTACCTTTAGTGCCTAAAACACAATTTGTGACTATTAAGATGCAAACATTTTAATTTGTATACAGTAAATTCCGATAAACAGCAATGTGATAGTGACCAAATAATATGTTAATGAAGTTGCTTGATGGATAAACATTGGCCCAGGACATTGGGGAGAGCATCTCTGCTCTTCAAAATAGTGGCTGGGAGATCCTTCATGACCATCTGAGAGGGCAGGTGGGTTTAACGTCTCAAGTGAAAGACAGCACCTCCAATAGTGCGGCACTCCTTCAGTACTGACCCTCCAGCAGTGCGGCACTCCCTCAGTAATGACCATCCAACAATGCAGTGCTCCCTCAGTATTGACCCTCCAACAGTGCGGCACTCCTTCAGTACTGGCCTTCCAACAGTGCAGTACTCCCTTGGTACTGACCCTCCAACAGTGCAGTGCTCCCTCAGTAATGACTCTCCAACAGTGCTGGCACTCCCTCAATACTGGCCCTCTGACAGTGCGACACTCCCTCAGTACTGACCGCCCTAGAGTGCAGTACTCCTTCAGTACTGACCCTCTGACAGTGCAGCAGTCCCTCAGTACAGACCCTATGATAGTGTGGCACTCTCTCAGTAATGAATCTACGACAGTGCGGCACTCCATCAGTGCTGACCCTCGACAGTACAGCTCTCCCTTGGTGCTGACGCTCCAACAGTATGGTGCCCCTTCAGTGCTGACCGTCGACTCTGCAGCCACACTTTCAGTACTGTCCCTCTGACAGCACAGCCCTCCATCAGTACTGACACTCCGATGGTGCAGTACTCCCTCAGTATTGACCCTCTGACAATGCAGCGCTCCCTCAGTATGAATACTAACTAGGGGTGAGTGGGACAGGAAGGTGTACTGGCATGGTGAGCTTGGGAGGGGGGGGAATGAACGTGTTGGGACTGTGAGGTTGGGAGGGGGAAGGAGGGTGTCCTGGAGGAGGAGGGAGTACAGGAGGGAGGAGTATGGGGGGTAGGAGGATGTAATGGGGGAGAATGTGGCTAGTGGGAGATAGGTGTAATGGTTGGAGGAATGTGTAAGGGAGGGGGTTCACAAGGGGATGCCCAGGTAAATGTGCAAGGGAGGGGTCTGTGGAGTCAGTGACTGCCTCCTGGGAAATGAACTGAGGGTGGGGGTGGTAGGAGTGAATGGTGAGTGTGAGAGGGGGCAGAGGGAGACAGTAGGGTAGGAGGCTGAGGGTACGTTGGTAACAGAAGAAGGGACAGCGAGGGTGATTGGTGGGGACACAGAGGGAGACATGGACCCTGGGGGTGGGAAGGAGGGGATTGTGGACGTCAACCTGGATGGAGGTGGGATTTTCAGGAAGGTAGGGAATGTGCACGTTCACCTGGATGTCCTGGAAAGATAACGGTTCGGGTTGTTAGGTGACGGTGGGGAGGTCGAAGGTGATGCCGGGGTGGTGGACTGTGATGGGGGAAAGGACATGGGTGACGGGGGGAGGGGAAAGGACGGGGGAGCTAATCAGAAACATGATGACTACCACGCTGTGCAAATGGAAAGTGAGCGGCACAGGTGCTGCACGGGAGTGTGGTCAGTGGGTGGGCGGAGATGCAGGTCGGCTCCGAGGGACAATGAGGGCGACTCTGAGAACCCCAACAGGCAGCATTGAAAATGCTCGGGGCAGTGAGGTGAGTGTGATGGATGAAGGCTCCACATGAGTGGGAGAATGCTTACATGAGGCTCCAACAGGCCCTGCCACACACACACTTCTCCCTCCAGAATGACTCATGGTCCGGCTGCATGCAGCTGAACTGCTAGTAGTGAGGGCATGCAGGAGGAGGACTCGCGAAACCTGCCAATGAAGCTGAGAAACAACGTTACACATGACTCAGTGAAAGTGAACATATTTTCAGATTATAAATTGACAAAATGTTTTCACCTGTACAACCACTTGTGATCAGAAATTCTTAACTTTTCTAGGCCTGCCACTTCTTCTAGGTGCTGCCCTGACATCCGCAGCAGGGGTGGAGACAGCCTATGCAATGGTCGGCCCTGTTGCCTCTGATGACTTCGGCGTGGGTCCTCTGGAGAGCCGAGGCCTTGAGGGTCCTGGTTTGCTTTGGCTGTCGTCCTGTGGGCCAGCTGCTCCCTCTGCGGTGACAGAGGACGAGGTTGAGGGGTCACAGGCAAAGGGAGCGGACAGGCTGTGAGATTCCTGAGTAGACTGAATAGCCGTAGACGGCTGCTCCTGACCTGTGGAACTCATTTGCACACAGCACACAGCTGCCTCGTGGAAGGATGATGCCCATCCAGGTTAAATACCGTGAAAAAGACCATTCTACAAGGATAGCTAATATCGAACGGCAAAGAATTAATTTTGAGAAATGGCTGACATAACCTCACCCTGCGAACGGAGAAAAAGCCTTTTATTCCCAGAAACAGGCAGATGGGTTGTGTGCATGGCGTTGGCATTGATGCACGCACGGAGGGTATGGGCAGGCTGGCGCTGGGGAGCGATGTCACTGGGTTTCTGTGCATGCGCGGACCAGTGCGCATGTGCAGACGGGTATCGGTGGCCATCTTGTGGTGGCAGGAGACACAACGGGTCCTGAACACCTTCAGTCAACAAAAATCCATCAATCTCAGCATTAAAATTAACGATTAATCTAGCGTCAGTTGCCATTGTGGAATCTAATGCCAAATTTCTACCACCCATGGGGCTCTTTTGATGACCTTGTGTAATGGAAAGCACGATTTATTCCGTGAAATGCTCACATTATGTGACTTGAGGCACAACCATAATAACTAAATTAATTTGTTAGCAATATAGTTTAATAATATTTGTGGGGTGGGGAGGGGAAGTTGACAATTTGTTTTATTAAATGATGAGTTTACAATAATATAATTGTACACAGCCAGTGGACGGCCTTTACCATTGAATCTAAAACGTTAAGATTAACACACAGGCCGTCTCATATAGTAAATGCTAACTCAAACAACACATCTCATGCAAGGATAACACGGGTGGCTCTTTATAAAATACATCATTGTTGTTAACATCAAGTACATCAATATTGTTAACACAAAAGCAAAAAAAAAAGAACTGGACGACCTCATTCTTTCGCGAAACATTACTTCTCTCTTCCCTTTTCTTTGTTAGTGATTGGATGCGAAGCTGTGAGCAGCCGGTATGAAAAACAAAACAAAAAATAGAATCTCTCTCTCTCTCTCTCTCTCTTGGCCCCTAGGGAGTTGTCAGTGCGTCGCTCTCAGGTAATGACTGTGGGTCCCCTCCTGCCTGTCCGATCGTGAATCTGAGACAGCTTCAGCGCGATGGCCATCAGCGGACCCAGCACCACCTGTGGAAGAGAAACAGAAACCACTGCTGAATGGGATCCTTCCTGAAGGCGCCCCTCCACCCCTTCTGATGGTCGTTCATTCACAGGGAACAGAAGGAGGCCATTCAGCCCCTCCATCCTGCTCTGCCATTCGATTAGATCGTGGCTGTATCTTAACTCCATCGACCTTGCCTTGGTTCTATAATTCTGTAAACCCTTGCTTAACAAAAACCCATCAATCCCAGTCTTGAAATTTTCAGTTGACCCCGCCCCAGACCCAACAGCTTTTTGGGGGAGAGAGTTCCAGATTTCCATTCCCCTTTGTGTGAAGAAACGCTTCCTGACATCCCCTCTGAACGGCCCGGCTCTAGTTTTAAGATTCCCTTGTTCTGGACTTCTCCACTCCCTCCACCCCGATCTCTCTCTGTCTACTCTATTCAATTCTATTAATCAACTTAAACATCTTAATCTTCAAGGGGGTACAAGCCTAGCCTATGCTAACAGTCCTTATAATTTAACCCTTTTAGCCCTGAATTGTTTTAGTAAAACTGCCCAGTCCCAGGCCATTATCTCTTCCCATTCACACAGAGTGGGCGAGTCCATTTTGAAAAGCGTTCTAAAATTAATTCTTAAAATAAGAAGACTCTTGGCCGAAAGATGCAGCGCTGCAACAGCAATTTGCATTTATATATAAAAGGGGAGGCGATGGAGAAGTATTGTCGCTGGACCAGTAATCCAGAGATCCAGGGTAATGCTCTGAGGACCCGGGTTCCAATCCAGCGGAATTCAATAAAAATCTGGAATTAAAAAGTCTAATGGGGAACAATTGTTGTAAAAACCCACCTGGTTCACTAATGCCCTTTGGGAGAAGGGAAATCTGTCTCTTCTGACCCCTTACCTGGGGTCTGGCCTACATGTGACTCCAGACCCACTCTTAAGTGCTCTCTGAAATGGCCTAGCAAAATGAAACCGGATGGACCACCCGGCATTGACCTAGGCACCGGAAACGACAATGGCAATCGCAGCCCTGTCGACCCTGCAAAGTCCTCCTTACTAACATCTGGGGGCTAGTGCCAAAATTGGAAGAGCTGTCTCACAGACTAGTCAAGCAAGACATCCTCACGGAATCATACTTGACAGATAATGTCCCAGACACCACCATCACCATCCCTGGCCACCCGTGCCAGTGGGACAGGACATAACCAGCAGAGGTGGTCACATAGTCGTATACAATCGGGAGGGAGTTGCCCTGGGAGTCCTCAGCATCAACTCTGGACCCCACGAAGTCTCACATGGGCAAAGAAACCTCCTGCTGATTACCACGTACCGCCATCCCTCAGCTGATGAATCAGTGCTCCTCATGTTAAACACCACTTGGAGGAAGCACCGAGGGTGGCAAGGGCACAGAATGTACTCTGGGTGGGGGATTTCAATGTCCATCACTGAGAGTGGCTCATTAGCACCACTGCTGACCGAGTCCAAAATGACATTGCCGCTGTACTGGGTCTGCGGCAGGTGGTGAGGGAAAAACATATTTGACCTCATCCTCATCAACCTGCCTGCTGCAGATGCATCTGTCCATGACAGTATCGGTAAGAGCGACCACCGCACAGTCATTGTGGAGACGAAGTCCCGCCTTTACATTGAGGATACCTTCCATCGTGTGGTGTGGCACTACCACCCTGCTAAATGGGATTGAGTTTGAACAGATCTAGCAACTAAAGACTTGGCATCCATGAGGCGCTGTGGGCCATCAGCAGCAGCAGAATTGTACTTGAACACAATCTGTAACCTCCTGGCCCGGCATATCCCCCACTTTACCATTACCATCAAGCCAGGGGATCAACCCTGGTTCAATGAAGAGTGCAGGAGGGCATGCCAGGAGCAGCACCAGGCACACCTAAAAGTGAGGTGTGAACCTTTAACACAGGACTACTAGCATGCCAAACAGCATAAGTAGACAGAGCTAAGTGATCCACAACCAATGGATCAGATCTAAGCTCTGCCGTACTGCCACACGCAGTGGTGAATGGTGGTGGACAATTAAACAACTCACTGGAGGAGGAGCTTCCACAAATATCCCCATCCTCAATGATGGGGGAGCCCAGCACATCAGTGCAAAAGATAAGGCTGAAGCATTCGCAACAATCTTCAGCCAGAAGTGCCGAGTGGATGATCCATCTTGGTCTCCTCCAGAGGTCCCCAGCATCACAGTTGCCAGTCTTCAGCCAATTTGATTCACTCCACGTGATATCAAGAAACAGCTGAAGGCACTGGATACTGCAAAGGCTATGGGCCCTGATAATATTCTGGCAATGGTACTGAAGACCTGTGCTCCAGAACTTGCCGCGCCCCTAGCCAAGCTGTTCCAGTACAGCTACAACACTGGCATCTACCTGGCTATGTGGAAAATTGCCCAGGAATGTCCTGCACACAAAAAGCAGGACAAATCCAACCCGGCCAATTACCGCCCCATCAGTCTACTCTCGATCATCAGTAAAGTAATGGAAGGGGTCATCAACAGTGCTATCAAGTGGCACTTGTTTAGCAATAATCTGCTCACTGATGCTCAGTTTGGGTTCCGCCAGGGCCACTCAACTCCTAATCTCATTACAGTCTTGGTTCAAACATGGACAAAACAGCTGAACTTCCGAGGTGAGGTGAGAGTGACTGCCCTTGACATCAAGGCAGCATTTGACAGAGCGTGGCATCAAGGAGCCCTAGCAAAACTGGAGTCAATGGGAATCAGGGGGAAAACTCTCCGCTGGTTGGAGTCCCTAGCACAAAGGAAGATGGTTGTGGTTGTTTTAGGTCAATCATCTCAGCACCAGGACATCTCTGCAGGAGTTCCTCAGGGTAGTGTCCTCAGCCCAACCACCTTCAGCTGCTTCATCAATTACTTTCCTTCCATCATAAGGTCAGAAGTGGGGATGTTCGCTGATGATTGCACAATGTTCAGCACCATTTGCAACTCTTCAGATACTGAAGCAGTCCATGTCCAAATGCAGCAAAACCTGGACAATATCCAGGCTTGGGCTGACAAGTGGCAAGTAACATTCGTGCCACACAAGTGTCAGGCAATGACCATCTCCAACAAGAGAGAATCCAACCATTGTCCCTTGATGTTCAATGGCATTATCATTACTGAATCCCCCACTATCAACATCCTGGGGGTTACCATTGAACAGAAACTGAACTGGACTAGCCATATAAATACTGTGGCTATAAGAGCAGGTCAGGGGATCCTGCGAAGAGTAACTCACCTCCTGACTCCCCAAAACCTGTCCACCATCTACAAGGCACAAGTCAGGAGTGTGATGGAATACTCCCCACTTGCTTGATAAGTGCAGCTCCCACAACACTCAAGGAGTTTGACACCATCCAGGACAAAGCAACCCGCTGGATCGGCACTACATCCACAAACATTCACTCCCTCCACCACCAACGTACAGTAGCAGCAGTGTGTACCATCTACAGGATGCACTGCAGGAACTCACCAAGGCTCCTCAGGCAGCACCTTCCAAACCCACGACTGCTACCATCTAGAAGGACAAGGGCAGCAAACACATGGGAACATCACCACCTGGAAGTTCCCCTCCAAGTCACTCACCATCCTGACTTGGAAATATATCGGCCATTCCTTCACTGTCGCTGGGTCAAAATCCTGGAACTCCCTTCCTAACAGCACTGTGGGTGTACCTACACCACATGGACTGCAGTGGTTCAAGAAGACAGCTCACCACCACCTTCTCAAGGGCAATTAGGGATGGGCAATAAATGCTGGCCTAGCCAGCGAATTAATTAAAAAAATGTCCCAAGGTGTTTCACAGGAGTGTTATCTCGGACAAAATTTACCATCAAGACATCTGAGGGGATTTTAGGGACAGGTGACCAAAAGCTTTGTCAAAGAGACAGGTTTTAAGAAGTGTCTTAAAGTAAGAGGGAGAGGTGGAGAGATTTAGGGAGGGAATTCCAGAGCTTAGGCTCTGTGCAGTTGAAGGCACGGCCACCAACAGTGTAGAGATGGAAATGGGTGATCCACAAGAAGCTGGAACTGGAGGAGCGCAGAGATCTCTGCGGGTTGTAGGGGCTGGTGGAGATTACAGAGATAGGGAGAGGGTGAGGGCCATGGTCAGATTTGGAAACAAGCATCAGAGGTTTAAATTCGAGGGCTGTTGGACATTTAGCCAATGTAGGTCAGTGAGTACAGGGTGATGTGTGAATGGGGCTTGGTATGAGTTAGGACACAGGCAGCAGAGCTGATGAGCTATAAGCATCAAGTCTTCTTTTTGTATATTGTGTATGTATTTGGCAATGTTGCCTCTAATTCAAAGATGTTAACTCAAATGATCTAATAATAGACAATTTTGCTGTGTTATTCACATAGTTGGATTCAAAATGTTGACCTGTTCAAATTTCTATAGCTCAAACTAATGACTTTGAATCATTAGAGATGGACTTTTAAATTTTGTTATATTATTATGGTACAAAACTTAATTGTAAAATGGATTAGCAATAGAACTGGCATCACAGCCTGTGTCCACACTGCCCTCATCAGGTTGGATGGTGGTACTGTCTAGGCTGCAGACTCTACAGGGTAATGGGGGTGCGAGCA
This sequence comes from Cetorhinus maximus, assembly GCF_964194155.1. Classification (NCBI taxonomy): domain Eukaryota; kingdom Metazoa; phylum Chordata; class Chondrichthyes; order Lamniformes; family Cetorhinidae; genus Cetorhinus; species Cetorhinus maximus. Next base: position 180,078,237 of record NC_135880.1, read on the forward strand.
CAACACTGGAAACAAGTGTAAAATTAACAACCTGCAAGTCAGAGTAAAGCTTACAATCAATCCTGCTTCTCATTTAATGGAAATGAAAGATGATAGGCCACCTATCAGAAACAACAGTTGTGAATAATAAGGTATGTCAGAACAAAAACAAAAATACCTGGAAGAACTCAGCAGGTCTGACAGCATCTGCGGAGAGGAGCACAGTTAACGTTTCGAGTCTGTATGACTCATCAGAACTAAGTAAAAATAGAAGAGAGGTGAAATATAAGCTGGTTTAAGGTGGGGTGGGACAGGTAGAGCTGGATAGAGGGCCAGTGATAGGTGGAGATAGCCAAAAGATGTCATAGACAAAAGAACAAAAAGGTGTTGAAGGTGGTGATATTATCTAAAGGAATGTGCTAATTAAGGGTAGAAAGCAGGACAAGCAAGGTACAGATAGCTCTAGTGGGGGTGGGGTGGGGTGGAGGGAAGGAATCGAAAAAGGCTAAAAGGTAGAGATAAAACAATGGATGGAAATACACTTAAAAATAATGGAAATAGGTGGGAAAAGAAAAATCTATATAAATTATTGGAAAAAGGGGGATCGGAAAGGGGGTGGGGATGGAGGAGAGAGTTCATGATCTAAAGTTGTTGAACTCAATATTCAGTCCGGAAGGCTGTAAAGTGCCTAGTTGGAAGATGAGGTGCTGTTCCTCCAGTTTGCGTTGAGCTTCACTGGAACATTGCAGCAAGCCAAGGACGGACATGTGGGCATGAGAGCAGGGTGGAGTGTTAAAATGGCCAGCGACAGGGAGGTCTGGGTCATGCTTGTGGACAGACCGAAGGTGTTCCGCAAAGTGGTCACCCAGTCTGTCTTCGGTCTGTCCGCAAGCATGACCCAGACCTCCCTGTCGCTTGCCATTTCAACACACCACCCTGCTCTCATGCCCACATGTCTGTCCTAGGCCTGCTGTATTCAACACCTTCAACACCTCTTTGTCCTTTTGTCTATGACATCTTTTGGCTATCTCCACCTATCACTGGCCCTCTATCCAGCTCTACCTGTCCCACCCCCCCTTAAACCACCTTATATTTCACCTCTCTTCTATTTTTACTTAGTTCTGTTGAAGAGTCATTCGGACTCGAAACGTTAACTGTGTCCCTCCCTGCAGATGCTGCCAAACCTGCTGAGTTTTTCCAGGTATTTTTGTTTTTGTTTTGGATTTCCAGCATCCGCAGTTTTTTGCTTTTATAATGAGGTATGTCAGCTCTGGCTCACACTCTGAGTTGGAAGGTTGTGGGTTCAAGACCCAATCCAGAGATTTGAGCACAAAATCTAGGCTGACACTGGAGGTGCAGTACTGATGGACTGCTGCACTGTTAGTGGTGCTGTCTTTCAGGTGAGATGATAAACTAAAGTCCGGCTTACCTACTAATGTAGATGTAAAAGATCCCATGGCGCTATTTGGAAGATGGCCAGACCTCAGTGTTCTAGCCAATATTTATCACTCAACCAACATCACTAAAAAACAGATTATTTGGTTGTTACCATGTAGTTTGTGGGAGCTTGCTGTGCACAAAATGGCTGCCATGTTTCCTACATAACAACAGTGCATGCCCTGAGCAGGGTGACCAATCTCCCGGATTTTACAGGGCTGCCCCTGATTTGTTGGACTTGGCCCATGTCTTAGGCTGTTTGTTTCCGAGACGCAGTTTGTCCCGTAATCCAGACCCCTAAACCTTGCGTGTGTGCAGCACACGTCTGTGCTCCCCACCTGGAGGCCTGATCTTAAAGCTCGGCAACTCTCACAGGTTCACACCCCCCCACCCCCACCCTATTCTCACAGGTTCACACTCCTCCCACCCCCACCCCACTCTCACAGGTTCACACACCCCCCACCCCCACCCTATTCTCACAGGTTCACACTCCCCCCACCCCCACCCCGCTCTCACAGGTTCACACACCCCCCACCCCCACCCTATTCTCACAAGTTCACACTCCCCCCCACCCCGCTCTCACAGGTTCACACTACCCCCACCCCCACCCCGCTCTCACAGGTTCACACACCCCCCACCCCCACCCTATTCTCACAGGTTTACACTCCCCCCACCGCCACCCTATTCTCACAGGTTCACACTCCCCCCACCCCCACCCTATTATCACAGGTTCACACTCCCCCTACCCCCACCCTATTCTCACAGGTTCACACTCACCCCACCCCCACCCTATTCTCACAGGTTCACACTCCCCCCACCCCCACCCTATTCTCACAGGTTCACACTCCCCCCACCCCCACCCTATTCTCACACGTTCACACTCCCCCCCACCCTATTCTCACAGGTTCACACTCCCCCCACCCTATTCTCACAGGTTCACACTCCCCCCCCACCCTATTCTCACAGGTTCACACTCCCCCCACCCCCACCCTATTCTCACAGGTTCACACACCCCCCCACCCCCACCCCGCTCTCACAGGTTCACACTCCCCCCACCCCCACCCTATTCTCACAGGTTCACACTCCCCCCACCCCCACCCTATTCTCACAGGTTCACACTCCCCCCACCCTATTCTCACAGGTTCACACTCCCCCCACCCCCACCCTATTCTCACAGGTTCACACTCACCCCACCCCCACCCCGCTCTCACAGGTTCACACTCCCCCCACCCCCACCCTATTCTCACAGGTTCACACTCACCGCACCCCCACCCTATTCTCACAGGTTCACACTCCCCCCACCCCACCCTATTCTCACAGGTTCACACTCCCCCCACCCCCACCCTATTCTCACAGGTTCACACTTCCCCCACCCCCACCCTATTCTCACAGGTTCACACTCCCCCCACCCCCACCCTATTCTCACAGGTTCACACTCCCACAACCCCCACCCTATTCTCACAGGTTCACACTCCCCCCCACCCTATTCTCACAGGTTCACACTCCCCCCACCCCCACCCCGCTCTCACAGGTTCACACTCCCCCCCACCCCCACCCTATTCTCACAGGTTTACACTCCCCCCAACCCCACCCTATTCTCACAGGTTTACACTCCCCCCACCCTCACCCTATTCTCACAGGTTCACAATCCCCTCATCCCCACCCCCACCCCAACCCGCTCTCACAGGTTCACACTCCCCCCCACCCCCACCCTATTCTCACAGGTTTACACTCCCCCCAACCCCACCCTATTCTCACAGGTTTACACTCCCCCCACCCTCACCCTATTTTCACAGGTTCACAATCCCCTCACCCCCACCCCCACCCCGCTCTCACAGGTTCACACTCCCCCCACCCCCACCCCCACCCCGCTCTCACAGATTCACACTCCCCCACCCCATTCTCACAGGTTTGCCCCCGCCCCCACCCCCACCCCCACCCCCACCCCGTTCTCACAAGTTCACACTTCCCCCACCCCCACCCCGCTCGCACAGGTCCACACCCCCCCCCCCCACCCCCACCCCCACCCCGCTCTCACAGGTCCACACTCCCACCCCCACCCCGCTCTCACAGGTTTACACTTCCCCCACCCCCACCCTATTCTCACAGGTTCGCCCCTTCCCCCACCCCCACCCCCACCCCCACCCTGCTCTCACAGATTCACCCCACCCCCACCCCACTCTCACAGGTTTGCCACTTGGAAATGTCCCTTTAAGTTTCTCCTGACAGTTGGCCACCCATGATTTCGTGAAAGGTGCTATATAAATGCAAGTCTCTCTTTTCTATACAACATTTTAACCTTGCTTCAATTACAGTCAGAATAACTAAACAGTTTGAGATGTCAATCTTACAAGCTGCATCTTTATTAGAATTATTGTATAGAAATCTATTCCCGCTTTGAAATCATTTAGCGCACAAGATACACATTCGTCATGATGCAAGTACACATTAAGGCAGTAAGCTCTCATTCTGCTGCTGAAAGTTACTCAGACAGCAATAGGTTTTCACTGCTGTGCCGTTGCTTTTAGTACTGCCCTCATATGGATGACAAATTATGTTAGAGTTTCCGTTATGGGGCCAATTGAGCAATTAGGCCCGGAATGTGTTTGAAATTGTGCTAAAACCCACCTGGCATAATCACAGGACAAAATCTTCTAAGAAACAACGACAGAATGTAACCTTTTCCTCTCCTATTCAAAAGTATTCTTTGATATATTTAAAAAGCGGTAACCTGGCTCAGTTTGATTAATAAATTGAAAGTGTGTTTTTTCAGAAAAAAGAAGCACTTTTAACAAGGTATTCAGTCTTTTACCTTTGCGTAATCCAATTGAAAATCACTGAAAATAACTAAGGAAAAACTCTACTGAAACATATAATGGTTTGATCAGTGTACAGTAGTCAGCTTCTCAGTCAATTAACTATTTCTTGATAGAAAGACTTTTGAAATGTGCTCCTTGTGCATAATGTAAGAAATAGAGTGCAGTTTGAAAAGCCTTCCCAACCGTGCACAATCGGTGGGATATCACAATATTGATCGAAGGTTATAGAGTTATAGAGTCATCTACGGCACAGAAGGAGGCCTTTCTACCCATCGAGGCCGTGCTGGCTCTCTGCCGAGCAATCCAGTCAATCCCATTCCCCTGCTTGATCCCTTTGGTCCTGCAAGTTTATTTCCCTCAAGCGCCCGTCCACTTGCTTTTTGAAATCAGTCATCGTCTCCGCTCCTGAGTGGGCAGCGAGTCCCAGGTCTTTACCACGCACTGTGTGAAAAAAAATGTTTCCCCTCACATTCCCCCCACCCCCTTGCATCTCTTGCCCCAAAACCGTGAATCTGTGGTCCCCCCTAGCGCTTGGACGATCGGCCAATGGGGAAGGATTTTCCTTGCTGTAGGCGTGGCCTAATCCAGGCGAATCGAATCCTGACCCAGTTTACAAGATCTCGAGAAACACGGGAGTAAGTGGTTAAGGGACGTTACTCACTTATGCTTTAAAATTCCCTGATCTTTTTACTCTGTCTTGGCTGATTCCATCTGGATGGTGCTGATGTAGCGAGTGGGGACAAGCAGGAACTCGACCCCCTGATGTTTGTCTAATCTGCCGCCGGCTGCATACAAAATAATTATGAAGTTGTGGAAAGGTTTAGAAATATTTTGGATTGTGAGTCAACTGCGCCTCCTTGTGGCAGGTCACATACAAGTGCAGCAATCACTGAGCAGCTGAAGATCATTCCCCTTCACCCAAAAACACAGGCAACTGAAACATTGTGAAAGTATTTTTCACATCTTATTCCTTTAGCTCTTTCCTCTCTCTTGATAACTTCCACAGATACTAGACAGAGTGTGATATCTCACCCTTGTGGCTTTCCATGATGTGCTAGACCATATGTTGAATGTTAGCTATTTGACTATGGAATCACAGGATTGTAATGGTACAGAAGGAGGCCATTCAGCCCATTGTGTCTGCACTGGCTCGCCAAATGAACAATACGACTCAGTGCCATTCTCCTGCCTTTTCCCCATAACCCTGCACATTGTTTCTATTCAAATAATCATCAAATGCCCTCTTGAATGCCTCGATTGAACCTGCCTCCACCACACTTCCAGGCAGTGCATTCCACTCGCTGTGTGAAAAAGCTTTTTCTCACATCACATTTACTTCTTTTGCAAATCACTTTAAATCTGTGCCCTCTCATTCTCAATCCTTTTACGCGCGGGAACAGCTCCTCCCGATCTACTCCGTCCAGCCCCCTCATGATTTTGAACACCTCTATCAAATCTCCTCTTAGCCTTCTCCTCTCCAAGGAGAACAGTCCCAACTTCTCCAATCTATCTTCGTAACTGAAGTTTCTCATCCCTGGAACCATTTTTGTAAATCCCTTCTCTACTCTCTCCAATGTGTTCACATCCTTCCTAAAACCCAAGATACTATATGCTTTATTAAATGCTCTCTCCACCTGTCCTGCCACCTTCAATAATCAATGCACATACATACCCAGGTCCCTCTGCTCCTGCACACTCTTTAGAATTGTACCCCTTATTTTATATTGTCTTTCCATGTTCTTCCTACCAAAATGAATCACCTCACACTTCTCCACATTGAACTTCATCTGCCATCTATCTGCCCACTCAACTCACTTGTCTGTGTCCTTTTGAAGTTCTCCACTGTCCTCCGCACAGTTTACAATGCTTCTAAGTTTTGTATCATCTGCAAACTTTGAAATTGTCCCATGCCCACCAAGATCTAGATCATTAATCTATATCAGGAAAAGCAAGGGTCCCAATATCAACCCCTGGGGAACTCCATTACAAACCTTCCTCCAGCCCGAAAAATATCCATTAACCATCACTCACTGTTTCCTATTACTCAGCCAATTTTGTATCCATGTTGCTACTGTCCCTTTTATTCCATGAGCTGTAACTTATCTCACAAGTCTGTTGTGTGGCACTGTATCAAATGCCTTTTGGAAGTTCATGTACACCACTCCCAAGTACAGCTCCCAGCAGGTTGACTGAGCAGTAATCTGAGGCAGCATCCTTGGATGATCTTTCTTCCCTCCACTAGAGGGAGTCAAAGGTTAATTGCTGAGGTCCCACTGCTACACCAAATTAACAAGAGATTGGTTAACGAGAGATCGGTTAACAAGAGATCAGTTAATAATAGACCTCGGCATAACCTTAAAAATAGAGCCAGGCTGTTCAGGGGTAATGTCACAAAGAACTTCTTCACACAAAGGAAGTCAAAGTCTGGAACTCTCGCCCCCTCCCCCCAAAATAAAGCGGTTGCAACTGGGGGTCAATTGAAAATTTCAAAATTGAGATTGATAGATTTTTGTCAGGTAAGGGGATTAAAGGTTCCAAAACTGAAGTGGGTAGATGGAGCTAAGATACAGATCACCCATGATCTAACTGAGTGGTGGAACAACTCGACAGGCTGAATGGCCTCCTCCTGTTCTCATGTTCCTGTCAGCTACTAAAAGATTAAATGTGAGGTTGGGTGCCACTGCTGGGTTTGTCCAGTTAACCACTGCTGCCCAAGTTAATAAGAGATGGGTTAACAAGAAATCGATGAGTTAAAGATTAGGGACCGATTGGACTGAGGAAGTAACAAGCAAGATGGACAAAGGGGAACCTGTAGATGTGGTGTACTTGGATTTCCAAAAGGCATTTGATAAGGTGCCACGGCAAAGGTTGCTACACAAAATAAGAGCTCCTGGTGTAAGGGGTAGCCTATTCGCATGAGTAAAGGATTGGCTAGCCAACAAGAAGCACAGCAGAGGGATAAATGGGTCATTTTCAGGTTGACAAGCTGTAACTAGTGGAGTGCCACAGGAATCAGTGCTGGGGCCTCAACTATTTATAATCTATATTAATGACTTGGATGAAGGGGTTGAATGTATAGTTGTTAAATTTGCTGATGACACAAAGATAGGAAGAACAGTAGGTTATGAAGAGGACATAAGGAGTCTACAAAGGAATATAGATAGGCTAAGTGCATGGGTAAAAAATTGGCAGATGGAATATAATGTGGGAAAATGTGAGGTTTGTCCACTTTGTCCACTTTGGTAGGACGAATAAAAAAGCTGCATATTATTTAAATAAGAGAAATTGCAGAACTCTGCGGTACAGAGGGATCTGGGTGTCCTGGCACACAGGAACATAGAAAATAAGAGCAGGGTAGGCCATTTGGCCCCTCAAGCCTGCTCCGCCATTCAATAAGATCATGGTTGATCTACCTCAGCTCCTTTTTTGTGCAGGTATCCCGATATCCCTTGATATCTTTAATATCTAGAAATCTATCGATCTCTATCTTAAATATACTTAGTGACTGAGCTTCCACAGCCCTCTGGGTTCGAGGATTACAAAAGGTTTACCATTCTCTGAGTGAAGAAATTCCTCCTCATCTCAGTCCTAAACAGCCTACCTCTTATTCTGAGACTGTGTCCCCTGGTTCTAGACCCCAAGCCAGGGGAAAGCAATTTGAATGACAAAAGGATAGTATGTAGGTACAGCAAGTGATAAGGAAGGTAAATGGAATGTTAAAAGCAAAAAAAACTGCGGATTCTGGAAATCCAAAACAAAAACAAAAATACCTGGAAAAACTCAACAGGTCTGACAGCATCTGCGGAGAGGAGCACAGTTAACATTTTGAGTCCAAACGACTCTTCATCAGAACTAAGGAAAAATAGAAAAGAGATGAAATATAAGCTGGTTTAAGGTGGGGTGGGACAAGTAGAGCTGGATAGGGGGCCAGTGATAGGTGGAGATAACCAAAAGATGTCATAGACAAAAGGTCAAAGAGGTGTTGACGGTGGTGATATTATCTAAGAGATGTGCTAATGGTGACATTAAGGGTAGAAAGCAGGACAAGCAAGGTACAGGTAGCCCTAGTGGGGGTGGGGTGGGGGGAAGGGATCGAAATAGGCTAAAAGGTAGAGATAAAACAATGGATGGAAATACATTTAGAAATAATGGAAATAGGTGGGAAAAGAAAAACATATATAAATTATTGGAAAAAGAGGGATCGGAAAGGGGGTGGGGATGGAGGAGAGAATTCATGGTCTAAAGTTGTTGAACTCAATGTTAAGTGTGGAAGGCTGTAAAGTGCCTAGTCGGAAGATGAGGTGCTGTTCCTCCAGTTTGCGTTGAGCTTTACTGGAACATTGCATCAGGCCAAGGACGGACATGTGGACATGAGAGCAGGGTGGTGTGTTGAAATAGCAAGTGACAGGGAGGTCTGAGTCATGCTTGCGGACAGACCGAAGGTGTTCCGCAAAGCGGTCACCCAGTCTGCGTTTGGTCTCTCCAATGTAGAGGAAACTGCATTGGAAGCAGCGAATGCAGTAGACTAAATTGAGGGAAGTGCAAGTGAAATGCTGCTTCACTTGAAAGGAGTGTTTAGGCCCTTGGATGGTGAGAAGGGGGGAAGTAAAAGGGCAGGTATTGCACCTTCTGCGGTTGCACGGAAAGGTGCCTTGGGAGGGGGTTGAGGTGTAGGGGGTGATGGTGGAGTGGACCAGGGTGTCCTGAAGGGAACGATCCCTGCGGAATGCCGCCAAGGGCGGGGTGAAGGGAAGATGTGTTTGGTGGTGGCATCATGCTGGAGTTGGCGGAAATGGCGGAGGATGATCCTTTGAATGCGGAGGCTGGTGGGGTGATAAGGGAGGACAAGGGGGATCCTATCATGGTTCTGGGAGGGAGGAGAAGGCGTGAGGGCGGATGCGCGGGAGATGGGCCGGACACGGTTGAGGACCCTGTCAACCACCGTGGGTGGAAAACCTCGGTTAAGGAAGAAGGAAGACATGTCAGAGGAACTGTTTTTGAAACTGGCATCATCAGAACAGATGCAACGGAGGCGAAGGAACTGAGAGAATGGGATGGAGTCCTTACAGGAAGCGGGGTGCGAGGAGCTGTAGTCGAGGTAGCTGTGGGAGTTGGTAGGCTTGTAATGGATATTGGTGGACAGTCTATCACCAGAAATTGAGACAGAGAGGTCAAGGAAGGGAAGGGAAGTGTCAGAGATGAACCATGTGAAAATGATGGAAGGGTGGAAATTGGAAGCAAAATTAATAAATTTTTCCAGGTCCAGACGAGAGCATGAAGCAGCACCGAAGCAGTCATCGATGTACCGGAGAAAGAGTTGTGGGAGGGGGCCAGAGTAGGACTGGAACAAGGAATGTTCCACATACCCCATAAAGAGACAGGCATAGCTGGGGCCCATGCGGGTACCCAGAGCCACACCTTTTATTTGAAGGAAGTGAGAGGAATTTAAGGAGAAATTGTTCAGTGAGAGAAAAAGTTCAGCCAGACAGAGGAGAGTAGTGGTGGATGGGGATTGTTCGGGCCTCTGTTCGAGGAAGAAGCAGAGAGCCCTCAGACCATCCCAGTGGGGGATGGAGATGTAGAGGGATTGGACGTCCATGGTGAAGAGGAGGCGGTTGGAGCCAGGGAACTGGAAATTGTTGATATGATGTAGGGTGTCAGAGGAATCGCGGATGTAGGTGGGAAGAGACTGGATAAGGGGAGAGAGAATGGAGTCAAGATAGCAAGAAGTGAGTTCCGTGGGGCAGGAACAGGCTGACACGGTCGGTCTGTCAGGACAGTACTGTTTGTGGATTTTGGGTAGGAGGTAGAAGCGGGCCGTCTGAGGTTGGGAGACTATGAGGTTGGAAGCTGTGGAAGGAAGATTTCCAGAGGAGATGAGGTCAGTGACAGTCCTAGAAACAATGGCTTGATGTTCAGTGGCGGAGTCATGGTCCAGGGGGAGGTAGGAGGAAATGTATGTGAGTTGACCCTCAGCCTCTGCGAGGTAGAGGTCAGTAAATGGAATGTTGTTGTTTATTGCAAGGGGAATGAAATATATAAGTAAGGAAGTTTTGCTACAGTTGAACAGGGCATTATTGAGACCATATCTGGAGGACTGTGTACAGTTTTGGTCTCCTTACTTAAGAAAGAACATAATTGCATGAGAAGCAGTTCAGAGAAGGTTCACTCAACTGGATTGGGGGCTTATCTTATGAGGAAAGGTTGGACAGGCTGGGCCTGTATCCATTGGAGTTTAGAAGAATGAGAGGTGATCTTATTGAAACATATAAGATCCTGAAGGGAACTTGACAGGGTGGATGCTGAAAGGATGTTTCCCCTGTGTAGGACACACAAACACAATTTAAAATTAAGGGGTCTTCCAATTAAGACGGAGATGAGGAGAATTTTTTTGGCTCAGAGGGTCACTAGTCTGCGTGGTTCTCTTCACCAGAGAGCAGTGGAGGTTGGGTCATTGGATATGTTTAAGACAGAGTTAGATAGATTCTTGATTAACAAGGGAGTCAACAGGGGATAGACGAAATGTGGAGTTGTGGCCACATTCAGTTCAACCGTGATCCTATCAAATGGCGGAGCAGGATCAAAAGGGCCGAATGGCCCACTCCTGTTCCTAATTTGTAGTTTTGTCTGTTCGAATGTAGACTGCCAAAAATGCTATTAACTGTTGAGTCTCAGCACTAACATGTTGAAGAGCAGGAAGACTATTATTAATGCTTCTTAAAACAACTGTTCACCAACACTGCCAACGTGTCTGAAAAATTACACTTGCATAAGCAATGTAATGACGGTGATATTAATATTAATGGAAGCTCAGTTATCCATAGACTTGTATGAAACATTCTCCCAGTTAGTTGGTATTATAGCTATGTTCATTTTGATCGCTATCCTTATGTCTCGCCAAACTTTGCGGGCTTGTATATGTGTACATCACAGTGCTATTAATCAATGATCAAACAAGTCCACTGATAGTCTTTCAGCTTTTTCTTTAAATCCTACTGTTCTTCCACTTTGAAAAAGGTATATATTTCACTCAGCCATACCTCCAGTCTTGACTGTTTCGATTGTCTCCTGGCTGGTGCCCCACCTTGCACGTTCCATGAATTTTAGCTCATCCAAAGCTCGATGCCCATATCCTAACTTGCACCAAATCCTGTTCATCCATCACCCACATGTTCACTGATTTACACTGGCTCCTGATCCAGCAACACTTCAGATGCAAAAAGCCTTGTTTTCAAATCCCTCCCTGTCCTCCTTCCTGCTCCCTATCTGTAATCTCCTCCATCCTTCTGCGATCTCTACACTCCTCCAATTCTGGTTTCTCGATATCCTTGATTTCCATTGCTCAATCTTTGGCGGCCGTGCCCTTAGCTTCCTGGGCCCAAAGCTCTGGAATTCCCTCCCTAAACCTCTCCGCCTCTCTACCGCTCTCTCCTTCTTTAAGACACTTCTTAAAACCTACCTCTTTGACCAAGCTTTTGGTCACCTGCTCTAAATTTTGTTTGATTATTGCTCCTGTGAAAAAGCTTAGGATTAAGGTGCGATACAAATACAAGTTGTTGTTAGGTAGACAGGAGGAAGAGATACAATTTTGGCCTCAGCAAGTACTTGAGCAGGCTTCAGGAAGACTGGGTAGGCCTCTGATTTTCCCTCCTTACTGTTGTTATATGCATTCTTTAGATGTCTCAATGATGAGGTCTTGAGACTTGGATGTTTAGACATGAACTGTTTATTGTTAACCTTTAACTATTTACAGATCCCAGGTTACTGTCATGCATAGTGCTGTTACCTCCATGCAGTCTAGTTCCAGAGTGTTCTTTCTGGACTCTTCGCTCAGTCTATTAACATGTGACTCTATACATCATACTGTGGGCAGTGCTATTCTCAAGTCTCACATTAACCCTTGCTCTGCTGAGCACGTTTACATTACTGTGGCATGCAGGCACAAAAAACATTATATAACACTTACCTGTGAGGAAACATCCTTAACATCATTGCCCAAACTGGTGACTAACCCTGTGGAGAAGCTGCATGTGTAGAGCTGCAGTTATTGAGTTACCACCTATCACCAGGGTTTGGACTATGCAACCTAATGTTTGAGTGAGCTGCCCATAATCTTTTATAATGTGAACTCAAAGCGAGACTGGTAACTATTCTTCTCTGCTCACTGTTTCCTCTTGCGACCTGAGCTGTTTGTTACTAAATCTTTCAATAAGTTTCCATCAGTAGCAAAGCAAACATCTTAGAATTGTAGAATGTTACAGCACAGAAGGAGACCATTTGGTCCATCATGCCTGTGCTGGCTCTTTGAAAGAGCTATCCAATTAGTCCTAATCCCCTGCTCTTTCCCCACACCCTGCAAATGTCTTCTTTTTAAGTGCTTATCCAATTCCCTTTTAAAGTTACTATTAAATCTGCTTTCAGGCAGCGCATTCTAGATCAGAACAACTTGCTGTGTAAATACAATTCTCCACCTGTTCCCTCTGATTCATATGCCAATTATCTTAAATCTGTCTCCTCTACTCACTGATGTTCATGCCACAGGGGCCATATGATTTCCAATCCTCCAATCCCCTCTCTGGGTGTCAGTATTATTGAGTGCGATTATTGAAAAGCGATTTCTTTTCTAAACAATGGGCCTATTGCAGACTGTACAGCAACAATTCACTACTCAAACTTGACATGACCAGGAATGCTGAGAATAGCTGACCCAGCACAATGGTGGCGTAGCAATTATTACCCCAGATGTTGAAGCGAAGATTTTGGCAAGGAAGCAAAACTGCTCCTCACTTACAAATTCTCTGGCACTAACACCTGCCTCTGAACAGTTGTCGTCCCCCCTACAACCCTCCCTATCTCTGTAACCTCCTCCTGCCTCTACAATCCTCCCTATCTCTATTACCCCCTCCAGCCCCTACAAGCCACCCTCTCCCTGTAACCTCCACTAGCCTGTCCAACCTTCCTTTATCTCTGTAACCTCCTCAGGTCCCTACAACCCTCCCTCTTCCTGTAACCTCCTACAGCCCTTACAACCCCCCACTATCCCTGTAACCTCACCCAGCCCCTACAACCCTCCCAATCTCTGGAACCTACTCCAGCTCTACAACCCCCAAAGATATCTGCATTTCCCTAATTCTGGCCTCTTGCACAATCCTGATTTCTTTTGCTCCAACATTGGTGGGCTTGCCATCAGTTGCTTGGACCCTAAGCTCTGGAACTCCCTCCATAGGAGGTGGGGTGCTCTGTCTGAGAGTGTGGTGGAGGCAGATTCAGTTGTGGCTTTCAGAAGGGAACTGGATAAGAACCTGAAGAGAAAGAAATTGAAGGGCTACAGAGAAAGGGTTGGAGAGGAGCTAGGTAACTTGTTCTTGCAGAGAGCTCGCAGGGACTCAATGGACCGAATGGCCTCCTTCTGCGCTGCAAGCATTCTGTGATTCTACACTTCTTTTCACCTCTCTTTCCTCCTTTAAGACGCTCCTTAAAACTTACCTCTTTAACCAAGCTGTTGGTCACCTGCCCTCACATCTCCTTATGAGGCTCAGTTTGAAATTTTTGTGTTTGATAAGAATCTTCAAAAATGTTTTGCGACATTCTGTGATGTTAAAGGCGCTATATAAATAAAAGTTGCTCTTATGATAATTTTGGCAAAAAGCAGCACTGAATAAAAACCAGTGGAAAATGCTAATGGACGTGCTTTTTTGGTCCATTCACCGCCATTATTGTCGCTGGGTCAAAATCCTGGAGCTCCCTCTCTAACTGCCCTGTGGGTGTACCTACATTTCGCGGCCTGCAGTGATTCAAGAAGGTGGACTCGCCACTACCTTCTGAAGGGGTAATTAGCCAGCCATGCCCACACCCCACGAAAGGACTAAAAAAAATTCAGTGCAAATGGAGTGCAGCTGACTAACTGAGTGAAGACTTAGTTTGGTGAGAGGGGATAAAAGCAAAAAACTGCGGATGCTGGAAATCCAAATCAAAAACAAAAATAAAAATACCTGGAAAAACTCAGCAGGTCTGGCAGCATCTGCGGAGAGGAACTCAGTTAACGTTTCGAATCCGTATGACTCTTCAACAGAACTAAGGAAAAATAGAAGAGAGGTGAAATATAACCTGGTTTAATGGGGAGTGGGACAAGTAGAGCTGGATAGAGGGCCAGTGATAGGTGGAGATAACCAAAAGATGTCATAGACAAAAGGTCAAAGAGGTGTTGACGGTGGTGATATTATCTAAGAAATGTGCTAATAGGTGACATTAAGGGTAGAAAGCAGGATGAGCAAGGTACAGATAGCCCTAGTGGGGGTGGGGTGGGGGGAAGGAATCGAAATAGGCTAAAAGGTAGAGATAAAACAATGGATGGAAATACACTTAAAGATAATGGAAATAGGTGGGTAAAGAAAAACATATATAAATTATTGGAAAAGGGGGGGATCGGAAAGCGGGTGGGGATGGAGGAGAGAGTTCATGATCTAAAATTGTTGAACTCAATATTAAGTCCGGAAGGCTGTAAAGTGCCTAATCGGAAGATGAGGTGCTGTTCCTCCAGTTTGCGTTGAGGTGAGAGGAGAGTTCGGTGAGGTGGGAGGAGGTGTTTGTTTCCTCTTTCTATCCTTCTCACCCCGTAGAACTTGGTTCTTGCTCTACTACAGGGAAAGGAGCTAGCTGTTTGGTGAGTATCTGGTAAGCGCGTAAGTTCTATTCTATACCTAAGGTTTAAAGTAGTACACAAATTGGTGGTAAAGTTAATAAAATATATAAGAAAGCAAGATAAATAAGTGATTAATATAATTAAGTAATCATTTAAAACACATTAATGATGGCAGGACAGGTGCTGTGTCAAGGCTGCAGCATGTGGGAGCTCCTGGATAACATTGTGATCCAGGGCAAACAGGTCTGCAGTAAGTGTTTGTGGCTTGAGGAACTTCAGCTCAGAGTCATTGAGCTGGAGGCTGAGCTGCAGACACTGTGACACATCAGGGAGGGGGAAAGTTACCTGGATGCTTTATACCAGGAGGCAGTCACACCACTTAGGATGGGGTCTTCTGATTGGGTCAGTGGCCAGGAACAGGAGCGTGTGGCTGCAAGTGAGGCAGGCAAGGGGGCCTAGAGGGCAGGAGTGTGAGCCTCTGCAATGGTCCAATAGGTTTGAGGTTCTCTCAGCTTGTCTGGATGAGAGTGGGGGCTGCAGGGTGGATGAGCAAACTGACCATGGCACCCTGGTACAGGAAGCCTTCCAAGTGAGGGGAGCACAAAGGAATGTAATGGTAGTAGTGGAACAGTATAGTGAGGGGGATTGATACGGCTCTCTGTAGCAAAGAGCGAGAGTCCAGATGGCTGTGTTGCCTGCCCAGTGCCAGGGTTTGGGACACCTGCTCAAGGCTGGAGAGGAACTTGCAGTGGGAGGGGGAGGATCCAGTGGTCGTGGTCCATGTAGGTACCAACAATGTGGGCAGGATGAAGAAGGAGGCTCTGCATAGTCAGTATGAGGAGCTAGGCACCAAATTAAGAAGCAGAACCTCAAAGGTAATAATTTCTGGATTATCACCTGAGCCACGTGCAAATTGACATAGGACAAATAAGATTAGAGAGATGAATGTGTGGCTCAAAGACTGGTGTGGAAGAAGTGGGTTCCGGTTTGTGGGGCACTGGCACCAATACTGGGGGAAGTGGGATTTGTACTGTTGGGATGGTCTACATCTAAACCATGCTGGGGCTTGTGTCCTTGTCAGCTGCATAGCTAGGGAAGTAGAGAGGGTTTTAAACTGAATAGTGGGGGAAAGGGATCAAATTTGGGAAGGTGTAGTAAACCAAAGGGTAGAGACAAGGCAAGAGAGAAAGGTGTTAACATGGGAAATGATAAACAGATTGTGACAGGAAGGGACAGAGGGTACAAATCTCAGAGTAAATTAGCAGATAAGGTTGGACAATACAAAAATAATAAAAAGACAAAACTAAAGGCTCTGTATCTAAACACACATAGCATTCAATGCAAAACAGATGAACCGATAGTGCAAATAGAAATAAAGAAGTACGATTTGATAGCCATTACAGAGACATGGCTATAGAGTGACATAGATTGGGACCTGAATACTGAAGGTTATGTGACATTTAAGAAGAACGGGAAGTTAGGATAAAGTGGAGGGGTGGCTCTATTAATTAATGATGGTATTAGTATATTAGAGAGGCATGTCCTAAGTTCAGGAAACCAGGATGTAGCAGCAGTTTGGGTTGAGATGAGAAATGATAAAGGCAAGAAGTCACTTGTGGGAGTGGCATAGAGGCCCCCTAATTGTAACTACACAGTAGGACAGAGTATAAAAGAAGAGATAATGGGAGCTTTCCAGATAGGTACAGTATTAATCATGGGGGGCTTTAATCTGCATATAGACTGGAAAAATCAGATGGGCGTAGATGAGGAGTTCATAGAATGTTCTCGGGATAGTTTCTTAGAACAGCACGCTCTGGAGCCAACCAGGGAGCAGGCTATACTAGACCTGGTATTGTGCAACAAGGTAGGATTAATTGATAACCTCCTAGTGAAGGCACCCCTAGGTAGCAGTGATCATAATATGATCGAATTTTACATTTATTTTGAGGGAGAAACGAGTGCGTCGAGCCTAATATTTTAAACTTAAAGAAGGGCAATTATGAAGGCATGAAAGCAGGAGCTAGCTAAAGTAAATTGGCAAATGAGGTTAAGGGATAGGTCAACTGAAGTTGAGTGACAGTCATTTAGAGGGATATTTCAAAATACACAGGACATACGCATTCCAATGAGAAAGAAAAATTCCAAGGGGAAGGCCCACCATCCTTGGTTAACTAAAAAAGTTAAAGACAGATTTCCTGGCCGGTGAGCAGGGGGCGGGGCCCACTCGCCGACAAGTAAAATGACAGGTTAGGCTTGTATCCACTGGAATTTAGAAGAGCAGGAGGTGATTTAATTGAAACCTTTAAGATCCTGAGAGGTCTTGACAGGGTGGATGTGGAGAGGACGTTTCCTCTTGTGGGAGAATCTAGAACTGGGGGTAACTGTTTAAAAATAAGGGGTCGCTCATTCAGGATAGAGATGAAGAGAATTTTTTTGTCTCAGAGGGTTGTGAGTCTTTGAAACTCTCTTCCTCAAAAGGCGGTGGAAGCAGAGTCTTTGAACATTTTTAAGGCACAGCTAAATAGATTCTTGATTAACAAGCGGGTGAAAAATTATCAAGGGTAGGCAGGAATGTGGGGTTGAGGTTAGTCAGATCAGACATGATCTTATTGAATAGCAGAGCAGGCTCGAGGGGCTGAGTGGCCTCGTATAGCCCCTGATTCATATGTTCGTATCTGAAAGGTTCCTATTCTTCCAAAAGTAGGTTGATGAACATTAGCCTGAAGATTCCTCCCGCAACCCTTAAAATACATCTATTCGACCAAAGTTGTTAATAACCCACCTAATAACACCTTCTTAGGCTCAGCACATATTTCTGACTGATTATGATTTTGTGAGAAACACCTTAGGATGTTTCATTTCTATGCACAATGTAAATGTTGAGTTGAATAATGTACCAGCTGGTATCATCTGTAAATCAGCCTGTACCTTGGTTGCTCGTGTTACCTGTGGATCACTCTCGATCCTGCTGGGATCCCGTTCATAACTCTCCGCGTAGATCCTGATTGTAGATCCCATACTCCCAGTCCCACTCAGTCTAAATATGAGTCTGGAATCATCCGTGAGTATTAACCTCAGGCCCTGTGAGAAGATAAGACTTCAGTCAGCACAAGTCATTTTGTAGTAGTTCCCTACTGGTGGCTCTGACACACAGTGGAGACAAATTTATCTGAGTAGCACTTGATCTAATGTTTCAACAGGAGGAGGTTACAGTGAATGTCTTAACTCATTGCTGAAATTCCTGTGGTGCTGTCTGACAGCTGAGAATAGACCAGATGCAGGGGCCCTGAAAAAATCCTGGACAATACCACTCTCAATCAACAGGTCATCATCCAACACTGACTGGAAATTGCCACCCACCCGTGATTCATCTACTTCACAGTAGATGAAGAATATCTACCCCACACTTTGCTGGTGATGGGATTACCCAACCCAAGCTGGTGATGTTGTGGGATAAATTGTTCATAGGGGTGCCAACTCTCCAGCATTGCTCTGGAGTCTTGAGGAATTGAAGATTAATCTCTGTGACAGGAGCCACATCCAGGAGAAAAATTATAAGGGCATGTTCTTTGAAGGATGTTGTTTATCCAATCTAAATATTGGAGATGGGGTTGGGGGGGGGGGGGGGGTCGTCGGGGGAGGGGGTGAAAGGTTATTTGATTGGTAGTCAAGGGTTCTTTCAATTAATGGTGGTCTGTTTGTTTTCCAATTGGCTGTGGAAGACAGGCCACCATTAGGTGAGGTAAGAGGTCATGTAATGGAACCTCCGAATCGGGCATTGGTATCACCTCTGTAGGCACCAAGGGGTCAGATTTTCAATTTGCCAATGAGGCTTCATGTTGGCATGGTGGATTGACTGCCTGTTCTAGAAGCCACCTAATTTCCATTTATCTCTCAATTAATCTCACCAAAACAGACGCCCTGGTAAATTTCATATTGCTGTTTTGTTGTTTGTGGGAGCTTGCTGCGCATAAGTTGGCATATCACCATAATAGCAACTAATCTCCCAAAAGGAATGTCATACATGGGAGGTATGTGGCAGAGCAAGTACAGCTATCTACATGCTCAGGGCAAGAGTTTTCAAGAGGTTTTCATTCTGGCATAGACATTAAAGAAAGAACTACATTTCTTTAGTGCCTTTCACAACCTCAGAATATTCCAAAGCACTTTACAGCCAATGAGGTTCCTTTTTAAGTATAATCACTGTTGCAACGCAGGAGGCAGGGTAGCTAATCTTTTCGTAGCAAGCTCCCACAAACAGCAATGTGGTAATGACCAGACAATCTGCTTTAGTGATGTTGGTTGAGAGATACATATTGACCAGGATATTAAGGAGATGTCTCCCTGCTCCCTTCAATATAATGGCCACGGGATCTTTTACATGACAGGGCAGACAGGGCCTCAGTTTAACCAGAAGACAGCACATCCAACAACTCAGCACTCCTTCAGTACTATGCTGGGAGTGTCAGCCTAGGGGCGGGATTTTATGGTCCCGCCAAAGTCAATGGAGTTTTGAACAGCTCACCGCATTAAGGCCCCCCCACCCCCGCTACGATGGGGCCTTAAAATTCCACCCTTGGTTTTGTGCAAATCGCTGGAGTTGAACCCACAACCTTCTGACTTGGGGTGAGAGTGCCACACAAGAACCATAGCTGGCAACCAGATGGGATGTGTTTAAGAGACAAAGGTTTAACAGAGCAGTAATTAGCGAATGTCAGTATATATTTTTACCAAAGAAATATTGAGAACTCCCTGCAGCTTTCTTTGAATGTATAAACATCTACATTTGGCACATTATTTTAATTTAGAATGAAAAATTAATTAAATCAAATCCTTCAAAAGTTGGCTTCAAGTTACATGGAGAAATTGAAATCATTTAGAAAGATGATGTGTTTATAAAGCTTGTTAAAAAAAGTCAAACTATGTTTATAAATGTCTATGTGCATTTTGTGGGAACGGTATTTGTTCTTATCAAGGTTGGAGTTGGATAATGCAATCTCCTGGACTGGTTTTGATTGCCTGGGGGGCTTGGGAGGAATTCTCCACATAACATTTCCATTATTAACTCGTGGGTTTTCCTCATCACTTTTTTCATTGCCCGTCCCTGGAGATTATAAAGCTGTGGGGGAGGGGGAGGGGGGGAGGCAGTGGGGTGGGGTGTGTGAGGTCAGGGGGGAGGCGGGGAGGGAGAGTGGAAGTGTTTAGATGGGATGTTCCGCCCACGTGGTGTGTGAGCCACCTGGCTGGTTCCTGCCCGTCAATGACGTATGCCTGTCCGAGAGGAACGTTTTCCACTTTCTGCCTTCAGGGCGGGTTGAGTACAGGTGGGGCCACAGTAAACCTGAGAAAGCAGCGGTCGAGAGCAGGAGGGGTGGGGGGGGGTGGAGGATCCAGGAGCGACGTAGCAGCTTAAGGCTGACAAGAAGAGCAAGAGGCTGGAGGGAGGAGAGTTACTCCATCTACAAGCGTGTCAGCTGTTGTTCAGCGTGTAACGCTCTCACCCCTGAGTCAGAAGGTTGTGGGTTCAAACCCCGCTCCAGGCTGATGCTCTGCTCCAGCGCTGAGGGAGTGCTGTGCTGTCCTTCAGATGAGATGCTAAACTCAGGTGGGCCTAAAGGTTGGAGGCTCTTTTGAACATCAGCAGAGGATTTCTGACCCTGCCACTGCTCTGGCCAATGTTTATCCCTCAACCAAGATCACTAAAACAGATCATCTGGTTGTTCATCACATTGTTTTTTGTGGGCTCTTGCTGTGTACAAATTGGTCGCTCTGTTTCCTGTATTCCAATAGTGATGACACCTCAAAAGGTACTGCATTTGCTGGAAAGCACTTCGAGGTATCTGGTGGTCGTGAAAGGTGCTAAATAAATGCAAGTGTTTCTTTAAGCAGATTCACGCAAACATCTCCTCCATGGTCAAGTACTTTGAACTCCCATGTGAATGGTATCTTTGATGTGGCCTCCCTAAGTAAGGAGCAGAGGAACAGGAGGATGCCATTCATCCCCTTGAGCCTGCTGCATCATTTAATTAGGCCGTGGTGGATCTGTATCTTAGCTCCATCTACCCACCTTCATATCCCTTAAATTCCCAGCCTAAATGTGAAGAAGTGCTTCCTGACATCACCCCTGAATTGCCCATCTCTAACTTTAAGGTTATGTCCCCTTGTTCTGGACTCCACCAACAAGACAAAATAGCTTCTCACTATCTATTCTTAAGCATCTCATTTAGATCACCCCTTAATCTTATTTATTCCTTCATGGCATGAGGGCATCACTGCCCATCCCTAATTGCCCTTGTGTAGCTTGCTAGGCCATTTCAGAGGGCTGCTAAGTATCAACCACATTGCTGTGGGTCTGGAGTCATGTGTAGGCCAGACCAGGTAAGGACAGCAGATTTTCTTCTCTGAAGGACATTAGTGAACCAGATGGGTTTTTAAGACAATTGATGATGTTGATCATTCCTGAGTCTAGCTTTCAATTCCAGATTCTATTAATTGAATTTAAATTCCACCAGCTGCTGTGCGATTTGAACCCCTCGCCCCAGAGAATTAACCTGGGCTTTGGGATTACTAATCCAGTAACACTACCACTGCACCACTGTCTTCCAATCCCCCACCAGGTACCCTGCCCCCATTCTCCAGGGAATACAAATCTAGTCTGTGCAACCCGTCCTTATAATTTAACTTATTAGTCTAGATGTAATTCAGGTGGATCAGTGCTAGCACCCCTTCCAAAATCAATGTCCTTCCTGAGGTGTGGTGCCCACATCTGAACACTGTTACCCCAGATGGGATCTGACCAAATCTTTATAAAACTGTGGCATGACTTCCATCCCTTTGTATTCCAGCCCCAGTGAGATTGAGGCTAACATTCCATTCGCCTTTTTAAGTTAATTTTTGTGCCTGTTGCTTTTGTGATTTCTGTTCATGGATCCCCTAAATCTCTCGGTTCCGCCACCATTGCTAGCCTCTCAGTATTTACAAACTAAACTGATCTCTCTTTCTTCGGTCCAAAGTGGACTCCTTTGCCTTAAAGACTTCCAATTTCCTATCACCTTCTGCCCATTTATGCATTGTACCTTGGGGATTTGGGCCCATGTCCAACCACAAACTAGATCATGACTGGATCGTAGAATTGCCATAGAATGAAAAAGCACAGAATGAGGTCATTCGGACCATCGAGCCTGTGCTGGCTCTTTGAAAGGGCTATCCAATTAGCCCCACTCGCCCCTGCTCTTTTGCTGCAGATGTTTCCTTTTGAAGTATTTATCCAATTCCCCTTTTGAAAGTTACTATTGAATTGGCTTCCACTGCCCTTTCAGCAGTGCATTCCAGATCATAACTCGCTGCACAAAACAATGTTTTCCTCATGTCACCTCTGGTTGTTTTGCCAATTACCATAAATCTGTGCTCTCTGGTTATTGACCCTCCTGCCAGTGGAAACAGTTTTTCCTTATTTACTCTATCAAAACCTGTCACAATTTTGAACACCTCTCTTATATGTCCTCATAGCCTTCTCTGCTCTAAGCCGAACAATCACAATTTCTCCAGTTTCTCCCCAGAACTGAAGTCCTTCGTCTCTGGTGCCATTCTAGTAAATTTCTGAATGGTCCAATTCATCTCACAAGATGACTTAAGCAGCCATTGAGTAGAATCATAGCATTAGAGAATGATATAGCACGGAAAGAAACCGTTCTGCTGTTTGAAAAAAAAAATCCAATTAGTGCCACTCTTCGCTCTTTCTCCACGGTCAGAATTTTATGTGCCGCAATCGGACGCACAGTCAACCCGACCTAGAGCGAAATTGCGTGAGAAAACGTGGGGCAGGTGACCTGATGTCATAGCGATGTCATGCCACATCACGCTTGGTGGGTGTGCGCGAGAGTCAGAAGCATGCCTGCTGACAATCAAAGTTCCAGTTAAGCCAATTAAAGCCCCAATCGATTGGGATTGTTAGTGGCCCATTGTGCATTTACGCTTGGGTGCAGGAGCCAATCGGCCAGGCGGCCTTCACCTTTTTGCATCATTCTCGATCCAGGGGACATAAAATGCCCAGAAGATGCTTGAAGGTTGAGGAGTTGTGAGTGCTGCTGTCGTTTGTTTGCAATTCCATTAGAGCTAGTTTGTGGCATTTTTTGTGCACAAATATCCCTTGAGCAATACAGCAGCTCCCCCGTGGCAGCTCTACAGCAGTTGTCAGCCTTCAGGGAGCTCGTTGCGAGGCGCCCGCCTGCACGCTCACTTGTCTCAGCACCCGCCCTCTTCCCGCCCCACAGCTGGGACTGAGCTTCTCAGGTCACGTGTTTCATGATGGCCGCCAGTTAATTGGCTGGCCAGCCTGAAATCACGTGTCAATTGTGATCACGGCCGGAAGCTTCCAGACCCACCGATCGCACACACACGAAGCATGCAAAATTCAGATCCATATCTCTGCAATTTTTTTCTCTTCAAGTATTTATCCAATTCCCTTTGGAAGGCCACCAATGGATCTGTATCAGCGCATTCCAAATCTAACTACTCATTGCATAAAAAAGATTTTCCTCATGTCGCCTTTGGATCTTTTGCCTTAAATCTGTGTCATCGGGTTATCAACCCCCTCAGCTACTGGAAACAATTTCTCTTTATTGACTCCATCTAAACGCTTCGTGAGTTCAAACACCTCCATTAAATCTCCTCTTAGCCTTCTCTGCTCTAAGGAGGACAATCTCAGTTTCCCCAGCCTCTCCACATATCTGTAATCCCCCTCAATCGCTAGCACCATTCCAGTAAAATGGGCTTTCTAACAAACGCACCGTCTCAACCATGTTCTTTTACATATGGCGCAATCACAGAGACATTTGTAAAATGGAATGTAAATATTTGTCAAAGGATATAAAATGTAGATTTTGAAGTCAGGTAATGGAGACTAAATCCACAAATCCCAATTAGAGAGAATATAATTAGACCTTAAGTTCATTTCCTGCGCGTTTTCCTGTGCAGTAATGCTTTGCTATATTTTATAACAATTATAATAAACCATGGAATTGTGGCGTAATTATTGTTAAAACTGGAGCAGGTTAGAATTTATTATATACTGGTTGTTTGGAATTCAAACAAATATTAACCCTTTCCTTTATGGTTTGGAGGATAATGTTATGGATGTAATCCTCAATTCTGACCAGGAACATAGCAACAGGAAGAGACCATTCAGCCCCTTGAACCTGTTCCACTATTCAATTAGATTATGGATAATCTGTGACATAACTCCATACGCGCCCCCTATATCTTGATAGCTTTTAGTTAACATAAATTTTGAAAAGCTGGCACAGATGGCTTCCTTATGTGTTGTAAGATTCTATCAAACACAGATTTAATGTTTAACAATTAACCCAGTATCAATTGCCATTTGTGGAGGAGAATTCCAAACTTCTACCACCCTGTGTATGTAGAAGTGTTTCCTAATTTCATTGCTGAAAGGCCTGACTCTAATTTTTAGACCCCGTCCCCCTGGCCCTAGACTCCCCAATCAACAGAAGTATTTTTTCTCTGTCTACCCCATCAGTTTCCCTTAATATCCCGAAAACTTTAATCAAATCACCCCTTAACTTTTTAAATTCCAAAGAATGCAATCCTAGTTTGTGTAATTGCTCCCTGTAACTTAACCCCAGAGTTCAGGTATCATTCTGCTAAATACATGCTGCATCCCCTCCAATGCCAACATATCGTTCATGAGGTGTGGTGCTCACAGTACTCCAGGTGTGGTCTAAGCTGAAGCATAACTTTGAACCACACACACAGTCCAATGGAACCCATGAAAGCTTAAATAGGACACCAATCAGATACCATTTGGTGAAGTTAGATAGACAGTGACATAGTGATAATGTCACTGGATTAGTAATCCAGGTGCCCAGGCTATTACTCTGGGGTCATGGGTTCAAATCCCACCATGGCAACTAGTGGAATTTAAATTCAATTAATAAATCTGGAATATAAAGCTAGTCTCAGTAATGGTGAAACTATCATTGATTGTCTTAAAACCCAACTGGTTCACTAATGCCCCTTTAGGGAAAGAAATCTGCCATCCTTACCTGGTCTGGCCTACATGTGACTCCAGGTCCACAGCAATGTGGTTGACTCTGAAATGGCCTAGCAAGCTTCTCAGATCAAGGGCAATTAGGGATGGACAACAAATGCTGGCCTTGCCAGCGATTCCCACATCCCATGAATGAATAAAGTTAAAAAAAAGCCAAGGGATACTTTGGATTCCAGAGGTGGCCTCAGACATTATGGGAATACAAGGATTGGAATTTCAGTATAAAGCAGACTGTGATGATTGTAAGGCTGTTTGCCATGAATATTCTCTTACAAGTTAAAATCTGAAGATAGTAGCCCTGAAATTAAGCTGTGGGATACAAGGTCATGAAAGAAAGATTTGCATTTATATAGCACCTCTCAAAGGCTCAGGATGTCCCAAAGTGCTTTACATCCAATGGAATACTGCTGTAATGTAGGAAATGCAACAGTCAAATTGTGCACAGCAAGATCCCACAAACAGCTATGTAATAACGACCAGATAATTTGTCTTTAAGGGGAGAATTTTCTCCCCATCGGGGAGTTGGGCAGGAGCGGGCAAGGGCAGGCGTGCAGCCGATCGCCGCCCGTGATTGGCTGGGCGTCGCCATTTTACATGGGCAGGCCAATTAAGGCCCGCCCAGCGTGATGCGCGCCCGGAAGCGCTGAGCACTATCTGTGCAGGCTGGAGGGGGGTGGGGGGGTTGCCTGAGTCTGGGAGTGCACTCTTTCCCCCATATGCGTGCGAAAGAGCACAGAAATCTGCCTCAGGGAGATTAGTTTAAGTTCTTAAATTTTTAATGAAAAAAAATTTAAGACATGTTCCCTCACATGAAAGTGTCACATGAGCTGGGACATGTCTATGAATGTTATTAAAATTTTTTATAAAACTTTAAATACCTTCATGAAACCTCATCCCGCCCGTGGGTGAGGTTCCATGATAAATGCGAAGGCCGCCTGGGCTCTTCGCCTGCCCGACAACCTTAAGGTTAGACGGGCAGCTCAGTTTATTGTTTTAATTGATACTTAAATGACCTTAATAGGCTTTTGACAGTTCGATGGGTGTGTGGCCAACTTGGGTGTGCGCCCGCCGAACTGAAAATCTAAATGACGCGTGGTGACGTTGGGAAGCACACCCGACATCACCCCGCGTCAGTTTATGCGTTGGTGAGCGGGCCCGGCTCGCCGACCCGAAAATTCTGGCCTAGGTCTTAGTTGAAGGATAAATATTGGCCGGGACACCGGGAAGATTCTCAAATTAATGTTGTGGGATCTTCCATCCAATGGGACGAACAGTTGCTGTCTTATTTAAGCTTTTGTGGGTCTTAAGAGACTGTATTGTATGGGTAGAAGTCATGTAATAACTTTACAATGTTTAGACCACACCTGGCATGTTGTGTTCAGTTCTGGAAAGCAGGAAGGAAATATTGACGTGGGATGGAGTGCAGCAGAGATTTACTAGAATGATACCTGGACTCCAAGGGTTAAACTAGGAGAGATTACACAACTAGGTGGTACTCCCTGGAATTTACAAGCTAAAGGGGCGATTTTTTTGGAACTTTTCAAAGATATTAATGGGAACTGATAGGGCCGACAGAGCAAGACCACTAACAACTCATCCAAAAGATAGTACCTCTAGACAGTGAAGCATTCCTATACTACTGCACTGAGAATGTCAGTCTGAATTTTCTGCTTAAACATTTCAGCAGGGGACTTGAAGCTGCAAGCTGACAGAAGATTATGGGTTCAAGTCCCACTCCAGAGACTTGAGCACAACGTTCTTAGCTGAAGTCCCAAGTGGAGGACTGAGGGGGCGGGGGGTAGTGTTGCACTGTTGGAAGTATTGTCCTTCAGATGAGTTGTGACTGTCTGACTCACAGGCAACAGTGCTCCCCATTATATGCGACAGCCGACACCTTAAAGCTGCTCCTGGTTCTTCCACAAATAAAAAAAAACGTTTTGTAGATTTTTTTCATGAAATAAAGGACCTTTTAAGAAACACGTGCAAATCAAAATCTCTCCCATGTGCAAATTATTCACATTATTCTCTATGTTTTCATTCAGAAATCTTGCAGCATTACTTCATTCCTTGTCACAGAACCAGGCCTGCCCAGAATTGGCACCACTGGAATTTCCAAACACTCCAACAGATGTAAACTTCAGGCTTTCCACAGGTAATATTTACAAGTACTAAATTCAGATTGCTGAACAAGTATAACTTTTGGCGGGTGAAGTTTTCTTATAACTGTTTGCACTTGAAAAAAGCGTTTTTAATTTCTCTCTTGCTGCTGGTGAATTTTACAAGTGGGAAGAAGTTTTCAAACAAAGTGAAGATTTCACTGATTAAAGAAATTGCTTCAAAGTATGACTTTTCAACCAATTATGATCTGTTCGTTATTTTTACACTTCAAATGATTGAAAAAGCCACTTTATTGAGCAAATGAGTCTGACAGCATTTAGACAAATGTCTTTATTCATTAGCTGTGGTTCAGCATTCTTGCCTCTGTCAGAAGGTTATGAGTTCAAGTCCCATTCCAGAGACTTGAGCATAACTATCTCAGCTGAATTTCCAAGTGGAGGACTGAGGGAGTGCTGCACTGTTGGAGATATTGTCCTTCAGATGAGGTGTGACTGTCTGCCATTTCAGATGGACCTAAAAGGGTTGCAGTGTCTCTGTAGTGCAACGGTTATCAAATTCACCTCACATGTGTAAGGTCCTGGGTTCAAAACTGGGCAGAAACATTATCAAAATTTCCTTATTTTACAATTCTAAAAGGGGTACATGAGTAGTGCAACCTGGGTGTATATGTACATAAGTCATTAAAGATGGTAGGACAGGTTGAGAGCATGGTTAATAAAGCATATAGCATCTTAGGCTTTATTAATAGGGACATTGAGTACAATAACTAGGAAGTTATATTAAACTTGTTTGGAACACTTGTCAGGCTCAACTGGAGTACTGGGTCCAGTTCTGGGTACCATGTGTGAGGAAAGATGTGAAGGCATTAGAGAGGGTGCATAAAAGATTCACGAGAATGGTTCCTGGGATGAGAAACTTCAGTTACGTAGATACATTGGAGAAGTTGGGACTGTTTTCCTTGGAGAAGAGAAGATCGGGAGAAGATTTGACAGAGGTATTCAAAATCATGAGGAGTCTGGTCAGGGTCAATAGGGAGAAATTGTTCACACTGGTGGAAGGATCGAGAGTGAGAGAGCACAGATTTAAGGTAATAAAGTAATTTATTTATGAGGAAAGACTTTTTTCTGCAGTCAATGTTTGGGATCTGGAATGCACTGCCTAAGTCTGTGGTGGAGGCAGGTTCAATCGAGGTATTCAAGAGGGAATTGGGTTATTATCTGAAAATAAAGAATCTGGGGGCTATGGGGAGGAGGCAGGGGAATAGAACTAGGTAAATTGCTCCTATGGAGAGCTGGCCTCCTTCTGTGCTGTAACATGTGCTGTAACAATTCTGTGAATCTGTAAAAAGATCCCATGGCCACAATTTTGAAAAAGAGCAAGGGAGCTCTCCCTGGTGCCCTGGCCAATATTTATCCCTCAATCAAAGTAGCTAAAAACAGACTATCTGGTCATTATCATCTTGCTATTTGTGGGATCTTGCTATGTGCAAATTGGCAGCTGAGTTTTGTAATGTTGCTGCGATGGCCAAACTTAAAAATGTGCTTAGCTGGCTGCGAAGAGGTTTGGGGGACATCCTGAGGTTGTGAAAGGTGCTGTAGAAATGCAAGTCTTTCTCCGGAAGGGTTAACACAAAAAACACTCCTTTTCCACTGCTGACTAGTCCCCGGGAGAGAGCACGCGCGGAATAGTTTGACCTCTCACCTGGTTCCTGGTTACAATGCCATCCACAGGATCTGTGTATTCAAAGTTTTCGGTTTTTTCCACCGTGTAGTTGTGATCCCCTACAGCAAATTGTTGGTTTATGAATGATCGCTCTGTGATGACAGCTTCAAGGTCCCTCATTAAGTAGTAAGCTGCTCGTGGGTCTATGTCCTCATAATCGAACCTAGTCATAAACAAAAAGACAATGTTCTGGTAAGGGGCCGAGGGAAAATACAGTTAGACAAATAAAAAAAAAATTGGAATTTGAGAGGGCTTTAGAGGCAGGTCATTCCTTTCCTATTACTCACTGATGTCATCGGCAAGGGTGGTATTTATCGGTGGCTGCCCCTTGAGAAGGTAATGGTGGGCCTTCCTGACCCACTGAGAGATTGATGGTGAGAGACTGTTCCCGCTGGTCAGGGAATCCAAAACATGGGCACACAGTCTCAGGATAAGTTCATTTAGAACTGAGGTGAGGATAAATTTCTGTACTCAAATGAATCTCTGGAATTCTCTATACTAGAGGATTGTGAATGTTCCATCGTTTAATATATTTAAGGCTGGGATAGACAGATTTTTGGTCTCTCAGGAAATCAAGGGATATGGGGCATGGACAGGAAAGTGAGGTTGAAGCTCAAGATCAACCATGATTCTATTGAATGGTGGAGCAGGCTCGACAGGCCATATGGTCTACACCAATGGTACCGATGACTTGTGCTCCAGAATTTGCCGCGCCCCTATCCAAGCTGTTCCAGTACAGCTACAACACTGGCATCTACCCAGCAACGTGAAAAATTGCCCAGGTATGTCTTGTTCACAAAGGCAGGACAAATCCAACCCAGCCAATCACTGCCCCATCAGTCTACTCTTCATCATCAGTAAAGTAATGGATGGGGTCATCAACAGTGCTATCAAGCGGTACTTACACAGCAATAACCTGCTCGCTGACACTCAGTTTGAGTTTTGCCATGGCCACTCAGCTCCTGACCTCATTACAGCCTTGTTTCAAACATGGACAAAAGAGTTGACCTCCTGAGTTGAGGAGAGAGTGACTGCCCTTGACATCAAAGCAGCATTTGACCGAGTGTGGCATCAAGGAGCCCTAGCAAAACTGGAGTCAATGGGAATCAGGGGGAAAACGTTCCACTGGTTGGAGTCATACCTAGCACAAAGGAAGATGGTTGTGGCTGTTGGAGGTCAATCATCTCAGTTCCAGGACATCACTGCAGGAGTTCCTCAGGGTAGTGTCCTCGGCCCAACCATTTTCAATTGCTCCGTCAATGACCTTCCCTCCATCATAAGGTCAGAAGTGGGGATGTTCGCTGATGATTGCACAATATTCAGCACCATTCGCGACTCCTCAGATACTGAAGCAGTCCATGTCCAAATGCAGCAAGACCTGGACAATATCCAGGCTTGGGCTGACAAGTGTTAAGTAACTTTTGCACCACACAAGTGTCAGGCAATGAGCATCTCCAACAAGAGAGAAACTAACCATCTCCCTTTGATATTCAATGGCATTACCATCGCTGAATCCTCCGCTATCAACATCCTGGAGGTTACCATTGACCAGAAACTTAACTGGACTAGCCATATAAATACTGTGGCTACAAGAGCAGGTCAGAGGCTGGGAATTCTGTGGCGAGTAACTCACTTCCTGACTCCCCAAAGCCTGTCCACCATCTACAAGGCACAAGTCAGGAGTGCAATTGAATACTCTCCACTTGCCTGGATGAGTGCAGCTCCAACAACACACAAGAAGCTTGACACCATCCAGGACAAAGCAGCCGCTTGATTGGCACCCCATCAACCACCTTAAACATTCACTCCCTCCACTTCTGATGCACAGTGGCAGCAGTGTGTACCATCTACAACTTACTGTGGAGCAACTCACCAAGGCTCCTTCGACAGCACCTTCCAAACTTGTGACTTACACCACCTAGAAGGACAAGGGCAGGAGCTGCATGGGAACACCACCAGCCGCAAGTTCCCTTCCAAGCCACACCCACCATTCAGACTTGGAAATATATCACCATTTCTTCACTGTCACTGGGTTAAAATCCTGGAACAACCCCACCAAATCCCACCCCCGCCCCCCCAGCCCCCATATCTACACCACAGGGACTGCAGCGGTTCAAGAAGGCAGCTCACCACCACCTTCTCAAGGGCAACTAGGGATGGGCAATAAATGCTGGCCTAACCAGCGAAGCCCACAGCCCAAGAATGAATAAAAAGAATTCTTGTGGTGATGAAGGGGCTTCCACTGCGCTGTTGGGTAGAGGGTTCCAGAATTTTGACTCAGTGACAATGGCTGTGCGATCACTGGACAATGGGATGAGTTAATGCGCAGGCCAGTAAAAGATGCTCCTTTTACTAATTGTCCAATGATTGGGGATCTGGATGTTCATCTCACCTGCAGTAGTAATTGCGACCAAAGCGGGCCCAGTGGTCCTTCACAATCTCCTCCACACTCCGTTTTCGAGCTGCGATAATAGATAACCAGGCAAGGACAGCCCAGAGGCCATCCTTCTCGCGAATGCAATCAGACCCTGTGATAGACAAAAATAATTTTACTGTGTTTCGTCCATAGCTGGTCTCATGCTGTAGTTCCCCGAACGTACAACCATTTGGCAAGGGAAAAAAGGCCATTCAGCCCATCGTGCCTGTGCCGGCTCTTTGAAAGAGCTGTCCAATCAGTGCCACTTCCCCCTGCTCTTTCTTCAGAGCCCTGCAAATTTCTCATTTTGAAACATTTATCCCATTCCCTTTCGAAAGTTCCGATTGAATCTGCTGCCCTGGCCCTTTCAGGCACCACATTCCAGATCACAACAACTTGCTGTGTAAACAAAATTCTCAGCATCATCCCTCTGGTTCGAAGGAAAAGTTTACCTCGAAAAAGCAAACTTGGTGAAACTTCTGTTGTTGATTTATTTCTGGCAAGTACAAAACCCCAGTTTAGCCAAGCAGCAGAGACAGAGGAACTAGCAACAATGTCAATCTGCAACAATTTGCTTTAACGTCCAACTCAGTTATTTTCTACAAGGAATATATCTTCTTTGTTTAAAGTTAAAGAGTTTCTGGGTTCAGGGAGAAATTATATATTTAACAAGCTGGCTGCGGGATATTTATAATTATTGAAACCATTGCTCCAACAAACTGAAGCTTTTTCATTTGACCTGACGTGAGAGTATGATTCATTTCTAACATTTTGATTTAGAGTGGGGGGCCCCAGGGGTGCAGAGGGTGAAGGGCCATTGGTGGAGGTGGCACAAAGGAAGGGGGCACATGGGGATGGGACACAGGGGAGCAGAGGCACAGGGGGGGCAGCAGAGGGCAGGTTGGGGCAGGGAGCCCTATGAAATTCCTAATTAAACATTTTGATCATAAAATTTTCAAGAGGTTTGACAGGGTAGACGCTGAAACATGTTTCCCCTCCCTGGAAAGTCTAGAACGCGGGATGGGTTGGGGGGAGTATTATGTGGGGGGAGGGGAGTGGTCACAGAATCAGGATAAAAGGCCGGCCATTTTGAACTGATATGAGGAGAATTTTCTTCACTCAAAGGGTTGTGGCAGAGAGCTGTGGATGCTCTGTCATTGAGTAAATTCAAGACAAAGGTCAATAGACCTTTGGGCACTGAGGGAAGTAATGGATATGGGAATAATGCAGGAAGGTGGGGCTGAGGTAGATGATCAGCCATGATCTTGTTGAATGGTGCAGCAGGCTCGAAGGGCCGAATGGCCTCCTTGTGCTCCTGTTTCTTATGTTCTTGATCAGTTCTCCCTTAATCTTCTATATTTCAGGCAATGCAAGTCTAGCCTCTGCAACCTGTCTTTATAATTTAACCCTTTTAGTCCTGGTATCATTTTGTCAATCTTTTAAACTCAATATGTCCTTCCTGAAGTGGTGCCCAGAGCTGAACGCAGTACACCAAATTGGGTTTAGCCAGAGCTTGCACAGCTCTAACATAGCTTTCACCCCTTTGACTTCCAGTCTTGAGATAAGGGCAAATGTTCCATTAATCTTTTCAGTGAGTGTTTCATTGCCTGACAAGTAACCGAAGATTATATGGCTTCAAGCAATGAATTAATAAGTTCACAATGACTTTGATTGGATTTTGCATTCACACGACAGCAATGCCGCTTTTGCACAAACCAATGGCAACTTATTACATTGGAAGGCACATGATGCAACATAGGCTGATAGTGAGCCATGTGAGCACAATAACTCCACTGTGTGAATGTAAATCTATTCACAATCGCTTGTCCACAGATAGCTCCAGCTCCCAGCTGGAGCTTCCTGGTGAAAAGAATTTCAATGTTAGACCTCTCACTGTAAACTTGCACTCAGATAACTGCGTAGATACTACTTACTTATTAATAACTTGCATTTATATGGTTCCTTTAACATAGTAAAAGGCCCAAGGCGCTTCATAGGAATGTTACCCAGCAATATTTGACACTTAGCCACACAAGGGGATATTAGGTTGGGCAATTAAAAGTTTGGTCAGAGGCAGATTTTAAGCAATGTCAAAAGGAGGGATGAAGAGTTAAGGGAAAGAGTTTCAGAGCTTAGGGCCATGAGGAATGGCCACCAATGGTGGAGCAAAGGAAACCTAGGATGTTTGAAGAGGCCAGAATTGGCGCTGGGACCTTGTAATGTTATAGGGCTGGAGGAGATTAAAGAGATAAGGAGTGATGAGGCCACAGGGGATTTGAAAGCAGGATGAACATTTGGAAACCAAATGGTTCCCGGACCAAGTGCCAATGTGGGTCAATGAGTACAGGGGGCCGATGGGCGAAAGGGGTTTGGTGTGAGTTAGGGTACAGGCAGCAGAGTCGTGGATGAGTTTAAAGTTTACGGAGAGTGGAAGGTGGGAGTCTGGTCAGGAGAGTGCTGGAATTGTCAAGTTTGGAAGTGACAAAGGCACAAATGAGGTTTTCAGCAGCAGATGAGTTGCAGCAGCGACAGCAACCAGTAGTCCTGGTGGTGGAGTGAATAGGTGGTCGAAAACTCATCTCAAATTCCAAGAAATCAGAGCCACAAAGAAATCTGAAGAAGTCATAGGCTACAACAGTTAAAGGAGTTTGGCACTAAAATCTCAAGATGTTCAGTTGCGTGTCTCGCCATTCTCTTCACGCTATTGGCAGAGGCTTGTAAAAGTTTGAGGAGCTCTTGTGGTGTAGTGGGTATCAACCCTGCCTCTGAACCTAGAAGCTCTGGGTTCAAGTCCCACTCCAGGGCTTGATAGCCAGGGAAGGTATGTTCATAACATAGCCAAAGAGATTATGAACTTGCTAGACCCCTCCCAACACATGCCAATGACAGGTGGTAAGAGTGGGAGAGATTCCTGGTCAGCTGTGTGAAGGGAAGAAATTGGATCCTCTACCATCACTATCCATAACTCTGGACTACAACATGCATGTTGACACAGCAACTTAGACTCCCTGAGTGAATGGTAACACAGCACCACCATTAAACTTTTCCCATGAAGGCCATTGGCAGTATTCTACCTTTCCAAGTCCAGTAAATGCTGGAATTATCCACATTTGGTTTGTCACAGTTCTTTATCCATTCTGTGCTAGAATTCTAACGCAAAGATGTGAGGTAGTGCAAGGTCACTGAGAGGCAACTGAGTTGTTTTCTGTTTCTGGGGGAAGAAATGTTGATGTCAGCTCATTGGCAATTTAACCATCTTTTGTCTTACTAGGGATTTCTATGGTGGGGAGGGGATTGAATTGTGTGGATACACTTTACTTTAAAATGCTGCTATTTAATATTAAGCTCTTTTCCAAATCCTTTCTGTGGCAAAACAATCCCAAAGCATGGTGCTCTTTGTTCCAGGTTCCATTATTTTTTGAGGGGGCCTTGGCTTATCATTTCATTTGAAAGGCGGGATCTCTGACAGTGCAGCATTCCCTCAGCACTGCATCAGGAGTGTCAGCTTAGAATATGTGCTCAAGGATCTGAGCGCAAGTTGAACACAACTGACTAACTCACAGAATCAGTAATCTGCCAGTGACTGAGACACTGCTGACATCTATAACTAAAATGGACAGAAACAAGGCCAACATGACCAGGCCAGATCATGAGTCAATCCACCTTCAGGACTGGGGATAAAAAGAAGTGGGGACTTGCCAAAAAAAACCAAAACTAAAGACTAGTAGTGAGAGCAATCGTGAAGTGGAATGGATTTGGCATTCATGGGTGAAGGGAAATGAACAGGAATCGGGCATCTGTTGTGGAGAAGTTAAGGAAGAAAGAACATTCCAAGTTTAAGTGAAATAGACTAAATGCTTATAGCAGAAGGTTTGTGTTAGGATAAGCTTCTTTAGTAGAAAACATATTTGCGTCTTCAAGCTAGTCTGCATTATAGGAGCTGTTTCATATTAAAGATCCAAAGTAAGTTAAAGCCAAGGAAATGCACAATTCAAAACATGTGTTAGCATCGTCTACACCTGTTATTAAAGAGCGCTTAAACGCAGTGCCTCAGAGAGAAATGTTCCAGCTTCCCATTTGTTGTCAGAGGAATGGAATCAGTAATCTGTTTATTTTGAGGTGCACTGGGAATGTTATTTTTTATTCATAGGAAATAATCATTGTTGGCAAGGTCAACATTTATTATCCATCTCTATATGGCTGAGTGGCTTGCTGGGCCATTTCAGAGGGCAGTTAAGAGCCAACCACATTGCTGTGGATCTGGAGTCACATGTAGGCCAGACCAGGTAAGGACGGCAGATTTCCTTCCCTAAAGGGCATTAGTGAACCAGATGGGTTTTTTTTAATGCCAGTTCAGTGGTTCCATGCTCACCATAACTGAGACTGGCTTTTTAAAATAAATGTAAATTTATTTAATTAATTAAACTTCCAGCTACCCCAGTGGGACTTGTGCTCACATCTCCCAATCGTTAATCCAGTAATAGAGCCATTGTGTTGCCATAGCTGAGAAAGCAATCAGATTCAGCTTGCCAATCAATCAGCACCCTTCTCTCCCATGAGCGTTTGATATTGGGCATTTAAAAAAATTCTTTCATGGGATGTTGGCATCACTGGCAAGGCCAGCATTTCTTGCTCATCCCTAATTGCCCTTGAACTGAGTGGCTTGCTCGGCCATTTCAAAGGGCAGTTAAAAGTCAACATTGCTGTGGATCTGGAGTCACATGTAGGTCCAACCAGATTTCATTCCCTAAAAGACACTAGCGATGTAATTTTCCAGATTTATCAATGGAATTTAAATGCCACCAGCTGCCTTGGTGGGATTTGAACCCCTGTCCCCAGAGCATTGCCTGGGCCTCTGGATTCCAAGCCACGACCACTATGCCACCATTTCCCCATTGCAATAGAAGGGAAGGCCAGCTAAGCCTGCAAGTTGAGCCATGTCCTGCAGAGTGGTGAGTACAACACTGGACACTAATGTGAACATTCAATAAAGAGTGGACAAAAAACCACAACATTGTTTCTTCCACAATAACCCCCCTGTAACCATTAATGTATGCCAGCTATGAGGCATGTCAATACATCTGGCTTGTCTCGAAAAAACCTTGCACGCATAAATAAAGTGAACCAATGTAATGTGAAATATTTACAAGTGAAATTTAAATATGAAAAATGCCCGATATACCTTTGTACTCTCAATACGACTTATGTTCATGGCAATGGAGTTGGACAGGAAAGTTTTGGCCGTGATGCAGAGTCTCTGTTTGACCAGGGGGCTCCTTTAGAGCCTGCCTTAGCTGCAGCATTGTTGATCGATGGTGGGTTTCACCAATGAAAAGCTTCCTTTGCTGTGAAATTGCATGTGTCTCCTGTGCACATAGCCAGCACTTTAAATTTTAACTATAGCTACAAATGGAAGTGACACACACTCTCCACACACATGCCACTGAAAAAATTCTACCCGCATGTAAGGATCCCACGGCTTTTGGAAAAGATTTACCCTTTTGCAAATCAGCACAATGTGCGGGTTTGTGGTTCTATGCCACTAGAGAGGAGCAAAATAGATTTTAATAAAAGGTTATAAAGATAAGTTATGTGGGGCGGCATTCCTAGAGCACAGCCTGTTTGCTGGGAGGAGAAATATGCAAAGATTCACTCATCAATCTAAATGCTCTCAGAAGACAAGTTACTATCACAAGTTACTATTTTTAGATGGACACTTGAATCTATGTTCTATGAGTGAGACTGGGTGTTAGATGAAACTTTTTTTCTCCACAGAGGGGATCCATATAAAGAATTCCCAAAGTTAAGCACTTGAGGTAAGTCAATTAACGCCTTTACAAAGGAGCTGGGCATATCTTTAGCTGCAACTTGGAGATTGCTGGCTCCATGGGTGTTGGGAAGAGATAGTAATGTATATAATGTTATTGGAATTTTTTTAAAATAGAGGTTTAGTCTGTGTGTGTGTTAATTGGATTAAAGCCAGCTAGTCTGGGTGCTTTGATGTATAGGAGCTTTGAGATGCGAACAGTAGGTAGAGGGTACATTTGCATTTTGTTGAATAGAGCACTCAAGAGTGGGAATAAAATATTGCACCTAGCTAAGAGACACCAAACAATGTTTATATTACTAATAAAATTGGTACAATGAAAGGGATTTTATTGTTGGAAGAGGTGGAGTTCAAAGGGTCTGGTGATACAATGTGAATTTACATTCAAAGGGGAAGGCTGGATATAACAGAAAGGAGTTTTGTGTGTACCGGTCAGAGGCATGTAAGATCTTAGCCTGTAAGCCTACAACTGTCCGCAAAGGAACCAAATTGAAAGATACCTCATTTTGAATTCATAAGGTGATAATGCTTTGCCTGGTGTCTGTTAAAGTCTATTGGTTATTGTTGCCTTAGTCAAAATTAATTTGGGAATTTGTTAAAAGCTATGATAGTAGTAATTTGTAGCCATATGTATGTGTTTAATTTGTTGTAACTTAAATGTTTCATTTACAACAAAAACAAAAATAGCTGGAAAAACTCAGCAGGTCTGACAGCATCTGTGCTAAGTTTTCTCCACAGATGCTGTCAGACCTGCTGAGCTTTTCCAGCTATTTTTGTTTTTGTTTCAGATTTCCAGCATCTGCAGTATTTTGCTTTTATCTAAATGTTTCATTTAGTTTGATATAAAACGTCTCGAGAACTGGTGGCCTTATTCCTGAATTTAGAGCTGCAACTCAAACATACCAATTGAAAATCTAGGTTATGACAGTTGTTTAAAGTTTCCCTCTGGTATTTTAAATAACTCAGTCTTTAACAACTGCTGTGCCATAACATCGGGTAGCACAGAGGCTCACTTCCTGCATTCTATAAGTAGGAGTTTTTAAGAAAACTCTGAAAGCTGGACATCACAAAAGGGTTTGGGCATTGTGTATCGGAAATGACAAATATGGACTAGATACTACACAGCGCAGCACAGAAACAGGCCATTCAGCCCAACTGCTGGTGTTTATGCTCCTTGCGACCCTCCTCCCACCCCTGCTTCGTCTCACCCTGTCAACATATCCTATCCCTCTCTCCTTCGTGTTTA
This sequence comes from Cetorhinus maximus, assembly GCF_964194155.1. Taxonomy (NCBI): domain Eukaryota; kingdom Metazoa; phylum Chordata; class Chondrichthyes; order Lamniformes; family Cetorhinidae; genus Cetorhinus; species Cetorhinus maximus. Next base: position 180,116,512 of record NC_135880.1, read on the forward strand.
TCCAGCTTCCCCTTAAATGTATCTATACTATTCGCCTCATCATTCCTTGTGGTAGCGAGCTCCATGTTCTCACCACTCTATGGGTAAAAGTTTCTCCCGAATTCCCAACTAGGATTTATTAATGATTAGTTTTAACTTACAGCCCCTTCGTTTTTATATCAGAGGTGTAGACTGAGATAACCCTAACCTCCACCAAATGCAACGCCTGTGAGGTCTGGGTTTGGTAAGTGTGTGTTTGAACAGTTGTGGGAACAGAGTTAAATAATACAGTTGTGGGAATGGAGGATGAATACTGGGAAGCTATAATTGATTGCTACAAGGAGAAGGGATTGTTGCTGTGAACCATTTTCTCAGCAGATTAGAATCCATCGGTGCAGTAGGCCAGACTAAATTTGTGTCGATAGCGGTCTTGATAGGCCCAATGTCTCTTCCTCTTTTCCAATTACGTTTAATTTCAGCGTTTTCCCATTGCGGCTTTTGATTGATGACGACTTGCTTAATTCAGATTAATTGCTGCTACTTGGCTGGTTTGCAATGCTGCAAGGCTCGAAACATGACATCAATGATTTGCCATTTGCAAAACCAGCACGCTGCGAGTATTCCGACAAAAATGGAAGATCTTTTAAACCGCATTGCAAGCCACTGGCTGACAGCCTAGAATGTGCTGGGTGATACGGCCTCCTCTGTGCCTCATTAGGAGACAATTTCATCCTTTTATAGCAGAAGACTTTGAAGAAACGCTTTTAAGCTGTCAGAGAGGCGTCAAGATTTACAAAAATGATTCTGCTAAATGAGCACTATACAAATATTTATATCAGGCTTTTAGATATATGTACAACAGCAACTCTAACATTAGCTCTGCAAGGACAAAGCACCTTCTGTTAAAAAGAGATGAAATTAAATTCGTATTACTCGATTGATTCAGGTTAGCACCAATCTCCGATTTTAATCATTCCACCATTGGCGGCCTTGTCTTTAGCTTCCTAGGCCCAAGTTCTGGAATTTCCTCCCTAAACCTCTCCACCATTCATGAGAAAGAGTGGGAAGAAAAACAGAGAAAATGTTACTGTTTAAAAAAAAATCCCAATATTGGGTTCAACAGACGGATGTTGGAATGATTCTAGAGCTAGTCTTAAGGTTGGTGGGGACACCGACATGTGAAAGATTGGAGGTTTATTTTACTGAATTACAGTCAAGCCTCTCATGGTTGCTTTGGAAGGTTGCGTTAAATAGGAACAGTTCACACCTACCCAGCTGTAATATAAAACCTGACAGTGGGGTAACAATGTGAGCCAGGTTGCTGTTTTGTGAGCAGGGTGTGGCGGGTGTTTTGGAATTGATCCCACGCTTTAATACCGTGCGTTTTAAAACACACCAGAAAAGTTCTGGTTACGTTCTTGGCACAATGCTGTTTCTCTTTTCATTTATCTCATTGGTCTCATGGTGTCACAAGGGCCATTGTTCACCCCCTGTAAAAACAGCGCAGGATTCAGAATGATCACCCGGGCAACAAATCCAATCCCTACCAGAATTCCTCTATAAAACAAGTGAAGAAATAAGTCAGAACGAGACTGTAATTCCAGCACCAATAGCGTTTCAACAAGTAAAATAGAAAATGTGCCTTGGTATCATCATAGAATGTCAGTGCTGAAAAATGTGTCCTCCCATGTTTCTATAATAACTTGCATTTATATAGCGCCTTTAACATCCCAAGGATACAAATATCCTGTCACGATCCTCGTGGGTGAACCGGAAGCCAAAGTAACCAAATTTGCCAAATGACCCCCAATGAAGAAATTACTAACAGAATTTCATTTTTTGTAGCTTTCACTTTAACACAAAGCATAACCAAGGCGAATTAAATATGAATTAAACAGGCAAATGATGCTTTAGATAAAAAGATAAATTTCATTTCAAATAGCCGATACAACAAAGATATGTCTCACATGACCACAAGCATTCCCCTTCACCGTGTATGGCAACGCACAGTTACACCGTTTCATAATATGCTGTGCTTTATTCTTACAGGGGAGGTCTGGAGTTGTGTCCAACAAGCGCTTTCGCCCTCAAGTTTCACGATTATCATCAGTAAGTCACACTTCTATGAACCCTCTTTCCCTTAGGTCATGACAGTTCTGATGGTGAAGGTTTCCATGGTTCCTTTTCAAGCTACCAACCAATAACACCCTGGTTCACAGTTTGGCCTTTTCTGGTAAAACATTCAGCTCTTTAGTGTCTCTGAGCTATTCACACTGCTTTCCAGGTTTCAGAACCTTTTTAGCAGCTCTCAGGGTGCCTCCAAAGGCTCCTGTCTCCATTTCTGCCAAACAGAAAAACTGACTTCTTCCTGAGGGAGATTTGCTTCTTCTCCTCACAAGAACTCAGTGTGTTTCTCTTTCACTCTGGCTGCTTTCCCTTTGTACCGACATCTGTGTGCTGCTTGCCTTCTTCCTCTAGCACTCCTATCTTCTTTACCACTGTAGCTTCTTTGTCTGTCTTCTCTGTGTGCATCTGTGCGCTGATCATCTACTCTTCCTGAAGCTCTCCTTTGTGCCTGCGGCTCTCCTTTGTGCCTGCCAGCCACATGACTTCTTTCCTTTGGTACTGCTTGCAGGTCAAAGGTCACCAGGTCATGTGGACCAGTATTTCTTATTATCCAAGAAAATTACAAATTATCCTTTACAATTTATGCAAACTATTAGAAGTCCTTTTCAAAAATTCTTAAGAGCAATTACAGATTCCACAGACGTTTTAAAGAAATGAAAAATTTTCCTTACTGTACTGCTTCCGGGTCAAAGGTCGTCACAATCCCTAGGAGCTTCACAGTGATTTTAAAACAAAAATTGACACTGAAACCCATAAGGAGATTATGGGTCAAGGATAATATTTTGTGGAGTTAAACATCTATTTGGCAACTTTCTCATCAACCACTGGAAGGGCCAAAGCCATTTACAGCCAAGAAAATACTTCTTGGAAGTGTAGTCATTGCTGTAATGTAGGTAACATGGCAGTCAATTTTTACACAGCAAGCTCCCACAAATAGCAATGTGATAATGACCAGATAATTTGTCTTAGTGATGTTGATTGAGAGATAAATATTGGCCAGGACACCAGGATAACTGCCCTGCTCGTCTTCAAAATAGTTCCATGGGACATTTTACATCCACCTGATAGGACACTCTGGTCCATTCCTCCATCACCCCCTACTCCTCAACCCCCACCTATGGCACCTCCCCATGCCCACGCAGAAGATGTAACACCTGCCCCTTCACTTCCTCTCTCCTCACCGTCCAAGGGCCCAAACACTCCTTTCAAGTGAAGCAGCATTTCACTTGCATTTCCCCTAACTTAGTCTACTGCATTCGTTGCTCCCAATGCGGTCTCCTCTACATTGGAGAGACCAAACGCAAACTGGGCGACCGCTTTGCAGAACGCCTGCGATCTGTCCGCAAGAAAGACCCAAACCTCCCTGTCGCTTGCCATTTTAACACTCCACCCTGCTCTCTTGCCCACATGTCTGCATTGTTCCAGTGAAGCCCAACGCAAACTGGAGGAACAGCACCTCATCTTCTGACTAGGCCCTTTACAGCCTTCCAGGCTGAATATTGAATTCAACAATTTTAGATCTTGAACTCCCTCCTCCATCCCCACCCCCTTTCCGTTTCTTCCCCCTCCCTTTTGTTTTTTCCAATAATTTATATAGATTTTTCTTTTCCCACCTATTTCCATTATTTTTAAATCTACAACTAATACCTTGTCAGTCTTTCCACCCCACCCCCACTAGAGCTGTACCTTGAGTGTCCTGCCATCCATTCTTAATTAGCACATTTTCTTAGATAATATCACCACCTTCAACACCTCTTTGATCCTTTTGTCTGTGACATCTTTTGATTATCTGCTCCTATCACTGCTTGCTTGTCCCTACAACCACCCCCCCCGCCTCAACTTCTCTTCCCCCCCACCCCCCCCCACCTTAAACCAGCTTATATTTCACCCCTCTCCTAACTATACTCAGTTCTGCTGAAGGGTCATGAGGACTTGAAACGTCAACTCTTTTCTTCTCCGCCGATGCTGCCAGACCTGCTGAGTTTTTCCAGGTAATTCTGTTTTTGTTTTGGATTTCCAGCATCCACAGTAGTTTTTTGTTTTTATCCTGTGGAGAACCTTTCACAATATTGACCTTAGATGGCCGATTCAGGGTTAAATGGATTAGATTATGAGGAAAGGTTGCATAGACTAGGATTGCATTCCATCGGGTATAGAAGATCAAGGGGTAATCTAACTGAGATGTTTATTTAATGTTTAAGGATTTGTTAGCATAGATAAAGACAGGCTGTTTCCACTGGCCCAGGACAAGGAGGAATAACCTTAAAAATAGAGCAGGCCGTTTGGAGGTGATGTCAGTCCTGCCACATCCAGTCGTGAATGGTGGTGGACAATTAAACAACTCACTGGAGGAGGCAACTCCACAAATATCCCCATCCTCAATGATGGAGGAGCTCAACACATCAGTGCAAAAGATAAGGCTGAAACATTTGCTACAATCTTCAGCCAGGAATGCCGAGTGGATGATCCATCTCGGCCTCATCCGGAGATCTCCAGCATCACAGATGCCAATCTTCAGCCAATTAGATTAATTCCACATGATATCAAGAAACGGCCGAAGGCACTGGATACTGAAAAGACTCTAGGCCCTGACAATATTCCGGCAATACTACTAAAGACTTGTGCTCCGGGCCTTGCCACGCCCCTAGCCAAGCTGTTCCAGTACAGGTACTACACTGGCATCTACCCAGCTATGTGGAAAATTGCCCAGGTATCTCCTGTACACAAAAAGCAGGACAAATCCAACATGACTAATTCCACTCTCGATCATCAGTAAAGTGATGGAAAGGGTCATCAACAGTGCTATCTAGTGGCACTTACTTAGCAATAACCTGCCCACACTGACACTCAGTTTAGGTTCCACCAGGGCCACTCAGCTCCTGACCTCATTACAGCCTTGGTTTAAACATGGACAAAAGAGCTGAACTCCAGAGTTTAGGTGAGAGGGAGCGCTCCACTGTTGGTGGGGGGCATCACTAAGGGAATGCCGCACTGTCAGACAGGCAGTACCAAGGGAGCACTGCACTATTAGGGTACCATATTCTAGATGAAATGTTAAACCAAGGCCCATCTGCACTCTTGGAAGGATGATAAAAATCCCATAGCATCATCTTGAAGAGGAGCAGGGATGAATGTAGCTCCAACAATAACCAAGGAGCTCGACACCATCCAGGGCAAAGCAGTCCGCTTGATCGCCACCCCATCTACAAACATTCACTCCCTCCACCACCGACGCACAGTAGCAGCAGTGTGTACCATCTACAAGATGCACTGCAGGAGTTCACCAAGGCTCCTTAGACAGCACCTTCCAAACCCATGACTGCTACCATCTAGAAGGACAAGGGCAGCAGATAGATGGGATTACCACCACCTGGAAGTTCCCCTCTAAGCCACTCACCATCCTAACTTGGAAATATATTGCCATTCCTTCACTGTCGCTGGGTCAAAATCCTGGAACTTCCTTCTTAACAGCACTGTGGGTGTACCTACACCACATGGACAGCAGTGCTTCAAGAAGGCAGCTCACCACCAGGGATGGGCAATAAATGCTGGTCTAGCCAGTGATGCCCACATCCTGTGGACAAATAAAAAAAAGAGGGAGTTTTCTCTGTGTCCTGGCTAATATTCATCTCTCAAATAACACCACTACAACAGAGGATCTGTTCATTATCACAATGTTGTTTTTGGGAACTTGCTGTGCGCATGTTGGCTGCTGCATTGCCCACGTTACCACAGTAATTACAGCTCAAAAGCACTTCACTGGCTGTGATGTATGTTGGTATGCCCTCAGATCATGAAAGGTGCTTTCGAAATGCAAGTTCTTTTTTTACTTAAAGAGCTGGTGAGTGATGAAGAGATGAGGTATATTTTCTATATCCTCCCCCTCGGATGCCCCAGTTGATGCACATTTTGCAGCTAACTGTAGTGTTAACGAGTAAGTATTTTTAATTAAGTAAAATCCTTTATCAGATCAATCCCACACTATATTATTTATAGGCATTGACAATTACACATGTACATTGGCAGTCATTGTCGAATAAAGCCAATTAATGTATTCATGCTCTGCAAGACTCTTCATTTCTCATAAGTACAAGCAGTAGCCTGGGTGCAGTAGCTTCCCCTCCTGGCTGATGCATAATAGTCTCTCATCCTCCAGTGGTTTCACAGTAGTTTATTGTTAGGAGTTTATCACGAGGCCTGAAGAAATTCTAGCTTGCAAAGATTTTACAGGCTCTGTTTCAGTAACATGATTGTTACCTGTAGCTTTTTATGTGGACAGGTGCTAAACATGCACATTGATAACCAGGATACTCAAAAACCATCAACGCGTTTTAGAAAAAAAATCCGTCTCAAGTTGTGTGTGCAACAAGCAATGAGAGAAAGCGACATCTGATTGGCTGCAGCTCTGCTGTCCAGTTGACTGGATAGGCTCCAGCCCACTTTCCAAATGGTCTGATTGGTTGATAAGGACAGCCTGTAAAATCGGCAGGAAAAAAGCTGATTGCATTTTTAAAAAATACTGACAAGCGTACAAATGGCTTAAAAAGCTAGCATTTGGCATAACGCTTAAAAAGTGTGCAATTAAAAACTTAAGGACAATGGGCCAGATTGCCTCTTCCTGTGCTCTTTGATAGCTCACTGGGTTGGGCCGAGTAGCATATTCCTGCTCCTATTATGATCTAGCTGTACATTAGTCTCCTTCTGTAGATCATCCAATTTACTCTCACTGTGCAATAAAAGAGTGACCAAGCATGTGGAACAAACTACTGGCAGGATGCTGGAACAAGAAACTTGGCAGGTTCTTGTCAACAAACAGGATTCACCAATAATCGTTTGGTGGTACAGAACTTGAGTATTGCTGAGAAAAGACATTTGTCGAAGCTTTTCATCTTGCACTTATCAGGACAATCACAAGAATATCAAAGTCAGGGGAAGCGACAACTTTATAATTGTATATGAAGAGAGTGCTGATTGGTTGGCAAGTGGGCTCTGATTGGTAGAGGCATTGGTAGAGGATTCACTTATGAGAAATGCACTTCGATCCATCTAACCACTGAGAAAAGGTTTTTTCATTGAATATATTCAAGGCTGAATTAGACAGATTTTTGATTGTTAAGGGAGTCAAGGGTTATGGGGGACAGACGGGAAAATGCTGTTAAGGCCACAATTGGATGAGTCATGATTTTATTGACTGGTGGAGCAGGCTCGAGGGGCTGAATGGCCCACTCCTGCTCCTAACTCTGATGATCTTATGACTCATAGTGAATACAGGATCAACAACTGAATGAATGGCAAATGAGACTCTGTGACTTCACTACAATATATAAACATAAAATCAAAGAAGCTGGGAATCTTTGAAGTCTTGTGTTGGTCTTGACAAAAGGTACAAATAGACCATCAGTGGGGAAATGTGGAAGGCCCATTTCAGTTTTCAGCTGCTAGAGCAGCAGCAGTGTTATTATTTAGAGAGACACTTCCTCTGATGTAGTACATAGAATTACATAGAATATACAGCACAGAAACAAGCCATTCAGTCCAAAAAGTCTATACTGGTGTTTATCCTCCACACAAAACTCCTCCCACTCTACTTATTCCATCTAGGCTGACACCTCATTGCAGGATTGAGAGAGTGCTGCACTGCCAAAGAGGCTGTCTTTTGGATCAGACTTTAGACTGATGCATCATCTGCCCTCTCAGGTGAATGTAAAATATCCCAAGATTTGAAGAAGAGCAGGGACTTCTCCCCAGCATCCTGGTCAATACTTATCTCTCAACCAACATCACTAAAACATAGATTATCATTATCACACTGCTGTTTGTGGGAGCTTGCTGTGCCCAAGAATGGTTGTGATCTTTCCTGAATTATAGCGGTGACTGTACTTCAAAGTGTACTTCATTGGGTGTAAAGCATTTTGGGACATCCTGAAGTTGTGAAAGGTGCTATATAAATGCAAGTCTTATTCTCCTTTATCAAACTCAATCAGCGCAACCTTCTATTCCTGTATCTCTAGTTTCCCCTTAAATGCATCTTGTTTGTGGTAATCATATAAAGTTTCATATAGAGTTTCATAAAATGGCTGAGAATGAGTTCATTACCTGTACCAAAGCTCTCCTCTCCACACAGGGAACACTTCCCGGCATCCATCAAATTCCCGAAGAATTTCCAGCCTGTCGGTGTTTCATAAACTGGGATCTTCATGACTTTTCCTACCCTGTGAAAGCAAAACACGGGCATTTTTGTTAAGCCAATGGATTGAACAACATGTAGGTTCCAGTCCCACTCCAGATAATCTAAGATGACACTCCTTGTGCTTTACTGAGGGAGTGCTGCACTATCTGAGGTGCCATCTTATGGATGAGACGTTAAACTGAGGTCCCATCTGCTCTGTCAGGTGGACATAAAAGACCCCATGGCATCACTCTGAAGAAGAGCAGGAGTGTTCTGCCCAGAGTCCTGACCAATATTTATCACTCACCCATCATCACTAGAAACACATTATCTGGTCATTATCATATTGTTGTTTGTGGGATCTTGCTGTGTAAAAATTGACTGCCGTATTTCTTATATAGCTAAATGGCTGAATTTTTTCTAAGCTGTAGCAGATGGCTTGTCAATCAATGCACTCCAGAGGCAGGAATCTGGTTTTCTCTCTGACATTTAAAGTGTTTTTTAACTTTTAAAGAACTTTGAGCATCTAAATGACTTCAGATCATTTCACCAGAGTTTCCAAGGAGTGTTTTCTTCAGTTTTGAATGCACCAGTACACTGTACCTAGCAGGAAAAGGATTCTAATTCATCTCAGTGCCTACATAACGCTGCTAAATGTTATGGTCAACTTACTTTGCAGGTCAGAGCCCTTATAATCAATTGCCACAGTAAAAGCACATCTACCTTACAACACAACATCTAACTATTGAAACTGAGAGAACAGTTTTTTTTTGGTGTTTTAAAGCCTGTCAATGAAAGAATTCCAGGTGCAGGGGACTGATTTTTTGGTTCCCCACTTGGGACTGGGGGTCCCCCTTGGTTCATGACTCCTTTGAGAGGCTGGGAACCATGTCTCCTTACTGAAGGGCCCGATTCCACTAAAATTTTTGGGGGGGGGTGGTTGAACTGCCCGCCCCTGCAATGGAGCCGGCAAGGGTGGGAACGCTGAAGGCGGGTGACTGCCAGCACTCTTGCCTCGACGAAAATTGGCGGAAACAGCAACGGGAGTGAAAACCCTGGAATTGAATCCTGGCCGGCCATTCTTAAAGGTCTCCCAACTCTGCGAAAATCTGGACCAATAAGTGTGGTCAAATGATGTTGCACCAGACTTCTACACTTTGTAAGATCTGTGCCAGATTTGCAATTCTCTGTTTTTTTTTGTACAACTTGATTATTTGTTTGCATTAACAGTCACAATGGCAACAACAGCTTTAGCTTTCTATGACTGGAACGTGTGATTATGTATCATGCCGTAGAACAAGATATTACAGGGTAAATTTACCCAGCCTGTCCTCTCACTGGGCATTGGCTGATAAGTTGGGCCTATAGTGTTGTTGATGTGTGACTGGCTCACACTCTCTACGTTGTGTGTAGAGCACTGCGTTTAATGCTGGACACCACATCTCAGGAAAAATATACTGACCCTGCAGAGAGTGCAGCGCAGATTCACCGAGATCAATACCAGGGCTAAAAGAGTTAAATTACGATGACAGGTTTGCATGGACTAGGTTTGTATTCCCTTGAGTAGAGGAGATTAAGGGGTGAGCTGTTTAAGGGGTGATTGAAGGATTTGATAGGGTGGATAGAAAGAAGGTATTTCCTATGAAGGGGGAGTCCAGAACAAGGGAGCAGAATCTTAAAATTCGAGCCAGGCCATTTAGGGGGGATGTCAGGAAGCATTTCTTTATGCAAAGGGGAGTGGAAATCTGGAACTCTCTCCCCCAAAAAGATTTTGAAGCTGAGGGTCAATTGAAAATCTCAAAACTGAGATTGATGGATTTCAGTTGGGTAAGGGGATTAAGGGTTACGGAACCAAGATGGGCAGATGGAGTTAAGATACAGATCAGCCAAAATCTAACTGAATGGTGGAACAGGTTTGAGGCAATGAATGGCCTCCTCCTGTTCCTATGCGTGTACCCCCTCTACGAGCATGGAATTGGTGTCTCTTCCCCCACCTATCACAGGAGATCCCAGTATACCGCTTTGTGACCGCTCCAAATGTAAATAAGAAGTGAAATTGTTGTGATGAATACTCTGCATTAAAAGGGAAGATTTTCCATGACCACACTGTGACATTTCCAGTATACCCAGTCAGGATGCTGGAATCGAATCATTCTTTCCATGGACCTTTTGTTCTCTGCACTGTCATAGGAAGCCTTAATAAAGTAAGAAAGCTTTGTGACAGATACAAATCAGATTATCACAAGTGGAGCCCAAATTCTAACACCCCTCTCAAGAATATCTGATTAAAAATGGTCTAATATTAACATTTCTCTGGAGACTGAACAGACAAATACCCCGGTCTTGACATGCACGCTATCTAATATCACAGTGCTCCCTGTACACTGTCTGCCTCTTACAGCTGAAGACAATTTTGGGCCACATGACTGCAGCTTTCTCAGCTTCTTCCACATTCTAAAGTCAATTTATTGTCTAGGGGTCATAAATAAAAGATAGTCGCTAATAAATCCAATAGTGAATTCAGGAAAAACGTCTTTACCCAGAGGGTCATGACACCAAGGGCAGGATATTTAGTTCAGCTGGCGCCCGTGATTGGCGGGTCCGGGAGCGGCCGGGGAACAGACGTCTGACTGCGATCAGCCCCCGACCGCGGTTTCGCACTGGCTGGCCAATTAACGGTCAGACAGTGTGAAAAACGCGCTGATATGCTCAGCGCTGCTGGGGTGAGGGAGGGGGCGGAAGGAGGGCGGGTGCTGACGTAAGCATGGGTGCGGGAGGGGCACGGAGTGAAAGCTCCCAGAGGGCAGAGAGCTGCTTCAGGGAGCTAAAGAACCCAAAAGCCAAAAATAAAGATTTTGAAATGCTGAAAAAAATGTCCACATATCAGAATGAGCCACCTGCACATGCGGATGATGGAAATTCTGTCCAAGCGCTTTTATTTATTTTAAAAATTAATATCGGAAGCCTCATCCCGCCCTTGGATGAGGTTTCCTCAGAAAGGAAAAGGCTGCCTGGCCGATTCGCCCGCCCGCCTGCCGTAACGTTGGACGGGCAACGAGAAATCTCTGTTGATTACAACGGGAATGGCCTGAATAGGGCCTCTTAATTGTTGGTGGGTGGGCTGCTGATTCTCACCCGTGCCCGCCGACTGAAAAATCGCACAAGTGCGCAATGATGCCAGGACGCTTGCCCGACATCATCACGTGTTATTTCGCACTTGAGTGGGGTCGAGCGCGCGCCCACATGCCCGGTGGAAAATTCTGCTGCAAGAGTAGCTGATGTGATTAGTATCGGTGCAGTGAGGTGGCAAGGGTGCAGAATGACTCTGGCTGGGGTACTTCAATGCCCATCACCAAGAGTGGCTCGGTAGCACCACTACTGACCGGGCTGGTCGAGTCCTAAAGGACATAGCTGCTAGTCTGGGTCTGTGGCAGGTGGTGAGGGAATCAACAAGAGGGGCAAACATACTTGACCTCATCCTCACCCACCGGCCTGCCGCAGATGCATCTGTCCATGACAGTATCAGTCGGAGTGACCACCACACAGTCCTTGTGGAGATGAAATCCCATCTTCATGTTGAGAATACCCTACATTGTGTTGTGTGGCACTACCACCGTGCTAAATGGGATAGATTTCAAACAGATCTAGCAATTCAGGACTGGGCAACCATGAGGCGTTGTGGGCCATCAGCAGCAGTAGAATTGTACTCAATCATAATCTGTAACCTCATAGCCTGGCATATACTGCCCCCCCATCAGTCTACTCTCAATCATCAGTAAAGTGATGGAAGGGGTCATAAACAGTACTATCAAGCAGCACTTGCTTAGCAATAACCTGCTCACTGATGCTCAGTTTGGGTTCTGCCAGGGCCACTCAGCTCCTGACCTCATTACAGCCTTGGTTCAAACATGGACAAAAGAGCTGAACTCAAGAGGCGAGGTGAGAGTGACTGTCCTTGACACCAAGGCAGCATTTGACAGTGTGGCATCAAGGAGCCCTAGCAAAACTGGAGTCAATGGGAATCAGGGGGGAAACTCTCCGCTGGTTGGAGTCATACCTAGCACAAAGGAAGATGGTTGTGGTTGTTGGAGGTCAGTCATCTCAGCTCCAAGACATCACTGCAGGAGTTCCTCAGGGTAGTGTCCGAGGCCCAACCATCTTCAGCTGCTTCATCAATGAACTTTCTTCCATCATAAGGTCAGAAGTGAGGATGCTCGTGATGATTGCACAATGTTCAGCACCATTTGCGACTCCCAGATACTGAAGCAGTCCATGTCCAAATGCAGCAAGACCTGGACAATATCCAGGCTTGGTCTGACAAATGACGAGTAACATTAGCGCCACACAAGTGTCAGGCAATAACCATCTCCAGCAAGAGAGAATCCAACCATCGCCCCTTGACATTCAAAGGCATTACCATCGCTGAATCCCCCACTATCAACATCCTGGGGTTACCATTGACTAGAAACTGAATTGGACTAGCCATATAAATACTGTGGCTACAAGAACAGGTCAGAGGCTAGGGATCCTGTGTCAAGTAACTCACCTCCTGACTCCCCAGAGCCTGTCCACCATCTACAAGGCACAAGTCAGGAATGTGTTGGAATACTCCCCACTTGCCTGGATGAGTGCAGATCCAGCAACACTCAAGAAGCTTGACACTATCCAGGGCAAAGCAGCCCACTTAATTGGCACCCCATCCACAAACATGCACTCCCTCCACCACCGACGCACAGTAGCAGCAGTGTGTACCATCTACAAGACGCACTACAGAAACTCACCAAGGCTCCTTAGACAGTACCTTCCAAACCCACAACCGCTACCATCTAGAAGGACAAGGGCAGCAGACACATGGGAACATCACCACCTGGAAGTTCCCCTCCAAACCACTCACCATCCTGACTTGGAAATATATCGGCCGTTCCTTCACTGTTGCTGGGTCAAAATCTGGAACTCCCTCCCTAACAGCATTGTAGGTGTACCTACACCACATGGACTGTAGCAGTTCAAGAAGGCAGCTCACCACCACCTTCTCGAGGGCAATTAGGGATGGCAATAAATGGTGGCCTAGCCAGTGATGCCCACATCCCTTGAATGAATAAAAACAAAAAAAATTAAGGGAAAGATAGATAAACACATGAGGGAGAAAGGAATAGAAGGATATGCTGATAGAATTATATGAAGTAGGGGTGGGAGGAAGCTCATGTGGAGCATCAACATTGGCATACACCAGTGTAGTACTCAGACAGTGCTGCACTCCCACAGTACTGCACTGGGAGTGCCTGTCGAGATTATATGCTCAAGTCATGGAGTGAGATTTGAACCCTCAACCTTTTGACTCAGAGGGGACAGTGCCATCCAGTGAGCCAGAGTACTTTGTAGATTTCTATTCATAATAAAAATATTGCAGACGATCAAAAAAAAGTCTGTTTGAGATTTTGATTTAAAGTTTAAGTTTGATTTGTATTTCTGTATTTGTGTGTTAGGAAAGGTCAAATGGAGTTTTAGTTTCATTCTAAAAAGGTGCTTGCATTTCTAATGTGGGTTTACGACTTAAGAAATTAAGTAAACTCAAAAGTAGAAAAACAGGGACCTAGAGAGGCAGGTCCTCCCATAGGCACACATGTAAAAACTAAAGTTTTAAGTTCAGTTTGAAGCCAAGGACCCAAAGAGACTGGATACTGAGAGAGGAAACTGCAGATTTCCCAAAAGAACCAAAAGGTCCCAAGACCAAAGGAGTGAGACAGAAACAGCATAAAGTCCCAAGCAGACCTTCTAGTCAAAGGAAGGACAGGAACCTGGAAAAGGCCCCATTAAATGAAGGTAAGAGTGAGGGGCAGAGAGAAAAGCTCCAAGCTTCAGATTTAAAGAGACAAAAGCTGCAGAAAGCAGATTTTGAGCGAGAACATCTTGTAAGAGGCAAGGATGTCCAAAGAGACACCTGAAAGTCTGTAATTCTTTACTAGCGGCATGCGTTGCAGTGGTACTGTTGATGGTTGAGTCAGTGAGAGAGAGTGCATGGAAGTCAGCTTGAATGTATGTGGTGACCCAGGGAACAGGAACATCAGAAGGAGAGTTCGAAACCCTGGAGATGAACCCTTGCGGAAGGCATCTGAGAGAAAGCGCCAGTTTGGGATAAGGTTTCAAAGCGAGTTCTTGGAGAGCAGCAATTGGAAACCCTCATCTGAAAGACGGAGTTCAGTGAGACTGGTTAGCTCACGGTGTGACAAGCGTCTGGAGGGAGTTGAGGAGAGATCCATAGCATCTGGTTGAGGTGGCATCTGTTACTTGATTTCAGAGTGTGGTGTGTCTGACCACAGGGTGCCCATTGGTACATGGACTGTGTATTTACTCTGGACATTAGTGTATAAGATAGCTTTTGTAACTTATGTTATCCTTACAAATCTGTACAAAACTGTAAAGGTATACTTGTGGGTGAAAGAGTATTTTAATATAGTTCATCTGTTCTTGTTAAATAAATGTTTTATTCTTTTGCTAAAAGTTCATTAGCTGACTCCGGTGACTCTGTTCAGTAGCTACTCTGCATGTATCTAAACAAACAAGTAAAAGTTAGGATCTATCAAGCTGGGTTCCACCCTGGGATTAGGCTTGTCCAGGGGTAACCCCAGCTGGGGGTCCCCAAATATTATAGAATTTATGAGGCACATAATAGAGAGAATAGACTTGACAAACTGGTTTTTGCTCTAAATTCATCCTCTTCATACTAGTGTCAAGAAAATAAAATAATTTTCATAATGTTATTGGAATTTATTGTAAAGATAGGAATAGTGTGTGTGCATGTGTGACTTAATTGAATTAAAGACAGCTGGTCTGAAGGCTTTGATATAAGAAAAGGAGCTAGATTTGAAATGTTAAATAGGTAAACATAGTTGAAGTTTTAGAATGTGAGGTGTAAAGGGAACATTTGCATTTTAAATAAACCAGACTAGCTTGAATTCAAAAGATGGGGTGAAATGTTTCACCTAGCCGGAAGTTAAGAAACAGTGTGTTTATTTTTCCCAAAGATTACTGATAAAATTGGTGCTATGAAAGGTTTTTATTTATTAGAAAAGTAGAGTTGAAAAGACATATTGGGACAATGGGATTTACATTGAAAAGGGAGAAACCTGTATAAAGGAGATGAGGTTGTCTGTAGGAAGGAAGGAATTCTAAGATCTAACAAGTGTGAAAAGCTTCCAGCATCTAAGCCTCAAGTTGCTGTCTACAGGAACCAAAGCTGAGAAAAACTCACTTTGAATTCGACTGTCCAGGGTATAGAATGGTAGGGGGATGGGAACCTGAGCAGGGAAACAGAGGAGGGGGAAACAAGGATAGAAACAAAAGACAGAAAAGTAAGAAGCAAAAGTGGAAGGCAGAAAAAACAAGGGTGAGAAACAAACAGGTTCATGGTGCATAATAAAGCTAAGATGACTAACAAGGTTAAAAAGACAAGTCTAAAGACATTGTATCTTAATGTGTGGAGCATTCACAATAAGGTAGACGAATTAACAGCGCAACTAGATATAAATGGTTATGATATAGTTGCAATTACAGATACATGACTGCTGGGTGACCAAGGATGGGAACTGAACATCCAAGGGTATTCAATATTTAGGAAGGACAGACAAATAGGGAAAGGACATGGGGTAGCATTGTTAGTAAAGGAGGAAATCAATGCAATAATGAGGAAAGATGTTGGCTCATGATGTGGAATCTGTTTGGGTGGAGATAAGAAACACCAAGGGGCAGGAAATGTTGGTGGGGGTTGTCTATTGGCCCCCAAAACAGTAATGGAGATGTAAGGGAAGCAATTAACCAGGAAACTAGAGACATATGCAATAAGGGTACAACTGTAATCATGGATGACTTTAATCTACATATAGATTGGACAAACCAAACTAGCAATAATACTGTGGCTGAGGATTTCCTGGAGTGAGTACGTGATGGTTTTTTAGACCAATACTTTGAGGAACCAACTAGAGAGCAGGCTATCCTAGACTGGGTATTGTGCAATGACAAAGGATTAATTAACAATCTTGTTGTGCAGGGTCCCTTGGGGAAGAGTGAGTATAAAATGATAGAATTGTCCATTAAGATGGAGAGTGAAGAAGTTGAATCCAAAACTAGGGTCCTGAATTTAAATAAAGAGAACAACAAGGATATGAGGCGCGAGTTGAAAATGATGGATTGGGAAACGTCACTAAAAGGGTTGACGGTGGATGGGCAATGGCTAATATTTAAGGAACATATGCATGAACTACAACAATTATTCATTCCTGTCTGTCACAAAAATAAAACAGGAAAGGTGGTTCAACCATGTATTACAAAAGAAATTAGGGATAGTATTAGATACAAAGAGGAGACATATAAAATTGCCAGAAAAAGCAGCAAGCATGAGGATTGGAAGCAGTTTAGAATTCAGCAAAAGTGGACAAAAAGATTGATCAAGAAGGGGAAAATGGAATATGAGAGTAAACTTGCAGGGAACATAAAAACTGACTGTAAAAGTTTCTATAAATATGTGAAGAGAAAAAGATTAGCAACGACAAATGTAGGCCCCGTATAGTCAGAAATGGGGGAAATTATAATGGGAACAAATAAATGGCAGAAGAATTGAACACATATTTTGGTTCTGTCTTCAGAAAATTTCCCAGAACTGTTAGGAACCAAGGGTCTAGTGAGAAGGAGGAATTGAAGAAAATCAGTATTAGTAAAAAAATAGTGCTAGAGAAATTATTGGGGTTAAAGGCTGAAAAATCCCTAGGGCCTGATAATCTACGTCCCAGAGTATTAAAGGAAGTGGCCCTGAAAATATTGGGTGCATTGGTCATCATCTTCCAAAATTCTATAGATTCTGGAGCAGTTTCTACAGATTGGAGGGTGGTAAATATAACCCAACTATTTAAAAAAGGATGGAGAGAAAAAACAGAGAATTACAGACCAGTTAACCTAACATCAGTAGTGGGGAAAATGCTAGAGTCTATTATAAAAGATGTGGTAACAGAACACTTGGAAAGCATTAATGGGATTAGACAAAGTCAGCATGGGTTTATGAAAGGAAAATCATGCTTAACTAATCTACTGGAGTTTTTTGAGGATGTAACTAGTAGAATAGATAAGGGAGAACCAGTGGATGTGATGTATTTGGATTTCAAGAAGGCTTTTGATAAGGTTCCACATAAGAGGCTGGTGGGTAAAATTAAAGCACATGGGATCCGGGGTAATATGCTGGCATGGATTGAGAATTGGTTGACAGACCAGAAACAGAGAGTGGGAATAAATGGATGGCAGGCAGTGACTAGTAGTGTACTGCAGAGATCAGTGCTTGGGCCCTAGCTATTTACGATATATATAAATGACTTGGATGAGGAAACCAAATGCAATATTTCCAAATTTGCTGACGACACAAAACTGGGCGGGTTATGAGTTGTGAGGAGGATGCAAGGAGGCTTCAGGGCAATTTAGACAAGTTGTGTGTAAAGGCAAACACACGGCAAATGCAGTATAACGTGGATAAATGTGAAGTTATACGCTTTGGTGTGAAAAACAGAAAGGCAGAGTATTATTTAAATGGTGATATATTGGGAAATGTGGATGTACAAAAGGATTTCGGTGTCCTTGTAGGCCAGTCAGTGAAAGTAAACAGGTAGGTGCAGCAAGCAATTAAGAAGGGAAATGGTATGTCAGCCTTCATTGCAAGAGGATTTGAGTTCAGAAGTAGGGATGTCTTACTACAGTTATACAAGGCCTTGGTGAGACCACACCTGGAGTATTGCGTGTAGTTTTGGTCTCCCTACCTAAGAAAGGATATACTTGCCATAGAGGGAATGAAGTGGAGGTTCACTAGGCTGATACCAGGGATGGCAGGATTGTCGTTGAGGAGAGATTGACTGGGCCTGTATTCACTAGAGTTTAGAAGAATGAGAGGGGATCTGATTGAAACATATAAAATTCTAACAAGGCTAGACAGACTGGATGCAGGGAGGATGTTTCCCCTGGTTGGGAAGTTTAGAACCAGTCTCAGAATACGGGGTAGGCCATTTAGGACTGAAATGAGGAAACATTTCTTCACTCAGAAGGTGGTCAACATGTGGAATTCACTACCACAGAAGGCTGTGGAGGCCAGGTCACTGAGTATATTCAAGAAAGAAATTGTTAAATTTTTGGATATTAGGGGCATCAAGAGGTATGGAGAGAAAGCGGGAATATGGCGTTGAGATAGAGGATCAGCCATGATCATATTGAATGGCAGAGCAGGCTCGAAGGGCTGAATGGCCTACTCCTGCTCCTAGTTTCTATGTTTCTATGTTACTTTGCCTGGGTCTTTTAAAATCTATGTGTCTTAATGTTGCTTTAACCGAGGTGTAACTGAGAGTTAGATTAACTCGGGGAGCTAGGAATTATCATAGTAGTAATGGTTTAATTTAGTTTTGTAAGAAACCCTCTAAAACTTGGTGGCCTTATAACTACTGAATTCAAGGCATGCATCTCGAATTAACATACAAATTGCAAAACAGTTGTGACAATTGTTTCAAGTTTCCCTCTGGGATTTGAGCAGCTCAGCGTTTACCATCGGCTGTGCCATAACACTGAGGATGTGGCCCATTAAGAAATCAGCGCTCCAGGACTTTAGGGTCAACATGTTTTCCATCCCACTTGGTTACCTCCAAATCACTTTAGTAAATAAATTCCCAAACTCCTCGCCAGCCAAGCAAACTGTCAAAACTTGAATGTGTTTGATGATTTGGGTCAATAATGAAACCCTCAATGGCTGAGAACAATGCATTGGATGTTCTCTAGCTGGGATTGGTTCTATTCAGGCTGAACTTGTGTGAAACAGGAAAGCATAATTCATCCTCTTACTTCATACAAGGTATAATTTACCCATTAAATCCTCTTATGCTTCATTGGTTCCTGGTTCAGCAACATCCTCATTTTAAAATTCTCATCTTTGCTTTCAAATCCCTCCATGGCCTTGTACCCTCCTTATCTCTGTTTTAAAACTATTGGGTGGGCATGCATTCAGCTGCCTTGAACCCTGGAATTCCATTGCTAAACTTCTTTGCCTCTCTAGCTCTCTCTCTTCCTTCAAGACTCCCCTCAAAATTTACCTCTTTGACCAAGGTTTTGGTCACGTGTCCTAATATTTTCTCATGTGTCTCAGTGTCAAATTTTGTTTGATGATACTCTTGTGAAGCACCTTGGGATATTAAAGGCACTCTATAAATACAAGTTATTGAATGGGGCAACCTCCTGTTAAGATTCTCTTTGACCCTAGAAATGAAACTGTACAATATTATTCTAGTCTTAGCCCCTTCACTGCTCGACAATGCTGAGCTGTATTCATAGATGAGTAATGCAACATCTGATCATCTCTTTGTCTCTGACCAAACAATCCTACACATCAGCTGAAGAATACTTAAGTCCATCACAAATTTGAAGCAATAGTAGTTCAACATAGTCATATCCTAGAGGAAAGGGTTAACTTTAATAATAGCTACTGAGCATGTGTGTAACAAGCTACGCCACAGTGATATCACTCACTGAGAGAAGATGACTGAGAAGCATCTTAAGAGAGTAGTTCCAACTATGACCTGGTCTTACTTAATCTTTGTGAATTGTTAGCATGTAAATAAAGGTGCTTTCAACAAAAGACCATTGTCTCTAACAAGATCTCTTCTAGAGTAAGAAGCCAACAAATCCTGTGATAAAACCATGATAATGGAATATCTGGTGTACTGTCAGCAGCTTTAGTCTCTTTATCTAAGGAAAGACATAGTTGCCCTGGAGGAAGTGCAATGAAAGATCACTAAACTTGTTCCCAGGATGAGGGGATTGTCCTAAGAGGAGAGATTGAATAGCCTACATTCTCTAGAGTTTGGAAAGGTGAGAGGTGATCTCATTGAAAAATTCTGAAGGGGCTTGACAGGGTAGATGCTGAGAAAATGTTTCCTTCCCCCATCTGGGGAATCTAGAACATGGGGCCACAGTCTCAGAATAAGGGATCAGCCATTTTGGACTGAGATGAGAGGAAATTTATTCATTCAAAGGGTTGTGAATCTTTGGAATTCTCTACCCCAGAGAGCCGTGGATTCTCAGCTGTTGAAGATATTCAAGGCATAGATAGATTTTTAGATACTATAGGATATGGGGATAGTGTGAGAAGATGAAGTTGAAGTAGAAAATCAAACTTGATCATTCTGATTGGCAGAGCGGGCTAAAAGAGCCAAATGGTTAACTCCAGCTCCTTTTTCTATGTTCCTGTCATAAAATAAGCTGTAAATTGAATGCAGTACTTATATATCAGGTTAAACCACGCTGGGAGAAAATTAAGGAAATGTGAGGCCCCTGCTTACTTGAGATGGTTTAAAGGGAAGGTATCATTTTATCTCTCCATAAATCAAAAGGATTAAAATGAAATAGTACTCCCCAGGCTCCTGTCTGAAGAAAACATAACTAAAACCTGTTTTCCTTTATTCTGTTTAGACCTCCTTCAAAAAGTCATGAATAAAATCTCTGGATTTAATTTAAGCCGAGGATTCCCACAGAGAGAGTGGCAAATTAAATATAGCAACATCGTTTCTATTGGACTATTTGGACCTTAATTACAGTGTTTAAAAGATGAAACACAAAAGCTTAATTTTCTCCAAATGGCTAATTTTGTTTGAAGTGCACACTTTGCAATGTCACAGTTCGTATCTCCTGTTATCGTTCTTCCAGAGAACCGAGAGTCAATGAGGTAAGAAGTTCTGTCCACAGCATACAGAGGTGATTAATCCTTCGTAAACAACAGCTAAAAGTGGGAGACGGAAGTGGTGGTGATTGTGAAAGGCGCTACAGAAGTGTATGTTCTTTCTTTTCAAGTTTGAGTCCGACAGTCACAGAAAGCAGCACCAAGACCCTCTCTTGCATCTACTGGCAGCTTGTTTGGGAGAGAATCTGCATTCCCAGATGAAAGTGGCATATGGTGATAGAACCAATTTTTTTTCCAAATGAGAAAGGATGTAATGATTATTTGGCAACTGCTTGTGTATTATAAAATCATACAGTACAGAAGGCCATTCAGCCCATCGTGCCTGTGCTGAAAGAGCTATCCAATTAGTCCCACTGCTCTTTCTCCATAGCCCTGCAAATTTCCCCTTTTCAACTATTTATCCAATTCCTTTTTAAATGCTATTATTGAATTTGCTTCCATTGCACGTTCAGGAAGCACATCCCAGATCATCATAATCCTCTGTGTAAAAATGCTCTTTTTATCTCCCTGCCGATTCTTTTGCCAAATGCCTTAAATATGCATCCCCCAACTACTGATCCTTCTGCCACTGGAATGTTTATCCTTATTTTCTCTATCAAGACCCCACAGGATTTGGAACGCCTCTCTCATATTATCCCTGAACCTTGCCCGCTCTAAAGAAAACAATCTCAGCTTCTCTAGTCCCTCCATGTAACTGAAGCTCCTCATTCCATTAAACCTCATCTGCAGCCTCTTCAAAGCCTTGATTGACACCCTTCCTAAAGGGCGCTGCCTCAAACTGAACACAATACTCCAGCGGGGGCCTATGATTTGTACAGGTTTAGCATAACTTCCTTGCTTTCATAGCCTATAAAGCCCAGGATCCCATACACTTTAATACTGAGCCTGTGAGCTAATGAACTGAAGCTGAAACTGAGACTTGATTTAACTGTGTTTATTGTAGCATGAAAGTCTGCTTTTCGTTTTGCCACAACTGTTAAGCCTAGTCCATAAAAAAGTATACACTGTAATGTCAGGCTGTGATAATCATATTCTTCTTCATGTTTTCTTCCATGTCTGCTTAATGTCATTAGCACATTAAACGAGCATAAATACCCAGCTATTAGGATATTATTTTCTTGTTTGCGATACAAATATCTGATATACAAAATTAGTCAGAAAGTGAAATATATTATCAATGGTAGAGAGATAAAAGTGAAATAGATTTCCATTTTAGCAACTTTTTGTTTAAAGAGAACAGCTTTATTTATATAGCGCCTTTAAAATTGTAAAACCTCACAAGTACTTCACAGGAATATTATCAGGCAAAAATTTGACACTCAGCCACATAAGGAGATATTAGGGCAGGTGGCCAAAGAGGTAGGTTTTAAGAAGCGTCTTAAAGAAGGAAAGTGAAGTGGAGAGTTATCGGAAGGAAATTCAGGGCCTTATGGCCTTGGCAGCTGAAGGCACAGGGATTAAAAAAGGCCAGGATTGGAGGAGCACAGAGATCTCGGAGGGCTGGAGGACAGAGATAGGGAAGGGCGAGACCATGGAGGGATTTGGACACATGGTTGAGAATTTTAAAACTGGCGCATTGCCAGATCGGCAGCCAATATAGGTCAGCGAGCACAAGGGTTGATGAGTAAATGGAGTATGGTTGTTAATTTTGTATTAATTGTGTTTAATCATATGCAAGCGGTGGAAATTAACTGGGGATTCGTTTGTGCCCCTATAAATATGAACAAACTGAAACAGGAGTTGTTGGGCTACGAGATACACATTTGTAATGTGTACCTCTGTAAATAAAGCTTATAAAAATGTGTAACGTTTAGCTCCTGTTCTATCCTTCACTGCTGGGGCTTTCCAGAGTAGAATAATTGTGCAAGTTAAGACACGGATAGCAGAGTTTTGCACAACCTCAAGTCTATGCTCCAGCAAACCCAAAGGCAAACATCTTATCATTCCATGAACACAGCTCTTTGGAAAAACAACACATTTTTCCAGCTCATATCAATGGCTTTTAAAAATTGAAGCATTTAAACTGAAGCCTAGCCATGATATAATTGCTCAAATCATATCTGTTCTCATTTTTCTCTTCTAATTGCTTGGACTGCCTCTGTGGATATTCTGAGTTGCAGTACCATTGCTTCTGGCTAGTAATTATACGTGAGGCTTATAATTGATTTCCTGCAAAGTCCATCACCATTGTAGAAGTACACCAAACCGAAGTAATAAGAAACAGCTGAGAAATATTCACAAGAATTATAAAGGACAGGAAATTGAGCAGTGCAACACAGGGAATTACTTCACCACGCAGCTCCAGCTTTCCTGTAAGTCTATTTGAGGTGGTAAGAACAAAAATTGACACAGTCCAGTGTGTTTAAAATTTACTTTAAAATTCCGTGGCATATTCAGTCCTGCGCCTTTGCAAGCATAGTCGATCATTTTCGTAGCCATGATTCAATCTTATCAGCTCATTCTGACTCCTAACTCCTTCCTTGGTCCCATTTCTCATTTCTTGAAGCATCTTATCAACGATGGTCTGGGGAGGATCGATTCCATAATCTGAGATGTATTTGCCTTAAACTGTCTGCACTTTTGGAAACACATAGGCCAGAATATTGCCTTCGGTGTGCGGGGCGGGCCCGACACGCCGACGCGCAAAAATGACGTGCGATGATGTCGGGTGTGCGTCCTGATGTCATCGCGCGTCATTTAGATATTTCGTTCAGCGGGCGCGCACCAAAGGCGGCTGCGCACCCGCCGAACTGTCAAGGGCCTATTAAGGCCATTTGGAAACTAATTAAGCTAATTAACAGCGCTGCCCGTCCAACCATAAGGTCGGGGGGCAGGTGAAGAGCCCAAGCGGCCTTTGCGTTTTTCAGGAAACCTCATCCACGGGTGGGACGAGGTTTCCTGAAGGTTTAATTAAATAATTAAATAAAATTTGCGAGATGCACAAACATGTCCCAGCTCATGTGACACTGTCACATGAGGGGACATGTTTAAATAACTTTTCAGATCATTTATTAAAAATTTGTACTATCAACTTAATCTCCCTGAGGCAGCTCTGTGCCTCAGGGAGATTCCTGTGCTCGCTCGCGCGCCTGCGTGCAAGAGCGCAGGCCCCGACTCTCCCTCCTCCCCCCAGCTGCACAGGTAGCGCTGAGCGCTACCAGCCGTGCGTCACGTTAAATGGTGGCGCACAGCCGATCGCGGGCAGTGATTGGTTCTGCGCCCGACCCCGCCCAGCCCGCCTGATACAGGTAAGTTTCTGACCATAGAAAAGGCAACTTGAAGTAGACTCTAGAGTGATAACATAAGATCATAAGGAATAGGAGCAGTGTAGGCCATTCGGCCCCTCTAGCCTGCTTCGCCATTCAATAAGCTCATGGCTGATCTGATTGTGACCTTAATTCCACTTTTCTGCCTGCACATCTCTGGCCCCAATAACCCTTGACTCCCGTGTAGATCAAAAATCTGTCTAATTCAGCCTTGAATATATTCAATAACCCCGCCTCCACTGCTCTCTGGGGTAGAGAACTCCAAAGGTTAAAAACCCTCTGAGAGAAGAAATTCCCTGTCTTAAATTCGAGCCCCCTTATTCTGAAACTGTGTCCCCTAGTTTTAGGTTCCCCCCACAAGGTTAGGGTAATTTATTTTTCTTCTGCCGAATTAAAATAGATGGGATGAAGCTCATTATTCTGTTTTTGTTATTGGTGTAATTACGCTTATAGCAGCAAAGGGTCTGTTCATCCTGCAGGAGAGGCAGAGAGAGAGAGGTAGAAAGAGGTGGCGATAGAGCGAGAGAGAGAGAGAGAGAGAAAGAGGGAGGTCAAGATAGACAGGTTGACAGAAAGAGAGACAAGGGGACAGAGAGAGAAAGATAGAGAGATAGACAGATAGAGACATAGATAGAGAGAGAGAGAGAGGGACAGGGAAAGAGAGAGATATATATGGTGAGATAGATAGTGAAATAGAGATAGAGAGAGAAAGACGGAGAGGTATAGGGAGGCAGAGAAGAGAAAAATAGAGAGATATATAGAGAGATAGAGAGAAAGATAGAGGGGAGAAAAACAGAGGGAAAGACAGAGATAGAGAGTCATATATGGAGAGAGATAGATTTAAATGGAGAAATTGATAGCAAGGTAGAGATATATAAATAGAGAGAGGGAGTTAGAAATATAGAGAGGGAGATAAATAAATTGCATTTATATGGCACCTTTTATGAAGGACATTCCCTGGAGGACTTCACAGTTTTGTAGGGAAATGAGGCAGCGAATATGTGCACAGCAGGCTCCCACAACAACAAATGAGACTATGTACAATTAATCTGTATTGGTAGTGTTTGTTGAAGAATGAATATTGGCCAGTACATTAAGAGAACACCCTGCTCTCTAGGAGATCCCATGACATCCCATGACACAATTTTGGGGAAGAGCAGGGGAGTTTTCCCTAGTGTCCTGGGCTAATTTTTATTCTTCAATCAACATCACTAAAAAGGATTATCTGGTCATTATCACATTGCTGCTTGTGGGAGCTTGCTGTACACAAATTGACTGCTGCATTTCCTTCATTACAACAGTGACTAGACTTTGAAATGCATTTGATTGGCTGTAAAGCTTCATGTTGAAGCGCCCTCTCAGTTACTTATCTGTTACTGCAGCCTGCTGCTCCTACCAAGCTGGAAAGCCTCTGACTGACCCTCCTTTAGTTGGAAAGGCAGCCCCTCTCCATACCAATTAAGGGGGGGGGCAAGGTGGAGTGCCACTGTGAAAATCCCAAAGAGCGTTGTTCCTCCCTAGGGTGGACTTGGGACCCGGAAACAGACCCAAGTCCCGTTTTCCACCCTGAGGGGGATAAAGTCAACCTGACAATTCAGGCCGATGGCCATGCATCAGAACTGGGAAAAGTTAGAGATGTAACAGGTTTTGAACAAATACAGAGGCAGGGAATGGGAGAGGGGATGGGGAGAGGGAGGAAGGAGCAAAAGAAAGGAATAAAAGGTGATAGGGTAGAAGGCAGGAGAGATTAAATGACAAATGGGATGATGGTGCAAAATGGTTAGGTCACATTCTCGGACACCAGCTACTGCTAATGGAACCACCATTTGCCATTCACATCTCCTCTAAACCCATATTCTGCTTCTTTATTTGTCCCATTACCATTGCCTATTGCCTTGCACCATCATCCCTTCTGTTATTTAATCGCTCCTGCCTTCCAGCCCATCACACAACTTCCTGTTTGTTCTTTATCCCCTCCCCCCTTTCATTTGCTTAAAACCTATGACATCTCTAACTTTTCCCAGTTCTGTTGAAAGGTCATCAACCTGAAACGTTAACTCAGTTTCTCTCTCCACAGATGCTGCCTGATTGCTGTGTCTTCCATCATTTTCATCATTTTATTTTGAATATGTATGTCTAGTTAGCCCTAGAAAAAAAAATAAAGTTTCTGTCTGTTCTGTGGCTGTTTATCTCTGGCTAGTTTAATACTTGCGGCACCTGATTAATAGGGAAAGGGGTTTGTGGAGTTCTGTGACTGCAGAAAAATAAATCATACTTTCTCCATTGTGCTGTCTTCTAACATTTGACATTATACACAATCTCAATGTATATGCTAGTCTTCGAAAATAAGTACTGCACGTCACAGATGGTAATAAACAGAATGTATGATTTTCCCCAGAGTCATACTTACAACACAGAGTTAGACTGCAGCAATCTCACTCTAACTTGCCAGCAATGCAGAGCTCTGTGACGTGATTGCTACGATTCACAGGACCTGTTACTACCTCTTGCTCCACACTCCTGGTGGTAACGAGTTCCACATTCTCACCACTCTCTGGGTAAAGGGACCTCTCCTAATGTTTGTATATTGTTTGAAAAAGACATGAACATTACGCTCATGTTATAGCAACAATGTCACGGCTAATCAATTTTGATAAATGAGGTGATAAAGACTGGAATGCTCAGCCCCTTGAATGTCGCAAAGAGCCGCTAAGGTGGTTGAAACGTACCAAGAGTAACTCAGCGTCGACTCTTTCATTAATATGACCCAACCATCATCTATAAAATGATACTCAAAGGAATAATTTCACTTGTACATGGCCTTCTCAATAATCATGTGACTACCAGGATGGCAGAAGAGCAATGGGAAAAAACTTGCATTCATATAGCACACTACACAGTTAATGAAATACTTTTCTTTGAAATATAGTCACTGTTGTAATGTAGGAAACACAGCAACCAATTTGCGTACAGCAAGATCCCAAAAAACAGCAATGTGGCAAATGGCCAGATGTTCTGGGTTTTTTTTCCCAGTGATCCTGGTTGAGAGATAAATACTGACCGCGGACACTGGGAAATAACTCCCCTGCTCTTCTTTGAAATTGGGTCATGGAATCATTGACATCCACTCGAGGTGGGACTTCGGTTTCTGAAAGGTGGCGCCTCCGGCTGTGCAGCACTCCTTCAGGTGCTGCATCGAGACTATCAGCCTAGATTTTGTGCTTCAGTGGAGTGGTACTCAAGTCCACACACAGCTTTCTGACTGGGAGGTGAGAGTACCCACCAACATAACCACGGCTGACACTGCGCTTGAATGATGCAATGATGCTTTTTTGCAACCTCCTACGTTATCGCAGTGACTCCACTTCAAATGTACTTCATCAGCTGCAAAGCAGTTTGGGGCATCCTGACGCCAAGAAGCGCAATATAGAAATGCGACTGTTTCTTTTTCTCCTTTACAGCATCATCAACTGGTAAACAAACAAAATGTTCACATTACTTTTCCATAAAGGCAACGCCCTTTAAGATCATCTGCTGTGCTCTGGCCAGATTTTTCATGCATGCTTTATGAGCCCCTGACTAATAATGAAATCACACAGAGATTATTTATTCTACATGTTTTCTGCGCAATTCCAGCATAAATTGTAATACAGGCCCAATACTGTGCCTTCTATTTCAATGATGAATATATTTAATTCCCATCTGGTGTAGAGGTTTTAACAAAACCAGTGTATTTGGTTTGGTTTCTCAGATGGGGAGGATGCAGCATTTTCCTGAAGGCTTTATGTTGTATTTTGGCAGTGTCAAACCTTAATTACTCGCATTCTCTCACTACGCTATTATTGCTGCAATGGACTAGCCTTCACTCAGCTTTGCCAAACATTCAGAAACTCCCACTGGGCAAAAAACGTTTTCTTGTTTCCATCCAGTTTATAATCTCGCTGATAAACTGCAGCTATGGGGTGAGGGGGAGGGGTTGCTGGACATAGTTTAGCTGTAATCTGTTCCTGTTTCTCTGTACATTGCTCCTTCGCTGCCCTCTCTCCATGTCACGACACACCTTTCACTGGAAAGTCACTTACACCGAAGGCACAGACACCAAAGATGGAATTTTAAGCCTGTGGGATTTTATGGTCCCAACGAATTCAATGGACTTTTGAACGGCTCGCTACATTTTACAGCCCCACCTCCACTGTGATGGGCTGTAAAATTCCACCCCATGTATTCCTGGTTCATTTAACACTCCTGGAGAACTTATAAATGCATATTGAAATTGTGCAACTGTTAAAACAATATTCATGGAAACATAAGAAATTGGAGCAGGAGGAGATTATATGGCCCCTCGAGCCTCCTCCGCCATTCGATAAAATCGTGGCTGATCTTCCACCTCAACTCCACTTTCCCACCCTATCCCCATAGCCCTTGACTCGCTCAGTGTCCAAAAAGTTATCAGTCTTCATCTTGAATATACTCAATGGTTGAGCTTCCAAACTCTCCAGGCTAGAGAATTCCAAGGATTCACAACCCTCCGAGTGAAGTAAATTTGTCCTCGTGTCAATGCCAGCTCTTTGAAAGAGCCATTAAATTAGTCCCACTCTGCTACTTTCCCCACAGCCCGCAAATGTTTTGGTTTTGAGTATTTATCTAGTTCCCCTTTTGAAAGTTACTTTTGAATCTGTTTCCACCACCAGTGCACTCCAGATCATAATAAAATAACTCGTTGCATTAAATAAAAATCTCATCTCCCCTCTGGTTCTCTTGCAGATTATCTTCAATCTGTGTCCTCCAGCTGCTTCCCTGTCCTCCTTCCTAATTTTGAACACTGCCATTAAATCGCCCCTGCACAAAGGAAAACAACCCCAGTCTCTCCACATTAACTTAAATCCCTCACCACTGGTCCCATTCTAGTAAATCTCCTCTGTGCTCTCTCGGAGGCCCAGACCCCCTTCCTAAAGTGCAGTGTCCAGAACTGGACACAGTTCAGATGTTTCTTTTTCCAATTCTTCCTGTTTCCCCTGAAGGCAAAAACTCTTGCTGTTCCCATGGCCACTGTAACCCATTCAGGCTCTATCTTTCATACATGTATCTATACTGCCTATCTCTGTAACCTCCACCACCCCTGCAATCCTCTGAGATCTCTGCGCTCCTCCAAATCTGGCCACTTGCATAGCTCCAATTTTAATCGCTCTGCCATTGGTGGCCATGCTTTCAGCTGTCTGAGCCCTAAGTTCCGAAATTCCCTCCCTACATCTCTCTGACTCTCTGTCCTCCTTTAAGACACTCCTTAAAAACTGCCTCTTTGACAAAGCTTTTGACCACCTGTCCTAATATTGCCTTATGTGACTTGTGTCATGACCATGGATCCTATCCCAAATTACTCATGGATCCTATCCCAAATTACTTATGGACATATTGAAATTTAAGTAAGACTCTTTTTTTAAAAAAAGGATATACAAGTAAAAGCTGGCTGGACTGTAAGGTAACCATTTGCTGGAAAATTCCTATGTAGATTAATTGACCAACTAGTTCACAGAGAGAACAGAATGTCATACCTAAAATGTGTGACATGGTCT
This sequence comes from Cetorhinus maximus, assembly GCF_964194155.1. Lineage (NCBI taxonomy): Eukaryota > Metazoa > Chordata > Chondrichthyes > Lamniformes > Cetorhinidae > Cetorhinus > Cetorhinus maximus. The sequence continues at coordinate 180,146,380 of NC_135880.1, forward strand.
CCTTCTCACTTCAAAGGAAAAGATACAATGCAAACTAAGCTGTAATATCCTGTGGTTGTGGAGATAATGGAAAATGATTACCATCTCAGCCATAACCACCTTCTGTTGAGTTATATCCTAGACTGTGAACATGAACTGAGTTGAAAAGAAAACAGATCTGGGTGAAAGACATGGTTGTTTTTTCCCTTCCAGGAATACACAAGGAAAAGGGTTTATAAAAGCCAACTGCAACCCTAGTTCTGTGTGCTAGTCTGGTGTTCTGTCCTGGTGTGTGTTGTAAAGATCACAGCTGAAGAACATCAACAGGGCATCCCTACGCTTGCAGGTAAAAAAGTCTCTGTCTCTGACTGCTGGAAGCAAGTCACAAGTCAGCAAAGTCGCAGTCAGGAAGGAAAACAGAATAACTCCTTTCAGCTAAACTGAATCTCCAAATCAACTGCTCAAATGCCAAAGTCAGCTCTACTGGAATCACCCCAACTTAATGGCCACAACATTTTACCATCACGGACAAGCCAAAGGACTGATTCATATATTTTTTTTAACTTTTATTTTTGGACTCAATTTCTCATTTCTAATCGGTGTGTATGTGTGTTGCATTTTAATTATTTTTTCTCGCGTTTTAGTAACTAATAAACTCACTCTTTCTTTGGCTCAAGAAAGCCTGGTCAAATTGGCTCATTTAAAAAATAAATAAATACATTTGGACTGGGAAAAAGTATCCACGAAGGAAGGGATCCCTTTTGAATTAACCCTGTTGAGACCAACCGAGAGGATTGATTAAAGAAAGGGGAGCCAGTTCATTCCTCCTCACCCAGGATCATAACAATTGGGAATACCTCGTCTAGGATCATAACAGATTGGGAATACCTCACCCGGGGACTGCTCGTAACACTTGGTGTCATCATTTGCTTGATAGCTGATGCACCTTGGTGCGTTAAAGTTGTCAAATAAATTCAACTTACTGAATGCTGTGCAATTATCCAACAATCGAGAAACTGTAAAATGTATTTTACAGAGTATTCATTCCCCCTTATTGGCCTGGGCTTTTTCTGAAGAGTTTCTGTGCTCTCTTTTTCTCTTCCAGGAGACTACATGGCAGAGAGGGGGATGGGGGATGTGGGGTGGGGAAGTACAGGGTGGAGGTGGGGGTGGTGCGCAGAGTATTAGTCATGATCCTCTGGGCATTACGGTGTGGGCCAGGTTTATTAGACCAGCTGGTCTCCTTCCTGTCATATTTGTCATTCTAAAACATCACAGCTGCACCCGACCTTGTTTGTATCTGACCTGGTAGGTTCCGCAAGGCAGGGAGAGTCGGGGGATAGCATTCGCAGCAAGGATCTGGTTTAATAGTTTAACATATCCCTCCTCCCATGGGCACTGAAGCTAATTGTAACACCTCGACGAAAACACTTGATAAGTTCAGTCTGCCCAGCACGCATGCAGCATCAAACCTGGAACTTGCAGGCCTGTGCAGATCATGATGACTCAGTGCAATATAAGGGAGCTTGCTTAATGTTTTTTAAATTCCAAACTGGAAGATTCACTAATACAACAAAGCAATCTGTAACTGAGGACAGATAATAGTCTCAGTATGTAGCCTGTTTGGACCAACTGTTAGCTCAGTGCAAAAATAACCTGGTATTAAATTGCAGGCCAATTTTATATCGGAAGGCATAACCTTAAAATACTTTACAATTAAAGTCTGTACCATGAGTTAGATATATCTGTGTAACTTAAGCAGAGTGGTTGCCCTTGAGATCAAGTCAGCATTTGACCGAGTGTGGCGCCAAGAAGCCCAGTAAAACTGATGCCAATGGGAATCCGGGGGGGAAACTCTGCACTGGTTGGATTCATCTCTAGCACAACAGAAGATGGTTGTGGTTAAGAATGTAAGAATATAAGAAATAGGAGCTGGAGCAGACCATTCGGCCCCTCAAACCTTCTCTGCCATTTGACACAATCATGGCTGATCTTCTGCCTTAACTCCACTTTCCCAACTGTTCCCCATATCCCTTGATTTCAGAGATGAAAGATCCGTCTATCAGCCTTGAATACATTCAACGATACAACATCTACAATCCTCTAAGGTAGACACTCACAGCCGCGAGTGAAGAAATTTCTCCTCATCCCAGTCCTAAATGATTGGTCCCTTATCCTGAGACTGTGCCTCCCCCACCTCCCCCGTGTTCTAGATTCCCCAGGCAGGGGAAACAATGGCCTGGATTTTCCGGTCCTGCCGTTGTAGGCAGGGTGGGAAAATTTGGAGAGCTGTTAAAAGTCAACGACTTCAGAATGTTGTATGTTTCAGCGAGGTCACCTCTCTTTCCTCTAAACTCCAGACAGTATAAGTCCAATTCACTTAGCCTTGCATCATATGACAACCCTTTCATCCCAGAACCAGCCTAGTGAACGCCCGCTGTATCGCCTCCAATGTAAGTATATCCTTCTTTAAATATGGAGACTAAAACTGCACAAATTATTCCAAGTGTGATCTCACTAAAGCACTGTACAATTGTAACAAGACAATCTTACTGTTCTATAAAAAAGCTTGCATTTATACTGTGCCTTTCATGGCCCCCTAATGTCTCAAAGCGCTTTACAGCCAATTAAGTATTTTGTGAAGTGTAGGCACAGTTGTAATGTAAAAAACACAGCAGCTTGCACTCCAATGGTTGTTTTGGAGGTCAGTCATCTCAGTCCCAGAACATTGCTGCAGAGGTTCCTCAGGGTAGTGTCCTAGGCCCAACCATCTTCAATTGCTTCATCAATGACTTTCCTTCTATCATAAGGTCAGAAGTGTGGACGTTCACTGGTGATTGCAATGGTCAGTACCATTCACAACTCTTCAGATACTGAAGCAGTCCCTACCTGCATACAGCAAGACCTGGGCAACATTCGGGCTTGGGCTCATAAGTGGCAAGTAACATTTGTGCCACACAAGTGCCAGGCAATGCCCATCTCCAACAAGAGAGAATCCAACTCTCCCCCCTTGACATTTCCCCCGCAAATCTCCCATCATCAACTTCCTGGGGGGTCACATTGATCAGAATCTGAACTGGACCAGCCGTATAAATATAATAGTTACAAGAGCAGGTCAGAGGCTGGGAATCCTGCAGCGAGTGACATACCTCACCACTCAAAAGGTACGTTTTAATCTTTTGTATTTACGTCATAGTGAATCAGGGAGGAACAGCAAGTATCAAGTATGAAAAAAAATGAGATAAAACGAATTATACCTTAAACCATTTCTCCCATGTTATCAAAGTGATTGTAATAGAAAAAAGGCTATTAAGGTCCACCTAAGCATTGCTAAAGTTTATAAGCAGAATACACAATTCGCTATGTATTCCCGCAGTTGATATTTTTGCAACAAACATCTCCACAATCTTAAAATTATGAATGTTATTAATCCTTCTGGACAGATACTTCCCAACACTCCTAAGCCTCTGAATACAGTTGTTATATCTGAAAAGTTGCCTCGATAGTAAAACAAATTAACAAGTTCAAGTAGCAATGGTGGCTTTAGCATCAAATGATTACTGTTGATCCATGAGCTGGAGTTGCACTGCCTCTATCAGTTTCAGCCAAGCATTTATAGAGTTAGGGTGATCAGCTGGTAGATCAGAGTTATACCGCCAGCAGTATCTTAGATGATATTTTCCACATGTGTTTTAAAAATTATTCCTTCTTGAAAGGTGGGCAATGTGGAGAAGGTTGGCATTTATTGGCCATCCCCAGGTTGTCCTGAGAAAATATTGGGTGGTCATCTTGGTGCTTCTCTTGCCTCTGCTTTCGTTGTGTTGAGATCACAAACTAATATCTAATCCGTCAACATTTATGTGGCTGACGCTAAAGCAGACATGACCCGCTGAGACGGTAGTCCTTATGATGAAAAACTTGTAAATGGAAATTATCTAGAGATGGGTCTGGAAGATTTCAAGTGATGGGGCTATAACTATTTCGGTAAGTTATTGCTGTTCTTGTGGTGACAGCGTTCCCACAATGGTGTTGGGTGGGGTGAGTTCCAGAATCTTGATGCACTGATGCTGAAGGAACAGTTCACAGTCATCCTGCTCTGTGGCTTGGAAGGGAACTTGCAGCTAATGCTCTTTCCACAACAGTGAGGTTTTTGATCTTCTCTGTGATAGGATAGAGGTCAACGGGCAGGTGGATATTACTGAAATAAGCTTAGAAAGTTACACCAGTGCATCTCCTTGAAAGAAAGAAGAACTCCTGTTTGCCTTCACAGCCAGCGTAGTTATTGTTGTAATGTGGGAAACATGGCTGCCAGCTAGCGCACAGCAAGCTCCCATAAACAGGAATGTGATAATGACCAGATAATCTGTTTCTGTGATGTCGGGTGAGGGATAAATATTGGCCTCAGGACACCAGGGCGACCTCCCCTACTTTTCATCAAAATTGAGGCCATGGGATCTTTTACATCCATTCGAGGTGGATAGGCAGGACCTTGGTTTAACATCTCATCCTAAAGACAGCAGGTAACCTTGCCTCTGGATTAGAAGGTTGTGGGTTCAAGTCCCAGTCCCAGAATTGAGCACAAAAAACAAACTTAACATGCCAGTGCAGTACTGAGGTAGGGCTACACTGTCAGTGGTGCCGTCTCTCGGATGAGTTGTTAAACTGAGGTCCCATCTGCCCTCACAGGTGGAAGTAGAGCTCTTGCAGCACTATTTTGAGGATGAGCAGGGGAGTTCTTCCCGATGTCCTGTCCAATATTTATCCCCCAATCAACATCACAAAAATAGATTATCTGGTCATTATCACATTGCTGTTTGAGGGAGCTTGCTGTGCACTAATTGGCCTCTGTATTTCTCACAATACAACAGTGACTACACTTGCTTCATTGGCTTAAAGTGTTTTAGGACATCCTGTGATCATAAAAGGCGATATATAAAGGCAAGCCTTTCTTTTCTTTCTGGCAGTGCTGCACTCACTCAGTACTGCACTGGTAGTGTCCCAGAGATTGATCTTCAACTCCTGGAGAATCCAGGCCAATCCTGGACGGTTGGCTACCCTAAATTAGAGTGAGGACTCAAACCCAGAACACCGTTTAAGGCTACGTGAAAGTGAGCACGTCATAGTTAGTGCCGTTGATTGACCAAATGCAAAGTTTGCCAAACAGCACATTGTCCAACTAGTTTTCAGGCATGAGGATTCAGTTGGTAGCATTTTCTTTGATGGTGTAGTGCTCCCGCATGGCAGCCACAGTGTGCTGGTGGTGGAATTGTATGCATGCACAGAGTTCCGCTCAGAGGTTGCTAATTGTTAATGTTAGCAGACTCAAGATCAGCCCCTTTTCTCACATTAATAACATTGCCAGGAGCCTTGTGGGCCCTTCAAGTGTCCTCCCAGCAGTCTGGACCCTACCACTGCGAGTGTTAATGCCCCCTCCCGCCCCCATCCCCTGCCCTTGCACACCAACACCCACCAGCCTGAGACTACGTGACCACCTGTGACCTCCCATCTTTCATTACGTTAAATAATGCTCTGCTCCCCACCCCCAGCCAAGTTACCTGGGCTTCAGAAACTGAAACTGCTTTGTACAAAGTTTTCACCTTTTAATTCCAAGTTGCTTCATTCAAGTCTCTGAGAATACAATTCTCTAAGCGCCATGTTCTGAGTTTCTTGCGCGATTTACACTGCTTAAATCAAATTACTGGACAATTCAATTTCTTAGGGATTTATCAGGACTGGATGGCGTCTGAGATCGGTGGTGTAACTGCAAGTGAATAAGCACCAGATGATTACTTTTTCCATGGTTTTCGATTAGCAGATTATAAAATCGCTAGCCCTGTAATGAACCCGACATTGTGCAGCAGTCTCCTACAGAACATGTTGATTCTGGATTAGACAAAAGCAGATGTTTCCTCTTGATTTGCTGATGGCTCCCGGGGGATATGTTTCATTCCACTTTGATAATGCAGCAGCCTGTACACATCAGGGCATGTTTTGCATCATTGTGTCAATATTGCTGAACAATTTCATTCCTTGCTGTTACTACTTAGTGGCAGGCATTCCCTAGGAATAACCCAGGAATTCCCTAGAAATATCCCAGGAAAACACAAACCATATCCCAACATTAAACTAGCAATACCCTACCTATATCCCAGGAATACACTGCCTATACCCGGAAATGCCCTTGTTATGTTCCGGAATACACTAGCTACTTTTGCCCAGCTGTTTCTCCATGTGGTATCTTTATCCCGCAGGCCAATCATGGAGCTACTATAACTTTGCCCGGTAGGAGCTTTAAGCCTTTGTGTCATGTGCTACGAAAAGAAAATCCATCATCATTCTCAAGTGTGCGAAGCATCTTAAGTGCACAGTTACTAAGGTTGTATTGCCAGACGCTGTCTCATGGTTCATAAGTACTGCACACAGTCCTGGGCCTTGCACAGGGCACAAAGGAGATTTGCCAGGGATGAGGGATTTTAGTTACGTGGAGAGATTGCAGAAGCTGGGTTTGTTCTCCTCAGAGCAGAGGCGGTTAAAGGGAGACCTCAAAGACATGTTCAAAATTATGAGAGGCTTTGATAGAACAATTACAGAAAAACTGTTTCCTCTGGCAAATGGGCGAGTGACCAGAGGTCGTAGATTTACAATAATTGGCAAAAGAGAGGGAATGAGGAGAAATTTTTTCACCCAGAGAATTAAGACCTGGAACACGCTGCCTGAAAGGGTGGTGGAATCAGATTCCATAGGAACTTTCAAAAGGCAATTGGACCTGTATTGGGAGAGGATTAATTTGCAGGGTTTTAGCAAAAAACTGGTGTTTGGATCTAAATTGAACAGCTCTTTCAACGAGTCAGCAGAGAATAGCCTCCTGTGGTGTAAGATTCTATCAAGCTATAGAACCTTACAGTAATCATGATAGCATTTTGATTAAAATAATATGAAATATCACCCAAAAATTATCCAAGATCAAACGTCGTTATGAACGTTTTCCTAGAGGAATGGGATTGTGGCTGTCCATTCTTGGAGCCCTACTGGCCATTATAGATTTCTTCATATTTTGCTGAGCTTTATGTGAACGTTTTGTGACAAGACAATTTTCCAGGACACCATTTTCTTTCTCCCTAGTGTCCTTCATGCGGAAGAAGCTGGACTCTCACTACAATTCCCTCATACAACCAGTTACTTGTCACATCACATTAATTCTGCATCTACATGGACAGTCAGACTTTGTCATCACAAGCACATGGTTTACTGGCAGGGCTTCTCGTTAACCCAATGTTTTAGTTCCACCATTGGCTTTCTGATTGAAACCCCAAATCCTTTCTCTCCCATGTTTCACTAACTCCACCAAAGGAATGACACGCACCTTTCACCTCGCCAACTGCTGCCCAAAGGCTTTCCGTGGGCTTGCGAATGGCCACTTCCTGCCTTTGGGCATCTGAACCAGTGCGGTGCCCTTTACTGGGGATCTGTGGTGTGCGTGGGCAGGGCAAGCAACAGGGCTTTTCGGCCAATAAAATAAAAGCAAAATACTGCAGATTCTGGAAATCTGAAATAAAAGCATAAAATGCTGGAAGAACTCAGGAGGTCTTGCAGCATCTGTGGAGGGAGAAACAGAGTTAACGTTTCGAGCCCAGATGAATCTTATTCAGGACTCTTCAATCAATCATGTTGAAGAATCTTCACTAAGAATCACTTCACCAGACACTGGAAGTTGGTAGTGGAGTTCTTGTGGCGCAGTGGGTAGCGCCCCTACCTCTGGGCCAGAAGCTCTGGGTTCAAGTCCCGCTTCAGGACTTGATGGCCATGGAAGGTGTGTGGATAATGTGGCCAAACAGGTTGATTATCAGCCTGTAAATCCTTCCAATATACCTGATGGTAGGCAGTAAGAGCAGGTGAGTTTCCTGGTCAGCCATACTGCAGAAAGCAACAACAAACCACTGCAGTACTTTGCCAAGTGTAATCATGGGCTGATCCAATGGAAGTCCATGCTCACTAATGCCTACTAAGGGCATGGTACCTGAAGGAGGAGGGAGTTTGTAACAACAAATGTTTGACTGAAAGGTGGAGACTGTCTGAGAGGTATTGTGTATTATTATACAAGTGATTGGGATTCAAGGGAATCCTGACGTGACTGAAATACTGAGCCAGGAACAAATGATAAGATGCTTATCCCCTTTCTGAAATGCTTCAACCTACAGCAAAATTAGTTTGTTTTACTTCTTTTTTTATACTTTTCCATTCAAATTCCTACATCCCAGTTAGCTTTCGTTTCAAAGCAATTGCTGTTGAGACAAATAGCTGTTTCCTACCCAGTTTACAATAAATCATGGCCCTGTCTTGTTCTTCAAACCACCTCTCTTGCAGCAGAAAATCTTATCGGCCTCTGGCAGCCTCCTATTAGTGAACAAAATATTCCAAACGCTACACTGGGGACTTATTTATGAGGTGGCATTAACAAGAGAAAAACCAAGTCCCACTAAAGGCTATTTCTAACCAACGTTTCTTTTGCGAAGATGGAGCTTCCCTCCATTGCTGATGGCAGGGGCTTTCTTAATCTTCCCCAAAAACTGCACACCACAAGAGATGGCTCATACCGCGTAGCATTCACTGCTTTGAAGACTTGTGTTTTTGTAATAAATTGCTCCACTGCCATCCCAATTCTGAGAATGAAGGTGTTGCTGAAAGGGACCCTAAGCCCCATTTCCTCTACATCACGAAGACCGCCTGCTTCAAGCTCCATAACTCCGCCCACCTCCGCTCCTGCCCCAGCCCCTCTGCTGCTGAAAACCAGCTCAAGCCCAATGTAAATGGCCAACGATGGCGAAGCAAAGAAAAATCGGTGATGCGCAAGAGATCGGAATTGGAGCAATGCGGAGGTCTCAGAGGGCTAAAGGGCAAGAATAGGCTGCAGAGGTTGGGAGGAGCGAGGCCATGGAGGGACTTGAACACGAGGGTGAGGTTTTTAAATCTGAGATGTTGCTGGACTGAGAGCCAATGTAGGTCACCGAGCACACAGGCTGGTTATAAACTGGACTTGGTCCATGTTAGGGTATGCACATCAGAAGTTTGGGTGAAATCTCTTCATTGAGTGAAAAATTTCTCTCATCCTGGGGAAGATTTACTCTGTTTCATGTTTGTACTGAAATCAATATCACTTCTTTGATTTATGATTTTACATTTACGATTTTTCCTTCAAAGACCAGGTAATTGGGAAGAAATATCTCTCCGTACCTGTGTAAGTGCTTTACCAGATCTCTCAGCCAATTTGAACTTCCGTTAAACTGTGCAACCATTACAATCAGCCTCACTCTCACCCCTAGGCCAGAGGTTGTGAGTTCAAGTCCCACTCCACAGATTTGAACACAAAATCTAAAGTGACACTCCAGTGCAGAACTGAGAGGGTGCTGTATCATTAGAGGGTCCATACCGAGGGAGAACTGCACTGTCAGAGGTCCTGTCTTTGGGATGAGAAGCCCCTTCTGCCCTCTCGGGTGGATATAAAAGATCCCACAACACTATTTTGAAGAACAGCAGGGGTCTCCTGCCTAATATTCATCCCTCAACCAACATCACTGTAATAGATTCTCTGGTTCTGAACTCATTGCTGATTGTGGGACCTCTCTGCGTGCAAAATTGGCAAAGCAGTGACCACACTTCGAAAGAGCTTATTTGTCTTACTTCCTGAGACCATGAAAGGTGCTATAGAAATGCAAACCTTTCTTCAATTGATGAATGTTCCTGAAAACACTTTAATTATTCATTAGGGTTTAGAATGAGTCTTTCCTTACCTGTCCAGTGCTGTACTGGTGGGCATGCTTCTTGCAAATCCTCGAATTCCTGTCTTCTGGAAGTATGGAATGCAGCAGATATTTGCCGCAATCACGGCAACAGAGTCTGAGGGATTGACGAAGAAACCGTTCCTCCCGAGAATCATGTTACGGTCCTGTTAAGAGAAGGGTGACCTCCTTTAATTTCTGCAACTTATCCCTGTCTTAAATTCTGTCATTCACCTTCTCGATCCTATTCTCTAACAGCAAAGCGGAACTTATGGATCCCAACCAGCTGCCCAACACTCTTGTTCATTATTTTACCTGGATTCTGGGGAAAAGGAGACAGTTGACCAACTTAAAGAGGAAGGCATGAGATAAAAGGTTTAATTTGATAATCTGTTTTGAGACATAAACCCTGTACTGCAAATACATTGAGAGTTAGTCCATTGAAACAGTAGTCTGCTACTGCTTCAAAGTTTCAATTAAGCAAGATAACTTAACAGCTAAGAAATGTCATCAATATTTATTTACTTATAGAGGTCCTTAAGTGATTGTTTTGGTATTTCTTTCCAAATGCAAAAGAACAACAGCACACAAAGAGCTTCTATCGAGCTTCTCTCACATCTCTAGATCCTCAGTCACTTAGTTTTGCATCTCATAAATTATGTGGAAAAAACATTAGATTTAAGGGGCATATTTCCTGCATTCACACAGGTTTAAAACAAAAAACACTGAGTTGAGCGGTAGATAAAATGCTCATGATGAAATGGTTTCCTGCCATAAACTGTAAATAACAAACAACCTGTTAGCTTCCCTTGATGATCAGTAAACATCTCACACATATTGCATTCGGAGCTCCATGGGGCTGAATACTGAGCAGAGTTTTTCTGGGTTAAGATAAGATGGACAAGCAGACAGTCGGGATCAGCAGAGGTTCACATGCAGGAGAGCAATTAGAAGCTACAATCAAACAAGACAACCGGCTGCTGTGGGGAAACATTGTGCAACAATACAAAATAGTGAGCACGCAAAGAAAGGTTGTACTGATTACATTAACCGTATCCAACTGCAGTTGTTACTTTGCACATTGACTTGTTGTCTGTGAAATAAAACTGCTTCATGATTCATATGTGAACTTGCACTGACTTTCATTTTTCTCAATCTGCCTTCAGAAGATTGAAGTGACACACAGCAGGACATATGCAAAAGACACGGACACCCACTTCAGATCACAAGGGGTCCTACAGTGCTGTCTCTGTTTCATGCTATGGTTTAATTAGGTATTGGGCAGTTCAGGTACAACCCTGCAAAATACAAACATTTAGGCTACTAATGGGAACAACTAGTTTCCTTGTGAGTGAGAAAATATCCAAGGTAGACCATAAACTTATAAATGTTCTGTCGGCAAGAACAAAAATACTAATGGTAATAAATTTAGATAAAACTATACCCCATCTCCATCGAAAGCTGCACCAAACCCATATTCTCCTCCTTTCATGGCCTCGAGTAGAGAGGTAGCGTACGTGAGATTTGGGTCTGGGTGCTGCCCACCAAAATCCTCCAGTGGGACACAATTGACAGCAGAGTTTGCAGGAGCTCCGAGCTCATCACAGAGTATCCGCCTCACATAGGGACCCATAACTAGAAGACAAAGAGCCATAAAAGGTCATTGTCCAATAATCCCTTTGATTAACATAAAGAATAGAAACTGGAGTGGGCCCTACAGCCCCTCAAACCTGCTCTGCCATTCAATAAGGTCAAGGCTGATCTACATTAACTCTCCTTTCCCCCTGATCCCCACACCCCTTGATCCCCTTAGTGCCCAAAACCTACCGATCTCAGCCTCGAATATACTCATCAACGGAGCAGCCACAGCTATCTGGGGTAGAGAATTCCAGATTCACAATCCTTTGATTGAAGCAATTCCTCCTCACCTCACCCCTAAATGGCAAGTCCCTTATCCTGAGACTGTGCCCTTAGTTCTAGTCTCCATTCAGGAGAAACTGCTTCTTGACATCTACCCTAACAAGTCATCTCACAATATTATATGTTTCAAAGTTACATTTGTGTGCTGATTAACAATTTGAATTGTCCAGTTAATAACAATCTTTCAAAATAGTCAATGCCCAACATTGGCATTTTTGAAGAGTATTAAATCATCATTCTGGCACTAATAATTTTGGTTTTGTCCTTTGAGCCCTTTCTAATGAAACTCATTCATTCTGTGGAGAGTTTTTCAGTAGCTTTTATTATCCTTGTCACAGCTCAGACAGGGTTGTGATAGAGCAAATAAGGAGAAACTGTTTCGAGTGCCTTGTGGGCCAGTAGCCAGAGGACACAGGTTTCAGGTAAGTGGCAAAAGAAACAGAGGCAGCGTTTTCGCTCCCATTTGTGTGAAGGCATCACTGCTGAACAGCCTCGTTCTAATCTTAAAGTTACAGTCTCTTGTTCTGGATTCCCTCCACCAGGAGAAAATAGCTTCTCTCTATCTAGCTTATCAACTCCTTTATCATGTTAAACACCTCAACCAAACCATCCTGTAATCTTCTACACTCAGGGAAATATAAACTGAATCTAAGCAACCTGTCCTTGTAATTTAACTATTTTAGCCCTGATGTCATTCTAGTGAATCTGCGCTGCATCAAAGGTCCTAGTGTACAGTGCAGTGGTCATCATCACACTCTTGTATGACAGCGAGACCCGAACTATATATCAGAAACACAGAAGAGAGCTAGAGAAATTCCATCATCAATGCCTCGGCCACATCCTCCAGATTCAATGGAAAGGACTGGCTAACAAATGTTATTGTCCTCTTAAAGCCAGCACCACCAGCATTCAGGAAAAACTTCTGCAAAATCAACTTTCATGGGCTGGACACTGTGTTTGGATGACGAGGAAGCTTCTCCCCAGCTAAGTCCCGTTTTCCTGACTCTCAAATGGCCAACGTTCCAGCGCAGGACAAACAAAACGCTTCAAAAGACCCTCTAAAGCTTTCCTTAAAGTGCGGCAGCATTGGTACTAATGACCGGGAAGAGATTGCTATCTAGCTTTCAAAATGGCTGTATCACTCTTTGAATTGCAACATCCTAATGATCAGGCAGAGCAGCGGCAGAGCAGAAAATGAAGCAAATCCTACACTCCGGATCCCACTGCCTCATGAGATGTCATGTCCTGTGGGTCGAGAATCGACCTGTTGACTCACATGATGACCCATGGCAGACCAAGACCATGACTCTGAGTAGATGTCATCCTTGAACTGAGGGACAGCCAATGACAATGATCCTTCTCGAGATGCAGTACCCACAAATCAATGTAGTAAAGGGAGATAAGAAGAAACTCTTTGTCATGTGCATATTTTACCCATCTAGTTACTACATTTAAATTGCCATCATCAGCTTAGCAATGACGATGGGTCCAATTAATTCACTCCACTGTTGTCGGTATATACTTGTCTTTAACCTAAATATTAAACAAAATTAATAATTCAGGTTGAGGGCCATTTGATATCATCAGATACTGCACTACAGCTCAGTTAGAATCATAGAATCACAGCACAACAGAAGGCCATTCAGCCCATTGAGTCTGCACTGGCTTTTTGAAGAGTAATCCAGTTAGCTCCACTCCCCTGTTTTTTCCTCATCTCCCTGTAATTATTTCCCCTTAAAGTAGTTATCCAACTCCCTTTTTAAAAACCATAATTGAATCCGTTTCTACCACCCTATCAGACAGTGCATGCCAGATTCTAACCATTTATTATGTAAATAAGGTTTCCCTCATGTTACCTCTGGTTTTTTTGCCAATCACCTTAAATCTGTGCTCTCTGGCTATCCATCCTTTAGACATTGGGAACAGTTTCTCTTCGTTCACTCTATCCCTCATACCATTCTCATAAATTCACTCCGCACCCTCTCCAAGGCCATGGCATCTTCCCTGAAGCGTGGCACAGAATTGGACACAGTACTCCAGCTGGGGCTGAAACATGTTGGGGTAGACACCTGTGTCAGGTTGGGGGTGGCGGAGGGTTGGCGGGGTGGTGGTGGAAATGGGTAGGAGAGGAACAAAATGGATGCCTGATATCCACTTCCATCGTGGTCAGTGGAGACACCAAAATAAATTTCTAGTCTGTCATCTTTAGTAACCATTACATAATACTCTTTTTATTTTGGATTACTTATCTAAGTTCCCAACTAGGCAACTGAAAGGGTCAACAACAAAAAAAAATAGTAAAATATCAAGCAATTGTAAATCCATTAGAAATAAAGCTAATACTTACCTCCATGCATGGCGTCTATTCTTATTTTCAGTTGGTTGGGTCCAGTTAGTAATCCCTTGATAGCAGTGAAGTCAAACATGGTTCTCAGCATGTTGAGGTAAACCTCTACTGTGTCCACAATTTCAACTGGGAATGCAGAGGGGAATGATCAGGAGCTGATTATAACTAACGTCATAGTGAGTGGCCTCTTGTGCGCAGCTCATTAATCAGGCATCAGCCCATCCCAAACTGTGTAAGTTATGAAGGAAAGCTAACCTTCCCTCAGCAATCCATAAAAATTGCACCATCAAGAATTTCTGTCTCACACTGAAAATTCCTCTAAGTCTACGCGTGAGACATTGGTAGAGATAATTACCTCACTCGCTCTTGACCTGTAAGTGAGATCTCAAGGCAATGTCAGGTGCAGCAGTTGAAAGATTGGGTTTGCAGCACTGCACTCAATCTATCTCCTGTGCAGAAGGAGACACAGCAAAGGAAAAGAGCTTTGAAAGATTGGGTTACGAGGATAAATGATTTGTGCCAGAGTTTGCAGCAGTGAATTTCCATTGTAGCTTGAAGTAATTATAAAAAGATGTTATTATCTTACCGAGAGGAGTTTTGCACTGTGTTGAAACTATTCTCTCTGCTTCCTCCCAGTTTATCAAACTTAACTGACATTCATAAACTGAATTCACTAGAGTAAATCTTGAAGAATACAATGTCAGAAAGCAATGTGTTCAAGTAACAATACATGTAAGGTTATAAGGGAACCACATTCAATGGAACATTCACATTTTCAAAGGAGTGAACTGCATTTTCTGTGCAGATAACCTCACTGAAATTGTTCAAAAATGTTTACTCTTCTGTTTCTTGAAAGAAGCAAACCATCATATCCTACGATGTAAAATCTTTACTTAAATTGCCCTCTTAGTTCCCACTCTCCTGATCTCTACCAGCCATAAAGCTCCCACAGCTGAGAAACTCGATGACCTGTGTTACTGCTCTTTAAACTAGCCACCCTGAGATGTATGAGAGTGGTTGGGTATGGCTCTTTCTCCAGTATAATTCTCCTCTAATTCTGGCCTCTCGAGCACCCTGATTTTAATCATTCCACCATTGGCGGCCGTGCTTTCAACTGCCTGGGTCCTAAGCTCTCCCTAAATTGCATCCCTAAATCTCTCTGCCTCTCTATCTTTCTCTCCTCCTTTAAGACATTCCTTATATCCAACCTCTTTTCCGATTAATCTTTTGGGCTTCTGACCTGATATCTCCTTATGTAGCTTGGTGCCAAATTTTGCTTTACACAGGTGCAGTGTCTCAAAACCAGCACCATGAGAACGAGTCAATACCGGTTTTCGGACCTTGCCGGTTTTTGGGCTGGGTGGTTCAGGCCAGGTAGGGTCGGGTCAAGCGTCACTAGGACCACTCAGAGCACAAGGATAGACTGGCGCCTGTAGCTGATAGCTAGTCAGCGCACCACCACGCCAATGCAGCACTGAGATGAACAAGAAAGCAAGATATTTCAATATCCAATAATAATTAAAGTTCATGCATGGCAGCTTAACAGAATGTCTGGTTTTCGGACATTGCTGGTATTCAGATAGATAGATTTGAGACACCACCTGTAATGCTTCTCTTGGGATGTTTTATTACTTTACAGGCACTATAAATATATTATTAGCAATATTGCCTTGTTGGCCGTACAATGGTGTGGAGTGTTGAAAGGTCAATCTCTCATTGCATTAATACCACATTTACTCCAAAGCTGAACAATTGCACTGCTCATCCTTTTCTCTTCGTTTGTGTCAACCAAGATAATGGAACTCACTACAAAGGCAAAATGCTGCAGATGCTGGAAATCTGAAATCAAAGCCGAAAAAATGCTGGAAACACTCAGCAGATCAGGCAACGTCTATGGAGAGAAACAGAATTAATGTTTCAGGTTGTTGACTTTTCACCAGAACTGGAAAAAGTTAGAGATGTTTTAGGTTTTAAGCAACTGCAGAGCCCTGCCCTTTCAATTCTCTGCCGCACTCCCACTCTGACCTCTCTGTCCTCGGCCTCCTGAACTGTTCCAATGAAGCTCAACGTAAGCTTGAGGAACAGCAGCTTATCCTTTGATTCCACACTACACAACCTCTCGGACACAGCGCCGAGTTCAGCAATTTCAGACCATGACATCTGCCTCTCCATTTTCCAGGTAGCAGTAGTGATTTTACTGTCGTCATTTTCACTTTCTCCAGAAGGATCTTTCGTTCCTTTACTTGTCCCATTAGCTTTCCCTTTTGCCTTATACGATCACCCTTTTAATTTCTCCTGCCTTCCACCCTATCACTAACCTTCCCTTTTCTTCTTCCCTAACCTCCCCTTTTCTCTGTGCTTGTTTAAAACCTGTTATATCTCCAATTTGTTACATTTCTGATGAAAGGTCATCAACCTGAAATGTTAACTCTGTTTCTCTCTCCACAGGCAGCGCCTGACCTGCTGAGTATTTCCAGCATTTTCTGTTTTTAATAATGGATGTCATGGCCACGTAATGGAACACTTTTCCATTTTGGATATGTGTCAGCATCAAGCACTCCTTGATCACGCATAATAAAGCCAAACACAGCTTTGCCTTAATCCGGCCTTCATAGAGTATTCACCCTCCTGCTTCATTGTGACTTTTTCCACATCAGTCATCTGAACTAAATTAGCAATTTGTTATCAAATATTGAGCAAAAGTTATGCCTTGAATCTACTCACAACTCCAGCTTGGATTGAAACTGCTGAAATTAATTTTATGCAGTACTCATACGGACATCACGCACAGAAAGATTACACCATGCCAGCATATTGTGAATTGATATCGTGGGTCTGTGATGGACAAACAATGTGAAAACCTGTGGGGGTTGAGTTCTTGATTATTCCTGCTTGTTATATCAGTTCTATCCATCAAGCGAGTGCAAAGGGTCAGGGAATTTTAAGACGGAAGCGAGTTACACCTAAAGCCGCTTGTCATGTTAATGCGCTTGTCCACAATCTTTTATAAAGAAGCTCCAATGCTCCTGGATCAGGCCCACCCACATCGCTGGCCCCATTCCCTAGGTCAACACTGGGAGGTTTCTCCAGTTGCGTTGCTTTAGGAAGGCCCTTCATATTGTGCTCTGTTCCTTACAGGCACAAGGGCACTAAAAGGCATGTTTTTAAAGTCTCTCCATCTCAAAAGCTATTTAATTTTCAAAGACACTGACTGGTGTACATCAAGGAAACTATTAAATGGTTCAATGTAGTTTTTTTTGTTCAGATCATTTTAAATCAGGTTATTTATTGGCGGTGGACTGGACATCCTTATTAAAAATGCTTATAAGACCATAGGACATAGGGGCAGAAATGAGGCCATTCGGCCCATCAAGTCTGCTCCGCCATTCAATCATGGCTGATAAGTTTCTCGACCCCATTCTCCCGCCTTCTCCCCGTAACCTTTGATCCCCTTACCAATCAAGAACTTATCTATCTCGGTCTTAAATACACTCAATGGCCTGGCCTCCACAGCCTTCTGTGGCAATGAATTCCATAGATTCACCACTCTCTGGCTAAAGAAATTTCTCCTCATCTCTGTTCTAAAAGGTCTTCCCTTTACTCTGAGGCTGTGCCCTCGGGTCCTAGTCTCTCCTACTAATGGAAACATCTTCCCCATGTCCACTCTATCCAGGCCTTTCAGTATTCTGTAATTTTCAATCAGATCTCCCCTCATCCTTCTAAACTCCATCGAGTATAGACCCAGAGTCCTCAAATGTTCCTCATATGTTAAGCCTTTCATTCCTGGGATCGTTCTTATGAACCTCCTCTGGACCCTCTCCAGGGCCAGAACATCCTTCCTGAGATACAGGGCCCAAAATTGCTCACAATATTCTAAATGTGGTCTGAACAGAGCCTTATAAAGCCTCCGCAGCATATCCCTGCTTTTATATTCTAGTCCTCTCGAAATAAATGCCAACATTGCATTTGCCTTCCTAACTACCGACTCAACCTGTAAGTTAACCTTAAGAGAATCCTGGACTAGGACTCCCAAGTCCCTTTGCACTCCAGATTTCTGAATTCTCTCCCCATTTAGAAAGTAGTCTATGCCTCTATTCTTCCTACCAAAGTGCATGACCTCACACTTCCCCACGCTATATTCCATCTGCCATTTCTTTGCTCATTCTACTAACCTGTCCAAATCCTTCTGCAGCCTCCCGCCTCCTCAATACTACCTGTCCCTCCACCTATCTTTGTACCATCTGCAAACTTAGCCAGGATGCCCTCAGTTCCTTCATCTAGATCATTAATGTATAAAGTGAAAAGTTGTGGTCCCAACACTGACCCCTGCGGAACTCCACTAGTCACCTGAGAAGGACCCCCTTATCCCTACTCTCTGCCTCCTGCCAGACAGCCAATCTTCTATCCATGCTAGTACCTTGCCTCTAACACCATGGGCTCTTATCTTACTGAGCAGCCTCCTGTCCGGCACCTTGTCAAAGGCCTTCTGGAAGTCCAAGTAGATAACATCCATTGGCTCTCCTTTGTCTAACCTACTCGTTACCTCCTCAAAGAATTCTAACAGATTTGTCAGGCATGACCTCCTCTTGATGAAACCATGCTGACTTTGCTCTATTTTACTATGCACTTCCAAGTATTCTGAAACCTCATCCTTAACATGAGGTCAGGCTAACCGGCCTGTAATTTCCCATCTTTTGCCTCACTCCCTTCTTAAACAGAGGGGTTACATTAGCGATTTTCCAGTCCTCTGGGACCTTCCCTGACTCCAGTGATTCCTGAAAGATTACCACTAACGCCTCCACTATCTCTTCAGCTATCTCCTTCAGAACTCTGGGGTGTAATCCATCTGGTCCAGGTGATTTATCCACCTTCAGACTTTTCAGTTTTCCTAGCATCTTCTCCTTGGTAATGACCACCATGCTCACCTCTGCCCCCCAACTCTCTTGAACTTTGGGGATGTTACTCGTGTCTTCCACCGTGAAGACTGACGCAAAGTACCTATTCAGTTCCTCTGCCATTTCTTTGTTCCCCACTGCTACTTCTCTAGCGTCATTTTCCAGCGGCCCAATGTCCACTATTGCCTTTCTCTTACCCTTTATATATCTAAAAAACTCTTGCAATCTTCTTTTATATTACTGGCTAGTTTACCCTCATATTTAATCTTCTCCCTCCTTACTTCTTTTTTAGTTGTCCTCTGTTGGTCTTTGTAGGTTTCCCAATCCCCTGGTTTCCCACTGCTCTTCGCCGCATTGTATGCTTTCTCTTTAGCTTTTATGCTGACCCTGCCTTCCCTTGTCAGCCATGGTTGCCTCGTCCTCCCTTTAGTATGCTTCTTCTTCCTAGGGATGAATTTTTACTGTGTCTCCCAAATTACTCCCAGGAATTCCTGCTATTGCTGTTCCACTGTCTTTCCTGCTAGGCTCATCTCCCAGTCAATTCTGGCCAGCTCCTCCCTCATGCCTCTGTAGTTGCCTTTATTCAACTATAATACTGTTACATCTGATTCCAGCTTTTTCCTCTCAAATTGCAGGGTAAATTCTATCATATTATGGTCACTCCCTCCTAAGGGTTCCTTCACCTTAAGCTCCCTTATCAAATCTGCCTCATTACACATCACTAAATCTAGAATTGCCTGTTCCCTAGTGGGCTCCACCACAAGCTGCTCCAAAAAGCCATCTCGTAGACATCCCACAAATTCCTTTTCTTGGTATCCACTATCAACCTGATTTTCCCAGTCTACCTGCATATTGAAATCCCCCCTGATGACTGTAACCTTGCCTTTCTTACACACCTTTTCTATCTCTTATTTTTATGTTAAACCAATTTTCAACTATATTAGTGAACCTGCACCAGGTTACCACTCTTAAATACATTAAGGAATACGTTTTAATGGAGGAAAAAAAAGAAGAAATAATTCTAAAAACAGAAAGTGCTGGAAAAACCAGCAGGTCTGGCAGCATCTGTAGTTAGAGAAACTGAGTTAACATTTTGAGTCCAATATGACTTTCCTTCGCAACTGAAGGCAGGTATAAATAAATAGAAATCAATAGAAATAATTGTTTTATTATTCCGCCTTATTGTGCTGGTTCACAAATTACATTTGTGATTTTTAGAGCAAACATGAAGCCTAACACTGGCCAATGCTCTTTCAAGTGCGTTTTGGGCGCAAGCTCCTGATTGCATCAAAAATGGAAACTCTAAGCCCCTCCAACAGCAATTTTTCAGCCATGCCTTTGGTACCAAACATATCAAAGAATGAAAACTGAAATTATTTTGAAAACTGTGTGTCTTCTGCATTGGGTGTATACAATAAATATTCCAAGGCAAATTAAAGCGGAGGGAATTCTCTGGAGAACTAGCTGTGTATGTAATTGGTGGAGAGACACATGCTTCTTCTCAGCAAGGCTTCCACAGCACCTTCCAAACTCACAAATTCTACCACCTAGAATTAAAAATACAGCAGACACATGGGAACACCACCACCTGGGAGTTCCCCTCCAAGTCACTCACCATCCTGACTTGCAAATATATCGGCCGTTCCTTCACTGTCGCTGGGTCAAAATCCTGGAACTCCCTCCCTAACAGCACTGTGGGTGTACCTACACCACATGGACTGCAGCAGTTCAAGAAGGCAGCTCACCACCACCTTCTCGAGGACAATTAGGGATGGGCAATAAATGCTGGCCCAGCCAACATTGCCCGCCAGGGAAAAAAAAATTAAAGTAGGAGGTTGTACGAAACAACAGGAAGTGGTTAAGGTAAAAAGCTTAGATGCTCTCGGTTAAGTACGTGAGGGAAAAGGGAATTGAAAGACATGCTGAAAGGGTAAGATGAGATTGGTGGAATGGGAGAAAAGTCATGTGGAATATAAACAACAGCAAAGAATAGTTGGGCTGAATGGCCTTTTTCTGTGATGCATATTCTATGTAATACCATGCAAGCCAATGATATGAAACTACGATAACATTAAAGCTACCTTCAACCAATTCCAGATGCTGTACTCTTGCCTGACATGCTAATTGGTGTTAGGCTTTGCTGGATGGACAGTGGGTGATGCACTTAGATTGGAAGCAGCTGAATCCAACACCTGTGCAGCCTCAATCATACCATCGCAAGTATACAGGTCACAGGTCAGCCAAAATTTCTAGTCAGTTATTTCTACAATTATTTATTTCTTTACTAAGGTTGCTGCTGCCAGGTTTACAAGTGAGGCTTTCTCTGCATCTGCCTCAGCACTTAAACAAACTTATAAGATTGCTAACAGCTCCGCTGCAGTATTGATGACAACTCTCGGAGCAGCTTTCTTTGTAAACCTTTGCTTGTTATTTGGCAAATTGAGAACCTAGCAAAGTAGATACGTTATAGTGTCATTATGGCATAGAAGGAGGACATTCAGCCCATCAAATCTGTGTCAGCTTGAAGATATTAAACTCGAAAGGGAGCACAGTACAAGGCTATTGTGCTGATCAAACCAATTTTTTTGTATTCATTCATGGGGTGCGGGTGTTGCTGGCTAGGCCAGCATTTATTGCCCATTCCTAACTGCCCTTGTTCAGTGGGCATAGTCGACTACGTTTGCTGTGGGTCTGGAGTCACACGTAGGCCAGACCAGGTAAGGACAGCAGATTTCCTTCCCTAAAGTGCATTAGTGAACCAGATAGGTTTTACAATTGGCAATGGTTTCATGGTCATCATTGGACTTATTGGGTTCAAATTTCACCATCTGCCGTGGTGGGATTTGAAACCAGGTTCCCAGAGCATCACCTGGGGTCTCTGGGATGCTAGTCCAGTGACAATACCACCATGTCACTGCCTCCCCAACTAGGTATCAATCATGGTTCAGTGGCAATGCTCTCACCTCCAGGTAATGAAGGTCACACGGCTTAAGGTCCACTCCAGCAACTTAAGCACAAAATCTAAGCTAATGCCCTGGTGCAGCACTGGGGGAGTGCTGCACTGTCAGAGGTCTGTCTTTCAGTTGGGTTGACAAACCAAGACCCTGCCTGCCTTCTCAGGTGAACATAAAAGGTCCTATGGCCACTATTTTGAAGCAGTGAAATTGAATAAAATTCCATACCGAGTCATGTAAGGAGATATTAAAAAAAGGGACCACCAATAGCTTGGCTAAAGGGGTAGGTTTTAAGGAGTTTAAGTATAGGCAAATGGAGGAGGTAGAAAGATTTAGGGGAGGAATCCTAGATCTTGAAGTCAAGACAGCTGAAAGCATTGCTGCTAACGGTGGGATGAAGGAAATTAGTAACAGGCAAGAGGCTGGAATTGAGGGTAGGACTGAGGTCACAAGGGGTTGTGGGCCTGGAGGAGGTTACAGGGGTCAGGATGACAGATTGGGGTAGGTTAGTTCTGCTGTTGAGAGGCGTGGAACATCAGTAGCCCTTTTCCAACACCATGGCAAACGTCCTCTCATCAATATCAGAAATGTTAGTGCAAGACCTCAGATCAAATTAATGGGGCAATCAGGGGAAAAAAAGGTTACAAGATCTGGAAGAGAAATGAAAGAATAAAGGTGGAGGAGAAACAGACAGGAAGGGGAAAATGGACGACAGGATGAGGAAAATAGAGAAAATAAAAGACAGAGAAAAGAGAAGAAAAGAGGCAGGATGGGGAAAATAGAGAGAAAAATGAAAAAGACATAGCAGAAAGAATATTATTAAATTTAAAAATTCCCACAGATACATATCTCCAAACCTTCAGGGAGGATTAAGATTTCTCTTAGAAATTAATCTCAATTCAGATGAGATTGGATAGCTCTCAACAGCTTATATTTTTCTTAACCCCTCAATACTTTTGGAAGTTATAGCTTCAAATGGATTGGGTTTCCAGAAAATGCAACACTTTGAGATCAGCCTTGTAGCAAGTTTCAGTACATCTGCTCCACAAGATGCAGAAATGACCCCCAGTGAAAGACAGGTATTTCAGGAATTGTCTGTTATGATGCAGGTTGATTCACACGAGTGCATTTGGGTTGATTCTCCATCCCTTGAGTAGAGGCAGTCACTGGTTCCAATCAGCAGCAGGATTTGATTGAAATCTGCCACTGACGGGCATGTCAGTGGCCAATTGACTGCAGCTGTCTCATGTCACGTCCACTCAGCACTGTCTCAAGGAAGTACGGACCAAGTGGGAGTCAGAGGTATGTGACCTTTCAACCCTCAGGAGCCACTTGCAATCTCCTGCCAGTGTAACAGCTGGGTGAAGATTGCTGAAACTTAGATCTGCTTCACTCAGTCTCACACACGCACAAACACAGGGGTGTTTTTCACTCCCTTCAACTGGCATTAACTGAGGGGCAGTGACCTCAGAACGGGGCCGTTAGTCTCACTGTCCAATTAACACCAGTGATTGGTCTGCCACTCTTTTGAAAGGGTCCCACAGGTGCCTAAAGCACAATCTGTTTCAGGCAAGAGGCCCCTTTTATTATGGAAACCGGGGTCCTTTGATACAAATAGGATTACATTTTACATTGTAAAAGACCAGAGCTTTGGATATGCTCACAGGGATCAGTTCAACAGATGATAGAAGAGACATTTACTTAGAAATAGGAGGCTTGTGACCCATCATCCCTGTTCCAACATTCAATTTGATCTGTATCTTAGCTTCATCTACCCGCCTTGGTTCCGAATCCCTTAATACCCTTGCCTATCAAAAATCCATCAATCTCAGTTTTGAAATTTTCTATTGACTCCCAGCCTCAACAGCTTTTTGGGGGAGAGAGTTCCATATTTCCACTCCCCTTTGTGTGAAGAAACGCTTCCTGACATCACCCCGGAACAGCCTAGCTCTAAGCTTAAGGTTCTGCCCCTTTGTTCTGGACTCCCCCAACCAGAGAAAATCATTCTTCTCCATTTACCCTACCAACTCCTCTAATGATCTTAAATACCGCATTTCAATCACTCCTCAGTCTTCTATCCTTGGGGGAATACAAGCCTCGAATGTGCAGCCTGTCCTCACAAGTTAACTAACGTAACTTATCCCTGTCAGTCATGTTTTAATTTAATCAACCAGTGGGGAGTGAGGGAGCTCACGAAAATAATTTTGTCTTCATGTGCCCCGGGGCACCCGCCGTCTGCTATCACACTACCCACCTCGCCACCCCACCCCAATCCTCCTTGCTGGGGGCAGCTCTCGTCTCAGTTCCCAGAGGGTGATTTGATGAGCTGTGGATTGGTAAACCTTGCAGTTCACTTGGTGAATGTGAATAAGGACCGGAACCTCAAAATCACAGTTCAGTTGGGGGAGGGGGGCAGTGGCGAGTCAGCAGGTAACAAAGAAAGAACTTGCATTTATAAAACACCTTTCACAACCTCAGGACATCCCAAAGTGCTTTACATCCAATGAAGTACTTTTTGAAGTTAATCGCTGTAATGCAGAAATGCAGCAGACAGTTTGCACATAGCGAGCTCCCACAAACTGCAATGCAACGATGACAAGGTAATCTGTTTTTGTGATGTTGATTGAGAGATAAATATTGGCCAGGACACCGGAAAGAACGCCCCTGCTCTTCTTCAAAATAGTGTCACAGGATCTTTTACATTTGCTTGAGAGGGAAGATGGGGCTTCAGTTTAATGTCTCATACATGACAGATGCAATGTAATGTGGATAAGTGTGAAGTTATCCACTTTGGTCAGAAAAAACAGAATGGCAGAGTATTATTTAAATGGTGATGGATTGGGAAATGTTGATGTACAAAGGGTGTCCTTGTACACCAGTCACTGAAAGCAAGCATGCAGGTGCAGCAAGCAGTTAAGAAGGCAAATGGTATGTTGGCCTTCATTGCGAGAGGACTTGAGTATAGGGGCAAGGATGTCTTACTGCAGCTGTACAGGGCCACACCTGGAGTATTGTGTGTGGTTTTGGCCTCCTTACCTGAGAAAGGATATACTTGCCATAGAGGGAGTGCAGCAAAGATTCACCAGACTGATTCCTGGGATGGCGGGATTGTCGTATGAGAGATTGGGTCAACTAGGCCTGTATTCACTGGAGTTGTGAAGAATGAGAGGGGAGCTCATTGAGATATATAAAATTCTGACAGGGCTGGACAGGACTGATGCAGGGAGGATGTTTCCTCTGGCTGTGGGGTCTAGAACTGTGGAATTCTCTACCACAGAAGGCTGTGGAGGCCAAGTCACTGAATTTACTGAAGAAGGAAATAGGCAGATTTCTAGACACTAAAGGTGTCAAGGGGTGTGGGGAGAGAGCGGGAGTATGGCATTGACATTGAGGATCAGCCATGATCATATTGGATGGGGGAGCAGGTTCGAAGGGCCGAATGACCTACTCCTGCTCCTATTTTCTATGTTTCTGTATAAAAGAGAGCACCAGGATAGTGTAGTACTCCCTCAGTGTCAACCTGGAGTTTGTGCTCAAGTCCCTGCAGTGAGACTTAAACCCAAAATCTGACTCAGAGGTGAGATACTCAGATAGTGAGCTATCCACTGAGACATTGCTGACAAATGGGCAATCGTTGTGATCAGTTCTAAACTTAATCTTTGAATCCAAATCAATTTGGATTGAATAACCTACCTTCAGAATTTTGTACTATTTAAAACAGTTTAGCTCGACCCTCCCTTTAAAGAAAAATGCCATCACATACGCATGGTTGCTGCTTATTAATCCACCCTGCACTTGCACTCCACTGGCAATAACAGGGTTAAAGTCTACATGTCTCTATGTCCCACATCTTGGCAACAGTTGGGACAAAGTTACCAACAACTTTTCAAGTTTATTGCCGTAAATTAAGTTAATCAAAATGTTTTTTGTCAAAGTAAATTGGGGAAATGATAGGTGAGGAAACTTTGTCCATAGCATGTTGTGAATTTAAGATTCAGCAAAGTACTGGCCAGCTTATTCAACCACAGAGAAATACTGGGGCCAGGATCTTGTGGAGGTGACAGGGGGTCTTGTTAACTGGCTGGGGAGCCGGCGAGACCCCGGCACTGTCTCTTTTCGAGAAGCCCCGCTACATTTTGGGTCAATCGAGTATTTGACTGGGCAACTCTGCCCACGAGATCAAGGACCCGCCAAGAGCTGCTGGCCAATCAGAGGCCAACAGCCCTTCTGTACTCAGCAGCGTCACCGGGGAGGTGGTGGCTGCTGCCGGAACTACACCCACTCAAGGCCTCAGATAGAGAAGGGACTCAGGCACAGGTGAGTGATAGCAGGAGTGCGGATTGTGGGGTGGGGAGGTGGGGTGAGTGGGGAAGGGGGCTTGGCAGCGAGGGGAGGGGTTTGGCTCACCTTAGAGCCACTGGCGGCGATGCAGGAAGGCCATCCATAGGCCTTCTGCCACGGACTTAATCAGGGTAGAGGTGGGAGAGGGGTGGGGTTCCCACCTGGCACCTCCCCGTCTGATTGAATGCCCCCCACCAACCCCACCAACCACCAGGAGAGGGCAAAAGATCAAAAGATTCCACCTTGGGCTGCGGAGTTTTGAATTAAATGGGATGGATTCCATATCAAAATCCTGGAGCTCCCTCCCTGGCACCACATGCACTGCAGAAGGCAGCTCACCATCACCTACTCATGGGCAATTAGGGATGGGCAATATTTGCTGACCTTGCCAGCGATGCTCATACCCCATGAACCGATAACAAAGGGGATTATAAACTTTGCCTGACAGCAAAACTGATGTGTCGAGATTTACTGCTCCTTATACAAACTGCCCGATCTTTATTTTAAGTTCAAAGTCTAGCCACAATAGGAAACACATCTCAAAGTTACCACCAATTTAAACATTATGAGAAATGTGTTGCTTTTTCAAGTCCAGTTTAGAAAAAGACACACAAGAATTTGAAGGTGTTAGTGATTATGAAAACAAATTCTGAAATCAATTCAAATAGCAACTATAAATGTTCAATGAAGCAAACTTCATTTTGATTCAAAATTCAAACTTGAATTTGAAAATAGCAGTGATCACGGCAATATCAGCAACGAAATTAGCCCTCACCAGTGGTTTTGAAGCAGGGAGTCCTCCCCAGTTTCCCAAGCCATGACCTATCCTCAAGATACATCAGTGAAAGGTATTGTCCAGCCATTATAACATGGCTGTTTGTGGGATCTTGCTGCGTGCTTCACTTGAACTGTGCTGGGACCAGTGTCCTGGCGAATCGAATAGCTAGGGCTGTAGAGAGGGCTTTATACTAAATAAAGTGCGGGAGGGTTATGGAGAGGGGATACGTAGGCATAAAAAGCAAAAGGATATGGCAGCATTGCAGGGCAGCTATTCAGGTAATGATACCCAGAGTGTGACAGGAAGGGTCAGAGTGTACAAACATTAAAAAAAACAGCAGCAAATAGGGTCAAAGGAGGTGGGGGGTGGGGGGGGGGGGGGGGGGGGGGCGGGATGATGGTAAAAAGGCAAAATTAATGGCTCTTTACTTAAACGCACACAGTATTCAGAGCAAAATAAATGAATTAACGGCACAAATAGAGGTTAATGGGTATGATCTTATAGTCATTGTGGAGACATGGTTACAAGGAGACCAAAGCTGGGAACTAAATATTCAGGGGTATGTGGTCTTTTGAAAGGACAGGCAGGAAGGAAAGGGTGGTGGGGTAGCTTTGTTAGGACGGGGTGGAATAAGTATGATAGCAAGAAATGATCTTGGATCAGAGGATGTAGAATCCATATGGGTGGAGGTAAGAAATAACAAGGGGAAGAAGATACTGGTGGGAGTGGTCTATAGGGCCCCTAACAGTAGCTTTCCTGTAGGACAGAGAATAAATCAGGAGATAATGAGGGCATGTAAAAAAGGCAGTACATTAATCATGGGTGACTTTAATCTTCATGTAGATTGGGAAAATCAAATTAGCAGAGGTAGCCACGAGCAAGGATTCATAGAGTATATTCAGGACAGTTTCCTAGAACAATATGTTATGGATCCAACCATGGATCAGGCTATTTTGGATCTGGTAATATATAATGAGGCAGGTTTAATAAATGATCTCAGAGTAAAAGATTCCCTAGGAAACAGTGACCATAACATGGTAGAATTTAGCATTCAGTTTTAGAGTTAGAAACTTGGGTCAGAAACAACTGTGTTAAACTTAAGTAAGGATAACTACAAAGGAATGAGGGCAGAGTTGGCTGGAGTGGACTGGGAAAGGAATTTAGCAGAAAAGACGGTTGATGAACAAAGGCAGGTGTTTAAGAAAATAGTTCAAGACTCACAACAAAGATATATCCCAATGAGGAAGAAGGATATTAGGAAGGGAGTAAACCAACCATGGAAGTTAAGGATAGTATCAAATTGAAAGAAAAAACTTGCAATATGGCAAAGATTAGTGGTAAGCCAGAGGATTGGGAAAGTTTTAAAAACCAACATCAGATGACCAAAAAACAATAAAGAGGAAGAAAATAAACATAGAGGGTAAACTAGCAAGTAATATAAAAATAGACAATAAGAACTTCTTTAAATATATGAAAAGGAAGAGAGAGGCCAAGGTGAACATAAGCCCCTTATACCCGAGGTCAACCTAGTGAACCTTCTCTGGACTGCCTCCAATGCCTTATATCTTTCCTTAGATAACGGGATCAAAATTGTTCACAGTATCCTAGGTGTGGTCTAACTAGTGCCTTGTATAGTTTTAGCAAGACTTCCCTATTTTTACACTCCATTCCCTTTGAAATAAAAACCAACATTCTATTTGTCTTCCCTATTACCTGCTGAACTTGTATGTTAGCTTTTTGTGATTCATGCACGAGGACCCCCAAATCCCTCTGTGCTGCAGCTTTCTTCAGTCTTTCTCCATTTAAATAATATTCAGCTCCTCTATTCTTCCTACCAAAGTATATAACCTCACATTTTCCCACATTATATTCCATTGCCAAGTTTTTGCCCACTCACTTAACCTGTCTATATCTCTTTGTAGACTCGGTGTGTCATCCTCACCGCTTGTCTTCCCACCTATTTTTGTGTCATCGCACACTTGGTGATAGTACATTCATTTCCCTCATCCAAGTCATTAATATATATTGTAAATAACTGTGGCCCCAGCACTGATCCCTGTGACACTGCACTTGTTACAGATTGCCATCCTGAAAATGCCCCTCTTATCCCAACTCTCTGTCTTCTATTAGTTAGCCAATCCTCTATCCATGTTAATATACTACCTCCAACACCATGGGCACTTATCTTTTTAAGTAGCCTTATTGAACGCCATTTGGAAATCCAACTATATTACATCAACTGGTTCCCCTTTATCTATCCTGCTTGTTACCTCCTCAAATAATTATAATAAATTTGTCAGGCATAGTTTCCCCTTCATGAAGCCATGCTGACTCTGCTTGATTATTTAATGCATTTCTAAATGCTCTGCTATTACATCCTTTATAATGGACTTTAACATTTTCCCAATGATGGATGTTAAGCTAACTGGCCTATAGTTACCTGTTTTTGTCTCCCTCCCTTTTTGAATAAGGGTGTTACATTGGCAGTTTTCCAATTCTCTGGGAGTTTCCCAGAATCTAAGGATTCTTGGAAGATTACCACCAGTGTAACCATTATCTCTGTAGCTATTTCCTTTAATATCCTAGGATGCAACCCATCAGGTTCAGGGGACTTATCGGCCTTTACCCCCATCAGTTTCCCTAATACTTTTCTCTAATGATAGTTATTGCATTCATTTCTTTCCCACCTTTTGCCCCTTGATTATTTAGTATTTTTGGAATGCTACTGGTGTCTTCTACCATGAAGACTGATGCAAAGTATTTATTCAACTCCTCTGCCATTTCCTGGTTCCCCATTATTATTTCCCCGGCCTTATACTTAATTTACTACAAAACACTTTGGGACACGCTGAGGTTGTGATAGGCACAATAGAAATGCAAGGCTTTCCCTCTGCTATTTGTATTAGAAATGTTTGCACTCCCTGTAATGGGAACAGGAAGTGGTGAAAACAATTTTTTTAAAGAGTTTGCTGAAAGCACCATATAAAAACAAGAACAAATACAACATTTCAAGGACTCGCTGGACAAAAGATGCAATATTTGGGACTCAAAGTGACAAACCCTCCAGGGGGTTCATGGCGCAACTGCTGGTATGTCTGGTTAAATCAGTTATTTACAGCTAGTGTCCTCATTGATGACTGGAAGATGTCAATATTCACATCATTCCATGAGGAGAGGATTATGGATAAGAAACAAAAACTGAAAATTCTGGAAAAACTCAGCAGGTGTGACAGCATCTGTGGAGAGAGAAACAGAGTTAATGTTTCGAGTCCGTTGAAGGAGAGTCATATGGACTTGGAACGTTAACTCGGTTTCTCTCTCCACAGATACTGTCAGGCCTACTGAGTTCTTCCAGCATTTTCTGGTTTTATTTCAGATTTCCAGCATCTGCAGTATTTTGCTTTTATATTATGGATAAGAACTTGTTGCACCCATTACCTCACACCCAAGATGCCAGAGAAGGTCATATCAGAGCAAGTGAAGGAATTTAATCTCCGTGTCGCTGAAAACATCACATTCAAGAAAAGAGAAAGTAAATAATTTACAACCCTAGGAACAGAAGATCAAACAAAGGCTTTCTGTATAAACAAGAAAAAGAAAAACATCCATTTATCTAGCACTTTTATATCCTCTGACATTCCAAAGCGTTTTACAGCCAAAGAAGCATTTTTGAAGTGTAGTCACTGTTGTAATGTAGGACACATGGTAGCCAATTCATGCATAGCAAGTTCCCACAAATGCCAATGCAATAGCTGCCAAGGTAATCTGTTTCAGAAATGTTGGATGAATATTGGCCCGGATAGTGCTGTGGCATCTTCAAGTAGCACTTTGGTTTAGTCTCATGTCCACCTGAATGTGTATACAAGGCCTCAGTTTAACGGTACATCTGAAAGATAGCACCTCTGACAATGCAGCACCCTCTCGCTGGGGGTGTTAACCTAGCTGTTTGTGGTCCAGTCTCCGGAGTGCGACTTGAACCCACAGCCTTCAGACTCAAAAGGCTAGTATTTTCCAGCCCCTCATGTCAGCAGGAGCTTCTAGTCCTACTGATGTGAACGGAAATTTCAATGGCTCGCCCGGCCCCGCTGTGGCGGATCCCACCATGGGGTGGGGGGGTGGGGGGGATGCTGGTAGATTCTGGCCAAAGATACAAGTGCTACCAACTGAGCCATGGTCAACAGCTAAAATCCTGAGCCAATTATTATAGAAAACTAACCTGAAAATGGCAACATGCAAGTCCTTCATAAAGCTTGTGCCTGGCAGACATTCCAAAGGACAACAATCTTTGGTGCCAAGGCTGCAGACAATCTGCTATTCCTGTCCCTCATCTTTAACTTTCCAAGCACACCTTGGCTCCCATTCAAGAATTTCTGACTGGAAAGATGTTATTTTGCTAAACCGTTATAACCTTTCAAACATTGAGATGGAAAAGGAAGACTCTATCCAACCCCCTGGAATCCCAAAGCTGCTCCAGTTCCCTTTTGAAATGAGGCAGGTTAGGAACGCTTGGTGAAATTCCTCTCACCAAGGTGACAGCTCAGACAAATTTAGAATTGAAATAAAAGTTAAAAAAAAACACTCATCAGGTCAGCATCTGCTGCATTTTGCTTTTGGATTCGAATTGGAGTTGATTGCAGAGTTATACACAATCCCACAAAATACCTCTGAAGGGTTTGAACTTGTTCTCCAGATCAAATTCTTGCCTGCCCAGTCGAGAAAGGTTTATTCTCATATCAGGACAGATGGCAAACTCTTCTATAGTTTTACTAATCTGGTAGATCTTCTCTGTCACTGACTCAGGAGCTGGACCTGCAAAAACAAAGGAAAGAGTACAAGTAGTTAAAAACTGAATGAATCTTAAAGGTAGAGACTTGAAATGAGAAAGGGAAGCAGCTCTGATCTATTTCTACAGATCATTCACTGGGTTTGTAGAACAAGGGCGAAAATTTAACTTTGTATAGTAACAAACATACTAACTCCTAAGGTGACATGGTCCTTCCTGCTCATTTTCAGACGAGAGGTTCTGAGCTTTCAAAGAACCGATGATTTTTATTTCAATGAGCTTCGCTTGATGAAGACCTTTGCGATCCTCCAATTCTGGCCTCTTGCGTATCCCCAATTTTAATCACTCCACCACTGGCGGATGTGGATTTAACCTCCCTAAGTATCTCCGCCTCTCCGCTGCCCCCTTTCCCTTGTAACCTATCTCCTTGACGAACCTGTCCTAATAGCTGCTGATGTGGCTTGATGTCACAGGACTTGTTTGATAGTGCTCCTGTCAAATGCCTTTGGGTGTTTTGCTGCATTAAAGGTGCTATATAAATGTAAGTTGCTATCAGAACTGGACTCTGAAACAAACTTTTTCTCGTTTCTGTCCAGTTAATTTTCTTGATTTCTTAACTGAGAAATTTAGTGAAATGGCAGTTGGCTGTTTTTTGCTGATTGGGCCTTTTTTTTACCAATCCCTTACTGTCCCTCTAGTGATTGGCTGGTCCAGTTAACACTGTAGCAATAGGGGAATCACATTATGAAAAGATGTGGATAAGCTCACAGGAGTTATATTTTTAAACTAAAGTTATCTGCAACAATAATTTTAGACAGTAATTTAGCTACATGGTAATAAAAGTAATAGTTTTCTGCATAAATAACAGCATTTAAAACAAATAAATGTCTTGAAAGATTAGCAATTGTTCAGTGATTTTCACCAACTCAGGATGTTCCAAAGCACCTTACAGCCAATGAAGTACTTTGAAAGTGTAGTCACTCTTGTAATGTAGGAAATGCAGCAGCCAATTTGCACACAGCAAGATCCCACAAAGGCAACATGATAATGACCAGATTATTTGTTTTAGTGATGTTAACTGAGGGTGAAATATTGGCCAGGACATTGGAAAGGAATCCTCTGCTTTTCTTCAAAATAGTGTCTGTCAGGATCTTTTATATCAACGTGAGAGGGCAGACGGGGTCCTGTTTTGATGTCTCATCTGAAAAACAGCAGTGCAGCACTCCCTCAGTACTGCACTAGACTTGTAACAAAACGTGCATTAATATAGCACCTTTAGCATGGTAAAATGTCACACAGGGTTTTACAGGAGTGATTATCAAACGAAATCTGACATCATGACAGATAAGAAGATATTATGACAGGTATCCAAAAGCTTGGTCAAAGGGGTAGGATTTAAGGAGTGTCTTAAAGGAGAAGAAAGAGGGAAAGAGGAGGGAATTCCAGAGCTTAACACCAAGGTAGCTGAAGGCATGGCTGCCAATGATAGAGCAATTAAAATCAGGGATGCACAAGGGAATTGAAGAAGTGAAGAGATCTCGGTTGTTGGTAGGGCTGTAAGAGATTACAGAGGTAGGGAGGGGCAAAACCATGAAGGAAGTTGAAAACAAGGGTGAGAATTTTAAAGTCGAAGAGTCGCCAGACTGGGAGCCAATGTAGATAAGCGAGCACACGGATCATATGTGTACGGGACTTAGGATCACAGAATGGTTATAGTACAGAAGGTGGCCATTCAGCCACTTGTGTCTGTGCCAGTTCTCTGCAAGAGCAACTCAACTAGCCCCACTCCCCTGCCTTTTTCCCATAACCCAGCAATTTTTTTCTCTTTAGATAGTTATCCAGATCCCCCCTTGAAAGCTCCGATTGACCCTGCCTCCACAACGCTCTCAGGCAATGCCTTCAACCTTCTAACCATACGCAGCATAAAAATATTTTTCCTCGTGCCACCTTTGGTTCCCTTACTGTTCACCTTAAATCAGTGTCATCTGGTTCTCAACCCTTTGGTCAATGGGAACAGCTTCTCTCTATCTTCCCTATCCAGGCCCCTCATGATTTTGAACATCTCAATCAAATCTCCTCTCAGCCTTCTCTAAAGAGAACAGCCCCATTTTCTCCAATCTATGCATATAACTGAAGTTCCTCATCCCTGGAACCATCTTCATAAAACCTTTCTGCACCCTCTCGAAAGCATTCCCATCCTTCCTAAATTGTGGTGCCCAGAATTGGACGCAATACTCCAGTTGAGACCGAATCAGTGTTTTATACAGGTTCACCATAACTTCCTTGATTTTGTACTCTATTTATAAAACCCAGGATTCCATATGCCTTATCTTTGTCATCTGCCCTGCTACCTTCAACAATTTGTGCACATATAAGCCCCAGGTCTCTCTGTTCCTGGCCCCTCCCCCACCGATTTCAGAATTGTACCCTTTATTTTACATTGTCTCTCTACGTTCGTCCTATCAAAATGTATCACCTCACATTTCTCTGCATCAAATTTCAAAAGCTACGTGTCCACCCACTCCACCATCCTGTCTACATCCCCTATCACTATCCTCCTCACAGTTCACAACTCTTCCAAGATTTGCGTCCTCTGTAAATTTTGCAATGGTCCCCGTGCACACCCAAGTCTAGGTCATTAATGCAGATCAACAAAAGAGGTGAGCCTGGTACTGACCCCTGGGGAACCCCTTCCTCCAGTCCGATAAGTAAAAGTTCACCAAAAAAATAGTCTCCCGCCACTCAGCCAACTTCATATACATGCTGTCACTATCCCCTTTATTCCACGAGCTTTTGTTAGGATATGGGCAGCAGAGTTTTGGATGAGCTGAAGTGCTGTGTTGTGTCAAAAGCAAAATACTGCGGATGCTGGAGACATGAAATAAAACAGAAAACGCTGGCAATACTCAGCAGGTCTGGCGACATCTGTAGAGAGAGAAACTGAGTTAATGCTTCAGGTCGATGACTTTTTGCAAGAATTGTGAAAAGTTAGAATTGTAATGTACTGTGTTGGTCTTTTAATCAATCATCAACTATCCTGTCCATCACTTTTTCACTGTAACGACCTGACAAACCCAGCAAGGTCTCCATTCTGAGGGATAATGTTGAAATTTGTTAAAAGTGCGTATAATGGAAATAAATTCATTAAATTTGTCATTTATAATAAGAATTGAGAGAAAGGTAATCTGGTGTAATATTCGCTTCAGGACAACATTAGCGAACCTCTGGACAGACATATTGGCTTCCATCTTAACCCTGGTGAATTCATTATCTGGCATTTGTGTAGGAAAAGACCTTCCTGTAAATGCAGTCCACACACACAGCAAATCCCGCAGTTGCATATTTAACAGGGCAGGATTTTCTTGTAGTGGGGGTCATTCCGTGATTCCAAACACTCAGCAGGGAAGCTGTGTGTGCTTGAAGGGAAAAGCTGAGCCAAAAATAAGGCTGAAACTCTGTAGCCCCTGTGCTTGCAAACAGAGCTCCCTGTGGGAATTTGGGAACATGGAATTATCCCAAGAGCATTTATTGATTTAAAAATTCATAGCAGTTTCTTAGCCACTTTATGATTCATGGTGATGTAAACCAATTAGGAAAAGATTTTTAGGAGCAGAGGAACATTAGAACAGGAGGTGGCCATTTAGCTACACAATTTTCATCTAATAACACTTCTATGAAGTGCCTTGGGACTTTTTTTTATTTAACAAGAAATGTTAAATTTTAAAACACGTGTTTTAAAAGATATTTCATCTGTTTCCATTCTAGTCCATATCTACATCTATCTCATTACACCATCTCCCAGCTGTATCTGATAAGACTCACCTCCATTGGCCACATTAAACTTCACTCCAAAATCGCCACCTGGGCCTCCAGGATTATGACTAGCTGTAAGAATGATTCCGCCAATGGCCTTTATCTTTCTGATGATGCAGGACACAGCTGGTGTGGACAGGATCCCATACTGACCAATCACCAATCGCCCAATCTGAACAACATAAAGACTGCATTTGAAACAGCATTGGTGCATTGACCCTCAAACTTTTCTTTCACATGGTAGGCTTAACAAATGCTTAACTGACAAAAAAAAAAATCACTATTATTACACAAAATTACAAAGGATTTACAGAAATAGACCATTCGGATCAACTGGTCTAGGCTAGTATGCATGCTTCACATGGTGGTGTAGTTGTATTGTCACTGGGCTAGTAGTCTAGAGGCCTGGGCTAATACTCTGGGGACATGGGTTCACATCCCATGCTGCTGGTGGAATTCAAGTTGAATTAAATAAATCTGGGATATAAAGCTAGCCTCAGTAATGGTGACCATAAAGCTATCATTGATTGTTGTAAAAGCCCATTTGGTTTGCTTTGTGTCCTTTAGGGAAAGGAAATCTGCCATCCTTGCCTGGTCTGGCCCACATGTGACATGATGGTTGACTCTTAAGTGCCCTCTAAAATGGCCACGTAAGTCATTCAGTTCAAGTGCAGCTAGGGATGGGCAACATGTTGGCCTTGCCAGTGACGGCCACATCCCATGAATGAATAAAGAAAAAAATCTCACCTTATCAACATACCCTTCTATTCCTTTCTCAAGACATGTCTTTTCATCTTGCACTCATCAGGACAAATGCAAGAATGCCAAATTTCAAACAATCACAACAATTCATACCAAAGGAGAAAAGAGTGCTGATTGGCCGAGGCTTTACCATGGAAAAAGCAGCGGGGAACTACAGCTGCCCAAGCTCTTGGGTAATTCAAAAAAGGCACAAGGCTTGAACATATTCATTTTGTTTGCAGAGAACGGGACCCTGCATGTTCTCAGCAGGTGAAAGGAGGCGAGAAGGGCAGGATCCATGAGGTAAGAGCCTTGATAGCACTGCTTGTGGGTCAGGAGGAGCAAGACTGTGTCCCCCTACCCTCCACTGTCCCAACAAGCAAACCTCTGTGCCCATCGACACAATGTCCGACACTTCATGATCTCCAATCTCTCTGCAACCTCTGATTCACCCATGAACTCTCACCCCTCACAATATCCAATGCCTCCCTGCAATATCCAACCCAAATCTTTGCATTACCTGAGCCCCCAACAATCTTTGATCAAACCTCCAATTTCCAACCCCTCCTTCCCACAATGCTTGACCCCTGCGATTGCTGATCCCTCCTCACGATGTTCAAACCACCTCACCCCCCCGCAAACGGTGCTATCAGATATATCCAGGATTCACTTCCCAGCTGCTTTCCCACCTGACAGACGTCTGGCCAGCTGTTGAATTAAAAATGTCCTCTTATTAATTTCTGCAGGATATCCATGAAACTCGTACTCCTGGGTTTCCCTTTCCCTCTCTCACCAGTCTCTCCCTCGCACCGAGTCAATATTGAGGATACCGAGTATCAATTCTCGGCACCACAATTTAGTGAGGATAGTGTGGCATTGGAGAAGGTACGGAGGAGGCCGACTCGAATGCTACCAGGGCTGAGGGGCTTCAGTTAGGTGGAGAGTTTGGAGAAGTTGAGGTTGTTCTACTTAAAGAGAACACTGAGAGGAGATTTGATAAAGGTGTTCAAAATCATGAAGGGTACTGATAAGAATAAATGAGGAGAAACTGTTTCCAGTAGCCAGAGGGTGGGTAACCAGCGAACACAGATTAAAAGTGGTTGACTAAAGAGCCAGAGGAGGAGATGAGGAATGTTCTTTTACACACTGATATGTTGTGATCTGGAATGCACTGCCTGAAAGG
The DNA here is from genome assembly GCF_964194155.1 of Cetorhinus maximus. Lineage (NCBI taxonomy): Eukaryota > Metazoa > Chordata > Chondrichthyes > Lamniformes > Cetorhinidae > Cetorhinus > Cetorhinus maximus. Next base: position 180,183,890 of record NC_135880.1, read on the forward strand.
GTGGTAGAAGCAGAGTCAATAGTAACTTTCAAAAGGAGAATTGGACAAATACTTGAAGGCAAAAAAGTGCAAGGCTACAGGGGACAAACAGCGGAATGAGACTAACTGGATAGCTCTTTCAAAGAGCTGGCACAGGCATGATGGGTTGAATAGCTTCCTCTTGCGTTATCTGATTTTATTTAGGGCTCTAAAGAGTGAACACTGCTCTCAGAACAACAGCAAGCAGTACCCCCACCCCTTCTCGTCTCCTGCAAACGAGAGACATGTACTTTCTGAACTTGTAATGATGTTATTGTGCTGACAAGAATCGTTACACTCACTTATCCTCAAACCTACTGCCTTAACCAATACAACCAACCCCTCCCCCAGCACTAAAAAAAAACCACTCTGGATTTCCTGAGTTCGGAAGTCATAAAAAAGACAAAATAAACGGATTTCTCTTTCCACTCTGTCATTTTGTGTTGAACCTCTGAGACAGCAAATGTATTTATTTTTCTGGGTCACTGGTGTCCTGTCACAGAGGACCATTTGTTTGTGTGACAATAAAACATCAGTGATTTTTCACAGCACAGCGAGCCCTGGCGTTTAGTGTCACTTGGCATCGCTGAAGTCAGCTGGCACAGAGCTGCCTGCCAGGCTTTTCTGCAATTGAGTATCATTTGTCCATCCCCATTGAAGAATCTGCTGAGATGACCAGATGGATTAGCTTGAGGCCCCTGAAAATAATCAGCAGCTACATTTATACCGAGCTATGAACTGAAGGTAATCCTTCAGTGCTTTGCATTAGCCTCTGACCTGATTCCTCTTATTTCGTTATTCACCCTTCGTTCAACAGCCTCATGGCTTTATTTCCAGGGGAATAAGAACATCGGAACGTACAAAATAGGAGCAGGGGAAGGTCAGTCGGTCCATTGAGCCTGTTCCGCCATTCGATAAGATCATGGCTGATCTGATTGTGACCTCAACTTCACATTCCGCCAACATCCGCATTGTCTTCGACTCCCTTGTCAATCAAAAACACGTCGAACTCAGCCTTGAATATACTCAATGACCCAGTCTCCACTGTTTTCCGGGAAGAGAATTCCAAACACTAATGACCCTCAGAGAAGAAAATCCTCCCCATCTCCTTCTTAAATGGGAGAACCCTTATTTTTAAACTGTGACCCCTAGTTCTGGATTCCCCATGAGGGGAAACATCCTCTCAGTATCTACCCTGTCAAGCCCCCCAGAATCTTATATGTTTCAATAAGATCACCTCTCATTCTTCTAAACTCCAATGAGTATAGGCTCAACCTGTTCAACCTTTCCTCATAAGACAACCCCTTCATCCCAGGAATCAGCTTAGTGAATCTTCTCTAAACTGCTTCCAATGCAAGTATACCTTTCTTAAGTAAGCAGAGAAAAGCTGTGCACAATACTCCAGGTGCGGTCTAACCAATGCCCTGTCCAGTTGTAGCAAATCTTTCCTACTTTTATACTCCATCCCCCTTGCAACAAAGACCAACATCCCATTTGCCTTCCTAATTGCCTGCATGCTAACTCTTTGTGATTCATGTATAAGGACACCCGGATCCCTCTGCACAGCAGCATTCCGCAGTCTCTCTCCATTTAAATAATATTCTGGCTTTTCTATTCACCCTGACAAAGTGGACAAGCTCACATTTTCCACATTATAGCCTATCTGCCAATTTCTTGCCCTCTCACCTAACCTATCTATATCCCTTTGCAAAATTTTTGCATCCTCCTCGCAACTTGCTTTCCTACCCTATCTTTGTATCGTCAGCAAATCTGGCTACAATGCAGTCGGTCCCTTCATTCAAGTCATTGATATGGGCTGTAAACAGTTGAGGCCCCAGCACTGATCCCCGTGGCACTCCACTAATTACAGTTTGCCATCCATAAAATGACCCATTTATGCTGACAGTCTGGTGCGAATTTTATGGGGCACTGGGGCCCCCTGGCTAAAAGGGGAGGAAGTCTTGCCTTTGAGAGCTGCCGGCTAATTGGATGCCTGGCAGCTGTGTCACCCCAGCAGCGCCAGGTTGGAGGGGTGGCCATTGTTGGGACTACAGCTTGTCCCGGTAAAGAGAAGCCTAGATTCAGAGGTAAGACCAGGGTATCACTGGGTGTAGGTTGGCAGGCCCCAATGAGGACGGTGAGGGGCATGGGGACCAGATTTGAGAGGTTGGGGGGAGGGTTAAAGTGGGGATGACCTTGGTGGGGGGGTGGGGGGAGAGGGGGTATGCCTCCGATGAGCACAAGCGACCCCCAAAGTAAGTCCTCTCCCATTTGCCCAACACCAGCCCACACAGTTGAAGCTGCTGGGCTACCTGCCTGGCACGGGCCTCCCCCACTGTGGGCAAAATGGCACTGCAGCAGGATGAGGCCCTTAAATGGCCATTTATTGGCCATTTAATTGTGGCCAATTATTAGGCGGGAGAGTTGCCCACGCCTCCCTCGCCCCACGTAAAATTTCAAATAGGGCAGGGGCAGGTGGGTAGGTGGCAGGCAGGCCACCTGCTGGATTTTATGTGCTCTCCTGCCGTCAAACCCGCTGGCAGAGGAGCATAAAATCAAACCCTCTGTTTCCTGTTAGTTAGCCAATCCTCTATCAGTGCTAATATATCACCCCTAACACCATGAGTTCTTATCTTGTGTAGTAATCTGTTAAGTAGCGCCTTATGAAATGCCTCTTGGAAATCCAAATACACTACATCTGCTGGTTCCCCTTTGTCCATCCTGCTTGTTCCAGCCTCAAAGAACTGATAAATTTGTCAAACATGATTTCCCTTTCATAAAACCATGTTAACTCTGCCTGATTTTGAAAATGTCCTTCTACTACTTCCTTAATAATGGATTCTAGCATTTTCCCAATGACAGATTGAAAAATAGTGACTGTACCTTAAATTTGTGCAAGTTGCTAGTCAGGCTGCAATTAGAGGGCAGTGCATGGTTCTGGTCTCCATGCTATAAAAAGGAATTAGAGACACTGGAGAAAGTGCAAAAAAGATTATCAAGGAACTGGTACAGGGCCTGAGAGTTGGAGGTTTCTGGAAGGATTGAACTGGTTGGAGCTCTTTTCTTCAGAACAGAGGAAACATAGAGGTGACCTGATAGAGGCTTTTAAGATTATGAATGGGTTGGACAGGGCAGATGTGGAGAAAATGTTTCTACATGCAAGAATCCAAAACCAGGGGCCATATGTAGATTGTTACTGATAAATCCAATTGGGATTTACTCAAAGTGATTAGAATGTGAAGCTCACTATCACAGGTTGAGGGAAATAGCTTAGATGCTTTCAAAAGGAAACTAGATGAGTACATGAGAGAGTAGGGAATAGAAAGATAGGCTAAAAAGAATGAGATGAACAGAACAAGAGGAGACTTGTGGAAAATGTAAAAAAACAGCACAGATTAGTTGGGCCAAGTGGCCTGTTTGCTTCCTATATATTCTGTGTAATTCAATCATTGTTATTTCTTTTTCCTTTAGGCTGAAAGTTAAATTTCTAGCTTTTGATTAACCCTTTAAATTAATATTTCTCAAAAGTTGCACCGAGTTTATTTTCAGCCCTTTTGAAATGATCGGAATAGAATGTTGGCTGATTTGATGGGTGTTGACTCTCTGTACACCTTCAAGAGGAAGCTGGATTAGTTCCTGTCTGGAGCAGAGATAAAATCATATAGAAGGTAAGAGGTTTGAGAGGGAATACTGAGCTGTACAATTAGCAATGTAAACAAAATGGTACAATCATAAAGAGTGTGCAGGAAAATACTGGGGACGTACGCACACATTTTTGAAGGTGGCAGGACAAGTTGAGAATGTTGTTAATAAGGTATAAGGGATCCTTTTATAAATAGAGGCATAGGGTACAAAAGCAATTCTAAAATACTGGGTAGACACTGCTGGGGTACTGTGTCCAATTCTAGGGACAACGCTTTAGGAAGGATGTCAAAACCTTCGGGAGGGTGTGAAGAAGATTTACTAGAATGGGACCAGGGATGAGGGACTTCAGTTACTTGGAGAGACTGGAGAGAATGGGTTGTCCTCCTTTGAGCAGAGAAGGTTAAGGGGAGATTTAATAGAGGTGTTCAAAATCATGAAGGGTTATATAAGGAAGAACCTTTTCCAATGACAGAAGGGTCAGTAACCAAAGGACACAGATTTAAGATAATTGGCAAAGGAACCAGAGGTGACAAGAGGAGAAGCAAGTTTTAAGCAGCAAGTTGTTGTGATCTGGAAAGGGTGGTAGAAGCAGATTCAATAGTAACTTTCAAAGGGCAATTGGACAAGTACTTGAAGAGGGAAACATTACAGGGCTATTGCAGAAAGAGCAGCGAGAGTGGGACTAACTGAATAGCTCTTTCAATGAGCTGGGCTGAATAGCCTCTTTCAGGGCTCAAAAACTTGGTCTGTGTGATCTCCTAGAATGGTTTAGATCACTTGCGGTGGTGGGAGAGGAACTTATTTCCTTGCTGACCATGGAGTTTTGACTCTCCCAGGAGATTACATAGCTGGGGAGGGGAGGCGGGTGGTGGTGGGGATGGGGTGGGGGTGGTGGGGGGGTGGTTGGCGGGGAAAGGCAGAAGGAAGGGATATAATGTAGCGTCTAGTCACAATGCTCCATCCATTATGGGGTGTGGGGCAGGCTTGATGGATCTGCTGGTCAATTCCTAACTGTTGATTTTACATTGTTGTAGATCAGAAAGGGTTGCGTTTATTATGAACAATGCCAGGGTTAAATTATTCTGTTGTTTGCACTGGGAGAGTTCCAGTGAATTAACTGCACACATGCAAATATGCAGCTGTGTTTCAAGAGGCCTTCAAACCAATTTTCCTCTTGATATTCTGAACTGGATATCAGGGTCAGGAACATACAAACATGACCAGAACAGCAATACAAAAACAGATGTGTTGAACACATTATCCAAGTGTTATTCATTTCTGGTATTTTCCTGGCTTGTGTGTGTTCTCATAACCAGAGCTGAAATGTTCAAATTTCATAGTTCTTGATCTTGCATGAAAAGTAACGGTGTGTTAATGGTGCACGTGGTTAAATCACTCAATGAGTCCAGGGGATGAAAAGATACACTGTGAGTTTGTGAATCTCCAGAACTTGATGGGTGATTTACTCCACTCCTCTGATTGCGACCCACAAACAGCATCTCATCCTCAGCCACCCGGTTATTTTTAAGAACTTACTGAATTTACACATTAATTGCCCGTTAAATTCATAAGAAAATAAGCAACAAGAGGACTTAGGCATACAGTCCCTCAAGCCTGCTCTGCCATTCAATACGTCTTTGGTTCAAATCCACTTTCGCACCCGATCCCCAAATCACTTAATTCCCTTAGGGTCCAAAAATCTATGGACCTCTGACTTGAATATGCTCAATGACTGAGTATCCACAGCTCTCTGGAGAAGTCCAAAGATACACAACTTTCTGAGTGAAGAAATTTCTCCTCACCTTATTCAGAAATGACTGACCCCTTTTTCCTGAGACTGTGCTCCCATGTTCTAGACTGCCCGGGCAGGGGAAGCAACCTGTTCTTATACATAGATAAAAACAAAAAACTGCGCATGCTAGAAATCCAAAACAAAAACAGAATTACCTGGAAAAACTCAGCAGGTCTGGCAGCATCGGCGGAGAAGAACAAAGTTGACGTTTCGAGTCCTCATGACCCTTCAACAGAACTAAGTAAAAATAGGAGAGGGGTGAAATATAAGCTGGTTTAAGGTGGGGGGGTGGGGGGGGGGGGGTGTAAACCAGCTTATATTTCACCCCTCTCCTATCTTTACTTAGTTCTGTTGAAGGGTCATGAGGACTCGAAACGTCAACTTTGTTTTCTCCGCCGATGCTGCCAGACCTGCTGAGTTTTTCCAGGTAATTCTGTTTTTGTTCTGTTCTTATACATGTTGATGAGACATTCATGGATGTCACTGGCAAGGTCGGTTTTTATTGCCCATACTAATTGCCCTTGAGAAGGTGGGGGTGAGCTGCCTTCTTGAGCCGCTGCAGTCCATGTGGTGTAGGTACACCCACAGTACTGTTAGAGAGGGATTTTGACCCAGCGACAGTGAAAGAACAGCGATAAATTTCCAAGTCAGGATGGTGTGTGGCTGGGAAGGGAACTTGCAGGTGATGGTGCTCCCATGTGTCTGCTGTCCTGTTATGGACAAATACATCTATGGACAGATACATCTGCAACAGTTAGACTGGCGGGGACAAGGTCAGGTAGGTTTCTCCATCGAGTTGGTTCCCTCACCACCTGCCGCAGACTCAATCCAGCAGATACTTCCTTCAGGACTCAGCCAGCTTGGTCCATGGTGGTGTTACTGAGTCTCCTTTGGTGATGGGTATTGAAGTCCCCACCCAGAGTATATTCTGCGCCCTTGCTGCCCTCAGAGCTTCCTCCAAGTGGTGGTGTTCAACATGGAGGAATACTGATTCGTCAGCTGAGGTTGGGGGTGGGGGCGTTTGGAGGTGGTGTGACGGTAGGTGGTAATCAGCAGAATGTTTCCTTGCCCATGTTTGACCTGATGCTCTGGGACTTCATGAGGACCAGAGTCAATTTTGAGGACACCCAGGGTCACCCCCTCCTGACTGTATCCCACTGTGCTGCCACCTTTGGTGGGTCTGTCCTACCAATGGGACAGAGCAGACACAGGAAGCGTGATGGAGGACACGTGCTACAAGCTATGATTCGCCTGAGGGGGTTGGAGGCTGATGCTTGACTGGTCTATGGGGCAGCTTTTCCAAATTTGGCACAAGGCCCCAGGTGTTGCCAAGGAGGACTTTGCAGGGTCGACAGGGCAGGGTGTGTCGTTGTCAATGCCGGGTGGTCCATCCAGTTTTATTCTTATTCAACATCTCAGCTCAGTTTGATAGAGCTGAGTGGTTTGTGCCTCTCAGTATCTACCCTGCGCAGGCTTTCTCGCAACCTTATATGTTTCAATGAGATCACCTCACATTCATCTAAACTTCAGAAAACATAGGGCCATTCTACTAAATCTCTCCTCATAGGACAGCCCTCTTATCCCAGGGGTCAAAGAAGCGAACTCAGGGCTGAAAGCTAGGGCTAGTTATTTACTGTGTAAGTATTCTGTTAATAATGTGATAGTTATTAATCAATGCAGGTCCAGTAACCACTGGTGGCTAGGGGGTTGGTATGTATCAGCTGTGGCTCAGTGGGCAGGGCTCACCTCTGAGTCACAAGGTTGTGAATTCAAGTCCTGTTGTAGGACTTGAACACAAAATTCAAAGCTTGCATTCCTGAGGAGGTACTGCACTGTCGGAGGGTCAATACTGAGGGAGTGCTGCACTGTCGAAGGGTCAGTACTGAGGGAGTGCTGTATTGTCAGGGGGTCAGTACTGAGGGAGTGCTGCACTGTTGGAGGGCCAGTACTGAGGGAGTGCTGCACTGTCAGAGGGTCAGTACTGAGGGAATGCTGTATTGTCAGGGGATCAGTACTGAGGGAGTGCTGCACTGTCAGAGGGTCAGTACTGAGGGAATGCTGTATTGTCAGGGGGTCAGTACTGAGGGAGTGCTGTATTGTCAAGGGGTCAGTACTGAGGGAGTGCTGCACTGTCAGAGGGTCAGTACTGAGGGAGTGCTGTATTGTCAGGGGGTCAGTACTGAGGGAGTGCTGCACTGTTGGAGGGCCAGTACTGAGGGAATGCTGCCTTTCAGATGAAATGCTAAACCAAGACCCTGAATGTCCTCTTGAGATAGGTGTAAAAGATACTGTGACAATATTTCAGAGTAGGACAGCTAGCTCCCCCCCACCACCCTGTACTGTCCTGGCCAATATTTAGCCCAACATCAACATCATAAAATCAGATTTCCTGGTGATTGTCACATTGCTGTTGTGAGATCCTGCTGTGCACAAATTGGCTGCTGTGTTTCCTTCTTTACAACAGTGACTACACTTCAAAGATACTTCATTGAGGTTGCGATAGAAAGTCTTTCTTTCTTTACGTGAGGACAGAGTTGTGTTCAGCTGTCTTGTCCCCATGAGTGACACCCTACCTGATGCTTATCGCCTAGACAACAAAGAATGGTCACACCATGTGTACGAGAGGCGCTTCAGAACAATCCCATCATAAAAACAAAATACTTGCATTTATATCTAGATGTCCCAAAACACTTCTCAGCCAACGAAGCACTTTTGAAATGTAGTCACTGTTGTAATGGATGGAGCGCAGCAGCCAATTTGCACACAGCAAGCTCTCACAAATTGCAAACTGATAACAACCAGGCAATTATATTTTAGTGATGTTGGTTGAGGGATAAATATTCCTTGAGGACACCAGGGAGAACTCTCCTGCTGTTCTTTAACATAGTGGCTTTGGGGTTTTTACATCCACTTGAGTGGGCAGTCAGGGCCTCAGTTTTACCGCCTCATTTGGAAGCGAGGAGAGGCAAGGAGAGAAAAATTAAATCACATAAGCCTAAAGATGATTGCTTCCGATATTAGTGGACAAATGCGTCACACTATTGTACTTTGCAGAGGTGATAACCTATTTCAAATAGATTATCTAATGCCTGCATTAAAATAACCAAGAGAAAGGAACGCTGTGGATACTCAGAGTCAACAACAGCAACAGAAATATCTAGCCTTAGATAAAGAGCTAAATACAAAAAAAAACATTCAGCGATTCCATTGCAGGACTTGCTCCTAAACCAGAAAGCAAATAGAGGGGAACTGTAGCACAGTGGTTATGTTACTGGACTAGTAACTTCAGATTACTGCACTTAATGAACTGGAGTCAAATCCCACCAGGGGCTTTAACTTCAGCTAATTAAATAAATATGGAATGAAAAGCTGGCATCAGAAGTGGTAACCAGATTGTCATAAAAATCCATCAAGCTTATTAATGTCCTTTAGGGAAGGAAATTGGCCATCCTTACCCAGTCTGGCCTATGTGTGACTCCAGACCCATAGCAATGTGGCTGACTCTTAACTGCCCTCTGAAATAGCCTAGCAAATTAGTCATTTGTATTCAAGAAAGTGACTTAGCACCACCTTCTGAGGGGCAAATAGGGACGGGTGATAAATGCTGGCCTTGCCAGTGACATAATTGCCTGGTTGTTTGTGGAATCTTGCCTGTGAATGATTTTTTTTTTAAAAAAAGCGATATATATAAACAGCCATAAAAAAGTACATTTTGGAGCATGGGTGAGTTAGGGTTAATTCTCAACCAGTTCAATAAAAGCTGCTGAAGCTTTGCGAATGTGTTAAGGCAATAAAACAAGAGTTACTGGATAATGAAAGACAAATTCAGGTCTGAGGTTAGCAAATTCTTCCAGGCACAAAGACACTGATTAACACGTGGGAGAGATTTCCAGTTTGTTGGGGACAGGAACAAAAATGGCCTTGGAATAATTTTAAAAACAGCTGGGTGTTGTAAGGGGGGAGGGATTCGTTCTTTCAAGATGTGCTAGAATGATTAACACGTCACTCTTTGTTGGGACCTTTAATGAGAATCTGTAACAAGAGAGCTGTGTCCGTACGTTAAGACAAATTCCTGAATGTTTCGCATTCTGTTAGTCAGAGATAAACCCAGTTGGAAAAGGATACCGCATCAAAAAACCTCCACAATATTAGAACATAAATCTTTAAGCTACTTAGATTCCAACAGTGAGGAACCATGTCCTGATTTTAAAGAGTAGGGCGGTCTTGAACCATCCTGCAACAGGGATATTTCAGACACCTGCTTAAAACAGATCATTTGTCAACCTTTTGTGTCTGACTTGTGTCTCTGTTGCATTGGCGGAGTGCAAACTCAGGATATCAGGTTTCCAATGTCAGCACAGCTGACAGAAAACAAAAGTTATTCTATCTTCACTTATTTATTCATACTTATATCTTCACTCATAATACCACAAATGTAGGTCGCTGTTTGGCGGGGGGAGGTATTGCAAGTAGGCGAGATTACTTTGTAAGTTGTTGTGATCTGGAACACACTGCCTGAAAGGGCGGTAGAAGCAGATTCAGTAGTAACTTTCAAAAGGGAATTGGATAAATACTTGAAAAGGAGAAATTTGCAGGGGAGTGAGACTAATTGGGCATTTCTTTCAAAGAACCAGCAAAGGTACATTGGGCCAAATGGCCCCCTTTTGTGGTGCATGGGTCTATGAGTCTTTGTGGTGGATGGCACTTCAGATGCCCCTCCTCTCCAGTCTAATTACAGTCTCCTGTTTAAACTGAACTTTCCAGACCAGTCCTCTATCTCCAGTTCCCAATCTTTTCCTTCCTCCTTTCTGGTTCTTGGACTCACGCAGCGTGCTTGATGTGGGAGCATTAAGCCACTTTCATGGGTAGGCATCATATCCATTGCTAGAATGGATCATCTTCATGCCCCTTAACTTAGACTTTACCCCCACCCTTTAGCTCAAAACTTTTTTGTGCTCTATTTTGCCAGCAGTGCAAGTTGAATGGTGGAGCAAACTCGAAGGGCTGAATTGAGAATTAAGGAGAAACTTCCTTATCCAGAGGGAGGTGAGAATGGGGAACTCGTTACCACAGGGAGGTGAATAGTATAGATTTAGTCAGTAATCGACTGATTACTAGATTACTACTACTAGTAGTAATTACTACTAGTAGTAATCTCCTAAATCCTATGTTCCCATGCAGGATAGAATAGAGAAGTGGAGGTAAGAAACCCTAAAACATTTAATTGCTCTGATGGAACACAGGAGGAGTCCACTCAGCCCCTCTAGCCTGTTCAGCCATTCAATTTGATCATGATCAATCTGTATCTTACCCACCTTGATAATGTAGCATTTAATACCCTTTCCCAACAAAAATTTACCAATCTAAGTTTTGAAATTCTCAAATGACCTCTAGCCTCAGCAGCTTTTTGGGGGAGAGAGTTCCAGAATACCACTCCCCCTTGTGTGAAAAAGTGCTTCCTGACATCACCCCTGAATGGCCTGGCTCTCATTACGTCCACAAGTTCTGGACTCCCCCCCACCAGAGGAAATAATTTCTCTCCATCAACTCAATCAACTCCTTTCCTCATCTTAAGCACCTCAAATAGGCCACCCCTTTATGAAAGAATCATTGACTCTTTCTGGATGGGGCTGAATAGCCTTGCTCATTTATATTACCATGCCATCTATATTTTTATATAGGGATAGATAACTGCGCAAAATGTTTATCAAAGTGTTTTTTATGGGGTTGTTGCTTACGCATTAGAAGGTTTGGCTACTATAACGTTGAGCCATCCAGAACTCATGTACTACACCAGGTGTGCTATCAAATATATTGAACAAAATTTTCCTTGCCCCATGATAGCAGGTTCGGAGATGGGGGAGCCGAAAAATAGGGGGAAGCAGCATTGGGTATAGCTCCGCCATGCACTCCCACTTCAATTCCTAGACACTCCAAGGGAATCCTGTAAGGTTGGCAACCCTAAGCCAAAACACACAAGGTGGACAGGACAGTAGATTGTTTCTTGGCCATGGAATGAATTTTAACTTGATACGTCAGCACGGTAAACTGATTCAGTTTGCCGCACTCTCAGTACTAAGTCTGCAGGCTATGTCTCCAACAGTTACAGCAGGGGATTGAGGTCATATTCCAGCCTGTCCGTACTTAGGAAACGTTGCATTTCCCCAAATGTTTCAGGTGGATTGTTACATAGAATTTACAGCACAGAAACAGGTCCTTTGACCCACCAGATCTATGCTGGTGGTTATTCTCCGTATGAGTTTCCTCAGATCATATTTCATCTCACCCTATCAACATATCCCTCTTCTCAATCATATGTTTATCGATTTACTCCTGAAATATATCTATTCTGTTCACCTCCCTGTGGTAACGAGTTCCCCATTCTCACCTCTCTCTGGATAAGGAAGTTTCTCCTTAATTCTCAATTGGATTTATTAGTAACTATCTTAAATTAATGCTCGATAGTTTTGGTCTCCCCCATGAGTGGAAACTTCTCTATTTCTTTACATTGAGCATTTATTCTGGTAGCTCCTGTGGAAGTCCCATGTACTATGACACTCCTTGAACAGCAATAGCAAATTCTCCCAGAATCCTGGCTAACATTCCTCCCCAGCCAATATCTCCAATCTTCATTGATCTCATTGCTGTTTGTGGGATCGTGCTGTTTGCAAAATATTTTCCATCAAATAACAGCCACTGCACGTCAAACAGTGATGTATTTTGCATGACATGCTTTGAGATGCAGTAAGCCACACAATACATGTCTTTCATCATTTTACCTCACTTCATGCCTTCAGTTTGAACATCTCCCTATACAAAACTGGCTGTATATACTGGCTGTATACCACAACTCACAGCCAGAATGGAGATGACTGAGCAATTCCCCCATCAATCACGCTTGCAGGCTGCACCACCATAAGTAACTGCGATTGATTTTATGCGCAATATGTATTGTGTAACTACCCTCCACTGACTGCATTTTGTTGAAGAAATAATCCTGCTTTTACTGGGAGACATCACTGTAGTTTCAGTTATGAGCTCTGTTTGTTGTATTTTGTATATACTCTTTTTAATTTTTTTTGGTTGTTATGCATTGGGCACTATTTACATAAAATGTGTAGACTGTTTGCTTTAGTGCGCTGTTTAGATTGATTTGGTAGACTGCCGTAGTGCACTGTTAAGGTAGACTTGATAGGCTGCTGGCTGTAGTGTATTGTTTAAATAGACTCTGTAGACTGCTTGCTGCAGCATGTTGTTTAAGTAAACTCTGCTTGCTCAGTAAATAAACTTTGTTTAGTGTAAAATTTGCTGTTTGCAATGAGTCCTACTGTAAAACCATCCCCAACTGATGGGTTGACACAGCAGTGTCAATAGACACTCTGTACAAAACTACAGTCACACAAACACCATCCATTCCCTTTGGTGATAGAATAACTTACTTGTTGATATCCCTCATCATCCAAGATCTGCAAGCTTAACTTTTGAACTCCAGCCTTACACTGCTAATTACTTGAACAAGAACTCCAAGCCACCTATCCTGATCTTACAACTGAAGCCCATGTTTTAATGTATTCCACTAATGAAGGCAGCACAGTAAGCACACGGAGTCTTAGAACAAGACAGAAGGTTAAAAGTAGTCATGTCACTTTCAGGGTTTTGTACAGTGACCTTCAAAACAAGTTACTATCACAAACTCTTCCATGAATTTTAAGTATTCGCCCACTTAGTTTGCTCACAAATCAATCTGTCTACACTACAGTTGACGGTTTACTCTACTGACTTACTTTCTCTTAACTCAGGAGCCCCCCAATATTCTGCCCTTTCTCCAATTTTGCTCTTTCTCATGGGATAGAATTATAGACTCATACAGCATAGAAGGAAGCCATTCAGCCCATCATGCCTGTACCAGCTCTTTGAAAGATCTACCCAATTAATCCCACTGCCCTGCTCTTTCACTATCACCCTGCAAATATTTCCTTTACAAGTACATAGCCAATTTCCTTTTTAAAGTTATTACTGAACCTGCATTCCAAATGATACAGCTCCCTGAGCAAAATCATTTCTCCTCATTCTTCCCTAGCTTTTTTTGTCAATTATTTTAAATCTGTCTCCACTGGTTACCAACACCATGTCACATAGGTATGCTTTTCCCTTCATTATCCATTTCTAACAATTCTTTTACTGATGCTTTCACTCTACATTCATCAACTCCCTAAAGATCACATAACATCCACAATAACAGTGATTGCACTTCTATCAGCACATCCAGTCTTCCTACACTAAATTATTAATCTTTATTTCCTCCATGTCCATTATCTTCCAATCTCCACTTCTTCCAGTCTCTTGTGAGTCTAAACCAAGAGTAGCATTGCTTAACTCTGATGCTTCTACCCAAAATTTCTCTTTATCCATTTACAACTTGTTGTTATAACTCATTGATCATTCGCTGAGTGAAGGAAGAAACAGAGCCAGTCTTTCCTTAACTCTTCATCAGAACTTCATACGGACTCGAAACATTAACTGTGTTCCTCTCCGCAGATGCTGTCAGACCTGCTGAGTTTTTTCCAGCTATTTTTGTTTCTGTTTCAGATTTCCAGCATCCGCGCTATCTTGCTTTTTCCTTAAAACAGGTTCATTCACAAAGCACAGACTCCCTCACACAGGTGGAAACAAGTTCTTATATATACTTAAGAATAGTGCCCTAACCTTTCCCCAAATAATAACAGCTGCTCTCATGTACAACTAGAGCAAGCACTTCATTGTGACAGGGTTGCACATGCACATGCACATAGGAGGCCATGGTGTAGTGGTATTGTTGCTGAACTAGTATTCCAGAGACCCAGTGTAATACTCAGGGGACCAGGGTTTGAACCCTGCCATGGCAGATGGTGGAATTTGAATTCAATAAAAATCTGGAATTAAAAATCTAATGATGACCATGAATTGATTGTTGTAAAAATCCATCTGGTTCATGAATGTCCTTTTGGGGAGGAAATCTGCTGTCCTTACCTGGTCTGGTCTACATGTGACTCCACAGCAATGTGGTTGACCCTTAAATGCCCCTGAACAAGGGCAACTAGGGATGGGCAATAAATGCTGGCCCAGCCAGCAAAGTCCACATCCTGTGAAAGAATAAAAAAACATTCACTCTACTTTCCCTCCTCTAACCTCTAATGCCCCTCCTTTTCCATTACTAAAGTTTCCTCCATCAAGTTTGGTTTCCATGTTCATGTGCTGCCTTTTTCCTCAACAACCCTCAACTCCCTAAATAGATCAAACGTTAGCCAGAATGTTATCTCCAAGATTAGGTTATGAGGGGAGATTACATAAACTGGACTCATACTCCCTGGAATATAGAGTGTTAAGAGGGGATCTGTTTGAGGCTTTTAGGAATTTGAAAGGAATTGACAGGTAGAAAGTTAACATACAGACCAGTCTTGATCCCATTTAATGGTGGAATAGACTCACGGGGCTGAATGGCTCCCTCTTGTTCCTATATGCCTCTGGTCAAGGCTAGAATGTTGCCCTCACATCTGAGGACTTTGTTTCTCTGTCAGTCCCTGTGCACTCCTGTGCCAGATATATACATACACACACACACACAAGCAGGGAAGTCATTAAACGTGAGAACTAAAACTCAAGATTTCTGATGTCCAGTCTTGTTAGGCATTAACAACATAAAACTATATGCTGTCAAACATTCTGGTGCATAAATCTATAGAAAGCTAGGCTTTAATTATACTTAAATAAACAAAAGCAATGCCACAGAAATTAGATAAAGATGTTATAGGTGGAATTAAGCTATGGAGAGATTAAGTTCCACCATTTACTAATTTTTTTAAGACTCTAAATGTCATTTTATGCAGCTTACATCAATATATTAATCATTTTAAAAATCAATATTTTAATGCCATCTTTTGGAAACTCTTCCAAAGTAGATTATAGTTAACGGGGCTCTAATTGCTTGAATTGTTCTAATTTCCAAGTTTGAAACAGCTATGTTCTATTGCAGCATTGCTATGTTTGTTTCTCAGGGCAGAGTCGTCCCAGATTTTGCACTAATTGCGGTAGCAGGCAGATAAACCAGCCGGCCGCAAAGGCAGCTTCTCACGCCGTTATGTCCCAATCCCATTATATTAATCATGCATTCCCTGGGAAACACGCCATTTTGATGGCGGTCAGGCTCTCGTTCACCCACCACGCCATCACCTCGCCGCTTCCTCACGCCGGGCGCCATATTTAAAGTGCAGCCACGCGCACACCTCTCAGTGCTTCCAGCCCACATCTGCTTCACGGAAGACATGGCCCCGAAAGGCAAAAAGACTGCAGCCCCCGCTGCAGGTGCAATGATGTGTCCCTCGAGCGCCTTTTGGACACAGTGGAGGACCGCTGCAATGTCTTCTACCATCATTCTGGCCGCAGGATGGGCAGCAATATCACTAATCCAGCTTGGGAGGCGATGGCAGAGGTGGTCAGTGCCAACGCCCTGCAAAAGAGAACAGCCACCCAGTGTCGAAAGAGGATGAATGATCTCCTCTGTTCCGCCAGGGTAAGCCACTCTTCTCATCACTCCCAACCTCACACATTCACAAACCCATCACACATCCACAGGGCCCTCACTCACTGCTGGTCCAAGGGACATCAACATTCACTCTCTCTCACACATTTTCATTGTCCTCATCTCATCCATGGGACCACTCACCACCTCACACAGGCCAGGCACACCTGGCCTGGCAGGCATCCTGCTTACACTCTCTCCATCTCTATTCCTGCAGGACAAGCTGACACACAACAAGTGGGAGAGGCTGCAGACAGGTGGCAGATTGCCCGAAATAAAGGTCCTCACAGACTTTGAAAACAGAGCCATTCAGCTGGCTGGCGATGACCGGGACCGGTCCTGCGCTAACAGTGAGGTCCGCGCTGCTCTACCAAGTGAGGATCCAGCAGTGCAACATCCATCAGACAACCATGCTGTGAGGGATGTGTCCTGTTTCACAAACCACTGCCATACACTAATTATCTCCCCTTGCTTTCACAGACACATCTGGGAAATCGCCGACAAAGTCCATGACCCAGGGCCTCCAATCAAGCCCCGAAGAAACCTCTGAAGAGAAATCTGAAGGCACCCTCCCTGAAGTCCCATCACAGCGCTCACCCACACCCTCCAGCAACTCAGAGACACACACCTCGGTGGGACCTAGCTTTAGAGTAGCCTCGGAATCACAATGTGGTGAGCATAGTGCACTGTCTGATCCACAGCAGGTGGAGGCAGGGACTTCCCAGGTCCCTGGCACTCGGAGGACTGCTGGAGGCCAGAACGTTGCTGAGTCCAAGTCAGATGACGAGCTTCTGGACTCGGTCATGTCACAGTTGCTGAAGCTGCTAAGGCAAGCTCGGGAGCATCGGGAAGGGATGTCCACTGCACTCCTCAGATTGCAATGCACAGTGGAGGGATCCGTCCACCTTCAGGCTGAGGTGATAGCGTCTGAATGCCAATGCACTGAGGTCAACACTGGTAGGATGGCAGTCGCCATGGAGACCTTGGCCCAGGACATTGATCCTGCACTGCTGCACGGGCTGAACTCCATCGCTGATGCCATAGTTGGTCTCCAACAGTGTGTATGTGAGGCGGGTGTGGGGCAGACTGATCTCACTCCAGCTTCCCCTTCTCCTGAAGGAGTCAGCCAGGCGCGCTCAGACACCCATAGGGAGGAGGATCATCACACTCCAGGGCCATCCACCCAGGTGACTCTGGGAGTGTCCGTTCCATCCGAATTCCCTCTTCCTGTGACCTCAGCAGCTCCAGCTCCACAGGCCGAAGAGGGTGCCACTGCCACACAGCTGGACCCCGAAAGCAGGCCGGGCCCCTCCAAGTCTTGGCCCTCTAGAGGACACCCACTAAGAGGACACAGACAGGGCGTAGCAGTCAGCAGGCTGCCTCCATCTCAGCTGTGGATGTCCAGTGAGCACCAAGACATAGCGGCAGGGTTAGAAAGGTTAAGAAGATGTAGTTGCACAGCCTGGACCTGGTGTTAATCACTTGTACATTATGTTTATTATTGTAAATAAACTCCCAAGAATGTCTCCCTGCCTGTGGCTCCTTGTTCTGATGAGCAGTGTCCGTGTCACTCCCTGGAAACCGTGCGCACACCTGCAGGATGCATTTCTGGTGGTCGCACACCAGCTGCACATTCTGCCTTTGTGGTTGATGTAGTTCCACGTGTGTAGCGATGGAGATCTGAGCACCACGTGAGTGCAGGCGATCGCACCCTGAACCTGTGAGAATCCTGGAATCTGGACAAATCCAATCACTCTTGCATCCTGGCTGTCCCGGTCCCGGGCGCAATGCACAAAGTTGTGTGCCCTCGTGAAGATGGGATCCATGACCTCATGGTTGCATTTGTGGGTGGCGGCTTGTGAGATCCCACAGGGGTCACTTGTGGAACCCTGAAAGGAGCCACTGGCATAGAAATTGAGTGCCACAGTCACTTTAACGGCCACTGGCAGTGGATGCCCTCACCAAGTGAAACTCACCAAGGCTCCTTTGGCAGCACCTTCCAAACCCACGACCACTGCCATCTAGCAGGACAAGGGCAGCAGACACATGGGAACACCACCACCTGGAAGTTCCCCTCCAAACCACTCACCATCCTGACTTGGAAATATATTGCCGTTCCTTCATCATCACTGAGTCAAAATCCTGGAACTCCCTCCCTAACAGCACTGTGGGTGTACCTACACCACATGGACTGCAGCGGTTCGAGAAGGCAGCTCACCACCACCTTTTCAAGGGCAACTAGGGTGGGCAATAAATGCTGGCCTAGCCAGCGAAGCCCACATCCCATAGATAAATTTTTTAAAATGTCCCCGTGGCGCCAAATCCTGAAGTAGCTGGCAGATGTGACCGATCAGTTCCCTAGGCATGTGCAGTCTTCAGTGACACTGGTTCTTGGTCTAGCTAGGCACCGACCAGTGATAGCTCGCTGTGGCTCTTCGATGGCATGTGTGGGCACCCCACCTGTCCCTTCTTCCAGAGGGTGCTGCTCCTCCCTCTGCACAGCCAGGCACCTCAGTCACTTTCTTCTCTGTCGTCTTTGCTCTCTGTACACCGCGAGGCATACAGCTAGGTCACCAGGCTCCGTAATCCTGATGTACTCCTCCTGCAGGATGAAAGAGAGACACGTGGGTTTGCATGGGTGTACTAAGGACCTGTCCTGGCTAAGTCTGAAGGTCCCTTAATGCAACCCAGAGAGTGCTGGCCACCACTTGGATGGCCAGAGTTTAGTGCACTGCATGGCTGCCCAAAACCCCGTCCACCACCGCCCCACTCCACCTGGCCGATTGGCGGCAGCTTTGCCCACTGGACTGCATGCTGTGCTCTCAGCTCAGGCACAGGCATTCTCCTAACCTGCGCTGCAAGACTGCCCTGTTAGCTTGAACCATGAGGGATACTGGTCCAAACTGGGCTGATGACATTGCAAGGGGCTGTGAGCACCTCCAGCAGTGACTGCTCCATGTCCAGCTTTAGCAAGGAGATTGTACAACGTGCCCAGTCGTCCAAATGTTTTGCCGTCCACTAAAACACTCATTCGTTTGCTGTCTGTGCCTGAGGGGTTTAAAACTCTGGGGCACTTGGTGGCATTTGATGCCTCTGCATTGCTTGAGTGGGCAGATAAGCTAGAGGCCCGACTCCAATCACATCATTGCGGCTGCATCTGAACTGCATCAGCTGCAGAGGAATGGTCACTTGACACAAGGTTTCCCTAATGCACGGCCGCTTCCCTCCCCCTCCACCCGCACGTGCTTGTGCACTACCCTCAACCGTAGGGCAGCTCTTGCCCCCCCTCCCAACGCGCCTCAACCTTGAAGTCCAACAGGCAACCCTCGTGAGCGTTCCACAACATTACTGAGCACTCACCTCCTAGTTCCCCTTAAAGTGGAGCCTGCCAAGTGCCTTTTATATGCTGCTGTGAAACATGTCAGCGTGAAATCACAACAACGTGGGCGGACGATCCAGCGAGAGGTCAACGGGGTCGGGGGGCGGGGGAGGATTCTGGAGGGCTGGCCTTATAGTGATATGCAAATGTATTACAATGAGGTTCCTGACGTCCGATGGTGGGAAACACAGCCTGCCGCTGACGGGCAGAGTGGACGATTGCAAACTGGTTTCATGATAACGTGAAGTTGATTTTTGTCCTTTACGCCATATGGAAAATTCCGCCCTTAGACTTTGAATGATAAACAGTGACCGAGCCAGCCAGTAATAATTTTAATATCCATTAGTAAAATGTCACACTCACCTCAAAGGATAAAAATTTATTAAAGCTAGTTAAATGTCCAGGGCTCAAGTCTACAAAGCGGTAGATAGATCGGTAATTTACCATAGACCATGAAGGAAAGAGACAATGGGTTATATAGATGAGGGACACCACTCTGCATCAAGGATGGGGCAGACATGGAGGCAGGTCCCAAGTCCACCTCAGCCAGAGCAAGAATTCAACCAGCACTGTTCTGAACCACATGCTAACCACCTAGCCAGCTGAACTAATCAGCCCCTCTCACAAAGCCGTAGCTAACTACAAATATACTTGAGACTCTAAACATAATGGAAATAGTTAAAAGCAAAAAACTGCGGATGCTGGAAATCCAAAACAAAAGTAAAAATACCTGGAAAAACTCAGCAGGTCTGACAACATCTGCGGAGAGGAACACAGTTAACGTTTCGAGTCCGTATGACTCTTCAAAAGAACTAAGGAAAAATAGAAAAGAAGTGAAATATAAGCTGGTTTAATGGGGGGATGGGACAAGTAGAGCTGGATAGAGGGCCAGTGATAGGTGGAGATAGCCAAAAGATGTCACAGACAAAAGGGCAAAGAGGTGTTGAAGCTGGTGATATTATCTAAGGAATGTACTAATAGGTGACATTAAGGGTAGAAAGCAGGACGAGCAAGGTACAGATAGCCCTAGTGGGGGTGGGGTGTGGGGAAGGGATCGAAATAGGCTAAAAGGTAGAGATAAAACAATGGATGGAAATACATTTAAAAATAATGGAAATAGGTGGGAAAAGAAAAATCTATATAAATTATTGGAAAAAAGGGGGATCGGAAAGGGGGTGGGGATGGAGGACAGAGTTCATGACCTAAAATTGTTGAACTCAATATTCAGTCCGGAAGGCTGTAAAGTGCCTAGTTGGAAGATGAGATGCTGTTCCTCCAGTTTGTGTTGAGCTTCACTGGAACAATGCAGCAGGCCAAGGACGGACATGTGGGCATGAGAGCAGGGTGGAGTGTTGAAATGGCAAGCAACAGGGAGGTCTGGGTCACGCTTGCGGACAGACCGAAGGTGTTCCGCAAAGCAGTCACCCAGTCTGCGTTTGGTCTCTCCAATGTAGAGGAAACCGCATTGGGAGCAGCGAATGCAGTAGACTAAATAGAGGGAAGTGCAAATGAAATGCTGCTTCACTTGAAAGGAGTGTTTGGGCCCTTGGACGGTGAGGAGAGGGGAAGTAAAGGGGCAGGGGTTGCAGCTTCTGAGGTTGCATGGGAAGGTACCATGGGAGGGTGTTGAGGTGTAGGGGGTGATGGAGGAGTGGACCAGGGTGTCCCGGAGGGAATGATCCCTGCGGAATGCCGCCAAGGCGGGTGAAGGGAAGATGTGTTTGGTGGTGGCATCATGCTGGAGTTGGCGGAAATAGCGGAGGATGATCCTTTGAATGCGGAGGCTGGTGGGGTGATAAGTGAGGACAAGGGGGACACTATCATGGTTCTGGGAGGGAGAGGAAGGTTTGAGGGCAGATGCGCGGGAGATGGGCCAGACACAGTTGAGGGCCCTGTCAACCATCGTGAGTGGAAAACCTCGGTTAAGGAAGAAGGAAGACATGTCAGAGGAACTGTTTTTGAAAGTGGCATCATCAGAACAGATGCGACGGAGGCGAAGGAACTGAGAGAATGGGATGGAGTCCTTACAGGAAGCGGGGTGTGAGGAGCTGTAGTCGAGGTAGCTGTGAGAGTCGGTAGTCTTGTAATGAATATTGGTGGACAGTCTATCACCAGAAATTGAGACAGAGAGGTCAAGGAAGGGAAGGGAAGTGTCAGAGATGGACCATATGAAAATGATGGAGGGGTGGAAATTGGAAGCAAAATTAATAAATTTTTCCAGGTCCAGATGAGAGCGTGAAGCAACACCAAAGCAGTCATCGATGTACCGGAGAAAGAGTTGTGGGAGGGGGCCGGAGTAGGACTGGAACAAGGAATGTTCCACATACCCCATAAAGAGACAGGCATAACTGGGGCCCATGCGGGTTCCTATAGCCACACCTTTTATTTGGAGGAAATGAGAGGAGTTTAAGGAGAAAGTGTTCAGTGAGAGAACAAGTTCAGCTAGACGGAGGAGAGTAGTGGTGGATGGGGATTGTTCGGGCCTCTGTTCGAGGAAAAAGCGGAGAGCCTTCAGACCATCCCAGTGGGGGATGGAGGTGTAGAGGGATTGGACGTCCATGGTGAAGAGGAGGCAGTTGGGGCCAGGGAACTGGAAATTGTTGATATGATGTAGGGTGTCAGAGGAATCACGGATGTAGGTGGGAAGGGACTAGACAAGGGGAGAGAGAATGAAGTCAAGATAGCAAGAAATGAGTTCCGTGGGGCAGGAATAGGCTGACACGATTGGCCTGCTGGGGCAGTCCTGTTTGTGGAATTTGGGTAGGAGGTAGAAGCGGGTCGTCCGAGGTTGGGAGACTATGAGGTTGGAAGCTGTGGAAGGAAGATCTCCAGAGGAGATGAGGTCAGTAACAGTCCTGGAAACAATAGCTTGATGTTCAGTGGTGGGGTCATGGTCCAGGGGGAGGTAGGAGGAAGTGTCTGCGAGTTGACGCTCAGCCTCTGCGAGGTAGAGGTCAGTGTGCCAGACAACAACAGCACCACTTTTGTCAGCAGGTTTGATGACAATGTCAGGGTTGGACCTAAGAGAACGGAGTGCAGCAAGTTCAGAGAGAGACAGGTTAGAGTGGTTGAGAGGAGCAGAGAAATTGAGACGACTGATGTCACGCCGACAGTTCTCAATGAAAAGATCAAGAGAAGGTAAGAATCCAGAGGGAGGGGTCCAGGTGGAGGGAGAATATTGGAGGCGGGTAAAAGGATCCGTTGAACGGTGAGAGGACTCCTGCCCAAAGAAGTGAGCATGGAGACGAAGGCGGCGGAAGAAGAGTTCAGCATCGTGCCGAGCCCGAAATTCATTGAGATGAGATAATTAAAGTAGTTCCCATCTCTACCTCACAGACCCACACATTTCATTTAAAAAGGGAGGGAGACATAAAGTAGGAAACAATAGGCCAGTTAGCTTAACATTTGTCATAGGAAAATGTTAGAAGCTGTTATTTAATACATAATAGCAGTGTACTTGGATAAATTCAACGTAACCAGGCAGAGTCAACATGGCTTTGTGAGAGGGAAATCATGGAGTCTGGAGTTCTTTGAAGAAGTAACATGTGCTGTGGATAAAGGGGAACTGGTGGATGTACTGTACTTAGATTTCCAGAAGGCATTTGATAAGGTGCCACATCAAATGTTATTGTGGAAAATGAAAGCTTATGGTGTAGGGGATAATATATTGGCATGGATAGATATTGGCTAGCTAACAGGAAACAGGAAAGTAAATTTTGAAGAGGGCATATGGAACTTTCAAAATGATATAGATAGGTTAAGTGAGTGTGCAAAGATCTGGCAAATGGAGTATAATGTGGGAAATGTGAAATTGTCCATTTTGGCAGGAAGAATAAAAAGAAGCATATTATCTAAATGGTGAGTGATTGAAGAGCTCTGAGGCATAGAGGGATCTCGGTGTCCTAGTCCATGAATTGTAAAAGTTTATGCAGGTCCAGCAAGTAATTAGGAAAGCTAATAGAATGTTATCATTTATTGCGAGGGGAATTTAATACGAAAGTAGAGAGATTATGCTTCAGTTATACAGGGCATTGATAAGGCCACATCTGGAGTATTGTGTACAGTATTGGTCTCCTAATTTAAGGAAGGATGTAAATGCATTGGAAGCAGTTCAGAGAAGGTTTACTAGATTGATACCTGGAATGTGTGGGTTGTCTTATTAGGAAAGGTTGGACAGGATAGATTTGTATCCACTGGAGTTTAGAAGAGTAAGAGGTGACTTGATTGAAACATATAAGATCCTGAGGGGTCTTGACAGGGTGGATGTGGAGAGGATGTTTTCTCTTGTGGGAGGATCTAGAACTAGGGGTCACTGTTTAAAAATAAGGGGTCGCTCATTTAAGACAGAGATGAAGAGACATTTTTTCTCTGAGGGTTGTGTGTCTTTGGAACTCTCTTCCTTAAAAGGCAATGGAACCAGAGTCTTTGAATATTGTTAAGGCAGAGCTAGATAGATTCTTGATTAACAAGGAGGTGAAAGGTTATCAAAGGTAGGCAGGAATGTGGGATTGAGGTTACAACCAGATCAGCCATGATCTTACTGAATAGCAGAGCAGGCTTGAGAGGCCAAGTAGTCTACTCCTGCTCCTAATTCATATGTTTGCATTTATGCACAGATGGATGGAAAAACCCTAGATGTACAAACCTGTGGTACAAAGTGCTCAAAAATGGAATCGGCAGCAATTTTACTGAAGTCTGGGCAGACAGGAAAGAGTTAATGTGAACAATCAAGACACAACTGCAAGAACAAGGAACTTTCACATCAGGTATGGTAAACTTAGGTTGCCATCAATAGGTCCTGGCAACGGGTGGTCAAGGTGGTTGTTTGACCCAAGTGTCTGCTTCCCTCCTGCAGTTACATTCACACCCAGGTGTCCCTAGACAGGGAGCATGTGGTGTCCACCGGTACACTTGAGGTCTTCATGCACCAGAGAGACTAAAGTGCATCATCACCCCCAGGATTGCCATTTTAATTTGACTTGTTAAGTTTCCTTTAAAGTTTTGGAGTTTCTTTGTTACATTTTATCAGTGGTGCCCCTTTAAGAAGGGGGCAGTTATTACCTCTTTTAATTGACAAAAACCTCTGATTGATTTACATAAAAGATGTTGCCAAGGCCACTAATATAACTAGTATAACATGAACTTGCAATTATCTCCCCAACTCTGAAACCTCCTCCGACCCTACAACCTCCTGAGATCTCTGCATTCTCCAATTCTGGCCTCTTGCCTTCTCCCATTTCCACCATCCCACCATTGACGGCTGTGCTTTCAACTGCCTGGGCTTCAAGCCCTGGAATTGCCCCCCCCTAAATCTCTCATCTCTCTTTCACCTTTAAGACCCCCTCTATGAAGCACCTTGGGTATTTTATTGTGTTAAAGGTGCTATAAAAATGCAATTTGTTGTGGTTACCCCATTTGAAAGAGGATTTTAAAAACTCTGAGGGGGTGAAATTGGTCGTCACCGAACAGGGCTCGTTGGAGGATAAGGGAATGTGGCACGGTGTGTAAAACAGGCTGCCATTACACTCGGAGCTAACTTTGTTCGACTGCTTGGCAAAGATCAATTTTATCCCCTCAATATTTAACGGGGTATTGTGCATTAGCGAGGGTTCAGAAAAGGGGCAAGGCTGACAGCAGGAATTATGACTTTCTTATGAAGAAATTAGAATCATAGAACCATGACATTAGAGAATCATACAGCACAGCAGGAGGCCCTTCAGCCCCTTGTGCCTGTGGCAGATCTTTGAAGGAGATATTCAATTAGTCCCACACCCCCGTTCCTTCCACATAGCCCCTGCAAATTTTGGCTTTTATCCAATTCCCTTTTGAAAGTTACTATTGAATCTGCTTTCATTGTCCTTTCAGACAATGCATTGTGTAAATAAGAAGATCTCATTTCTTTACTAGAACTTTTGCCTTAAATCTGTGTCCACTGGTTGCCGATTCCCCTCTCAGTGGAAAGGGTCTCTCCCTGTCCACTCTGTCTAAACCCCCTCGTTATTTTAAATGTTCAGAATTCTTGCAAAACTGAGCTTGTTTCGTTGGAGAAACGAGAACTGAAAGGAGAGGTGATTCAGGTATTTTCAAGTTGAGAGGCATAGATAATGTGAGAATGATGTGAAAAACGTAAAACTACCCTTGCAGATTTGCAACGATCAAAAATTAACACATTTCAAACAAAACTAGAGATTGGATAATCTGTTGCTTAAAAACATGTGGCAAACAAGGAGAAGAATTCATAAAAATAGATAGATCCTTTAAAAGGAAGTCACATGTATATTTGGTTAAGAATAGGGGTTGAAGGTTAGAAGAATAAGTTTAGACAAAGATGATCAAATGATTTTGGAATATAATAGTCACTGCATGTTATGACCTTGAGAAATGTCGTCCGTGGAATGCAACTGGTCAGGGTTGAATAATCTTGGTTGTGATGTCAGGCACATATTCCAGTGTTTTGCTCAACTGTCTCCGAAGATATTATTAAAGCTTCAGTCTCGAAAATGTTGACTCTGTGTGTTTACCTCCATCAGGATTGACTGCTTGCAGTCTGGATATATTCCTGGCTTCCTGCACTAGTCATTTAAAAGGGAATGTTTTTGATGTGCATATTGACTTCAATGGAAGAAACAACTTGGGCAGGTTGTGAGTTTTACTATCGCCCAGTTTACACTCCTGCCTAAAATTAATTTCACTTGCTAATATTACAATAATGAAGCTACACACATCTCAGAATTAGTTTCAGCATTTTAGTATTAATCTTATCATTGAATGATACAGCACAGAAGGAGGTAATTCGGCCCATCATGTCTTGCAGCCTCTTTGAAAGAGTTGTCCAATTAATCCCACTCTCCTGTTCTTTCTCCATAGCTCTACAATTTTCTTCCCTTCAAGCATTTATCCAATTTCCTTTTGAAAGTTCCTATTGAATCTGCTTCCACTGCCCTTTCTGGCAGCGCATTCCAGATCACAACAACTCACTGCGTAAATAACATTCTCCTGAAATCCCATCTGGTTTTTTTGCCAGTTAATTCTTAATCTTAATTTTGTGTCTTCTGGTTATTGACTCTCCTGCCATTGCAAACAATTTCTCCTTATTTACTCTATCAAAACCCTATGTGACTTTGAACGCCACCATCAAATCTCCCTCGACCTCCTCTGCTCAATGGAGAACAAGCCTGTGCAGTGTAGTATAACATCACATTTGCAATCAATGTCAATACATGTAGGCGTATAAGGGCACTGCAGTAGTCAAGATTCACAGACATTACTAGCATTTCCATTAAACAGGAGGTTTGCATTAAATCACCAGAATAAAATCAGCATTTTTAAAATCCCAATCTACTTCGTTATTTGTATGGTTTCCAAGTTAGGAGTTATAACCAGCCTCAAGAACAGCCTAGAGAAACTGCATGTCCGTGAGTGAAAAGCATTTGAACTGCATAATAAATTAATAAAGCAGAATTATAATGCTTCCTGCTTTTTTTGAAGCTAACAACCTGGAAATTAAATTGCTTGACTTTGGTGGTGCATTGCTAAAGAATGATTCTTTAGCTAATTATACTTTTTCCTAACTATCTGATAACATATTTCTGAGCTTTATTGAAAAGTGACCATTTAGCACTTTCTGTGATTTGCTTCTTCAATAATTCCCACTATTAAGTCTGGAATTTGCTCCATATATTAACTGCAATATTTTACTGGAAACAAATGTCACTATTACCTGGGCATCCAATTGTATTAATCAGCCATCCACAATAATGCAACTCAGATGTCCCATTACTTCTATTGCAAGACATTTTTTTAATTCTCTAGTTCAGATCAGATCTGTGTTTGCTCCAGAAACATTCATCATTTCCATTTTCAGAAATAAACACCAGACAAAATGTAATGAAAATAAGGCTGATTTCTCCTGCCTGGAAAGTCTAGATCATGGATGCATAGTCTCAGAGTAACAGGCCAGCCATTTAGGACTGAGATCAAGAGAGATTTATTTACTCTGAGGGTAATAAATCTTTGGAATTCTCTGCTCTGAGAAGCTGTGGATGCTCAGTCGCTGAGTATATTTAAGACAAAGATCAATAATTCTTTTTGACATTAAGGAATTTGAAGGATATGTGAATAGGATGGGAAAGTGGAGTTGAGGTTGAAGATCAGCCATGATCTTAATAAATGGCACAGCAGGTTCGATGGACCATGTAGCCGACATCTCCTCCTATTTCTTAAGTGACGAATGGGGCTTGCTGGGCAATGACAAATTAGATTGGCCATTTACGGGTCTTCATCCTTACAGTTATAGGTCCTTATTTGAGCGTATGGCCTGCTTTACTCCTATTATTTATGTTCTTAAAACATACAGTATATGGATTTTTCCCCTTTCCTCTTTCTGCCTAATGAAAATTATTACTAAAAAGGACAAACCAAAAATTGTCACAGTACCCTTACTGAAATTATTCCTGGAACATGTTCCACTCAATATTTCAACATGCTCAAAGCAGATTCTTGTAGGTCCCAACACATTTTCTGGCAAGGTGCTATGACTCTTATAGACTGTGTAACAGAGCGAGAGGGATGATACAAGAGCACTGGGCTTTTAGAGATCCGTGTATCCACGACAGCAGCATAGCTTTAAGACATTGTATGAAATGCCAGCACCACAAGGCACTGGATATAGCTTTCAGGAAATCTTGAACCTTAATTGCCTTTCATCAGGAATGACACTCAGGCCGGAGGGTAAGGTTTTGTTCATCTCTGCATTTAAAGATGCATCTGCTGTGGATGAATAAACCTTACTTGTCTCTAGTCTGCATGTCTAGTTGATCATTGGATCCCGTGTCTGCTTCAGCATATTACAGCTGCTATAATGTTGGGGTTCAATAATTTCTGTCGGGCTGTTTTAGTCAGGGTGCTAGTCCACTGTAATATACTACCGAAGTGTTCAGTTCCAAGGCTGCAAAATCAATTTGCAAAAAGAAAACTTCATACATTTGAAAATAGTTTAATTTGATTTTAAGTTATGACATTTCTAAACTAACTCTGAACAATTGCTGATTCACTAAGGATCTATGCAAGCTATAAGCTAATGTGCAAGACAATATGAGAACTCTGAAATGCTTACCCAATTGAAAATATCTAACAAGAGAAATCGATAATCCCAAATAGCCTTGAAACTTGCTCCTATTAGACTACAACTATTGTTTTTCATGAAGGCAACGTTAACCAATGTCATGCATGTATTGTAAATCCTTAAGTGTGCTCTAAGTTAGGTATAGCTTTAAACTGGCTCTTGTCATTGTGGATCAGGGTAATAAAATTTAGTGTTCTAGTCAATATTTATCCCTCAACCAACATCACTGAAAGAGATCATCTAGTCAGTATCACAAGACTGTGGGAGCTTGCTGTGAGCAAATTGGCTGCCGTGTTTAAAACAGGGACTGCACTTCCAAATACTTCATTAGCTGTAAAGCACTTTGCGGTGTCCTGAGGTAATGAAAGGTACTTACATAAATGCAAGTTATTCCTCGATTTTATGTTTGTATATTTTATGTAGGATGCTCATTCAGAGAGCTGGTGCAGACACGATGGGCTGAATGGCCCCCTGCACTGTAGTAATTCTGCTATTGTATGTTCATAGAAGCTTAACTTTAGGATGCAATCTTTGGTGTAAGACCTTATGAAGTATAGAATCCTTTCGGAATAATAAAAGATGATTTTTTTTATCTATTGAAAGTGATCCTGTCTTTGGACAGTTTTCCTGTTCATAAACACTGCTAATCTCTCTCTTCCACTCACTGCTTTCACTCAATGTTTCACTCTCTCGGTACTTGCACAACTTACTTTTCTATTAATGTCACTGCTACAATGTGACATTCCTATTCATGTATTTGAAAACTGCAACATGGAAACTGTATTCTGAATTAGTGTTTAATTAATTTCATGTTTGTTACCTCAAATAGATTTAAATCCTAAATTGCTTTTTAAAAAACGCTCACTGCATACGCTAATGAAATTGATATCTTCATTTATACAGCATTTTGGTAGCTTTGTAAATATGCAGCTATTAATAATTGCAAACTAGGGAGGAGCAGAAGGTGGGAAGTAAAATCTTGCAGTGTAGAAGGAGGCCATTCAGTCCTCCTGTGTCTGCCAGCTCTGTTAGCCCCACTCCCCACTGCTCTTTCTCCATAGCCCTGCAAATGTTTCCTTTTCATGGATATATCCAATTCCCTTTTGCAAGTTATTATTGCACCTGCATCCACCGCCCTTTCAGGCAGCGCACTCCAGATCACAACAACTTGCTGCATCTGATAGAATTCTCTTCATCTCCCCCCACTGGTTCTTTTTCCAATTACCTTATATCTGTGTCCTCTGGTGACTGACCCAGTCAGTGGAAACAGGAAATTGTGAGAAACCCCTAATAATGTTGAACACTTTTATTAGATCCACCTTCTATCCTCAAAGGGCAATTGAAGCTTCTCCAGTCTCTGCACAACCAAAATCCCTCTTCACTGGTCTCATTCTAGTAAATCTCCCCTGTGCCCTCTTCTTGAAACTATGGTATCCTTCCTAAAGCATGGGATGTAGAATTGAACACAATACTCCAGGAGAGGCCTAACCACTGATTTTATAAAGATTTAGCATAATTTCCTTGCTTTCATATTCTGTGCCTCTTTATAAAGCCAAGGAGTCTGTACGCACAGTCTTATCAACTTGCCCTGTCACCTTCAAAGAACTTGTGTACGTGAAACCCTCCCCCCAGATGTCTCTATTCCTGTACCCTCTTTAAAATGGTACCACTTAGTTGATATTGCCTCTCTTCGTTCTTCCTTCGAAAGTACCTTCATTTCTTTGGAAGGATATCTGTGGGTTATATTACCTGGTGAACAATTCCGCTCACTAGACATTCCTGCCCATCTTCTGTCCAGGTCATGTTTAAAACACAGGTTGCAAAGATGAAATTCCAAAGCAGTGTCTCAAACAGAATCAGTGTTGGTGGAGCGTGCAATGAGAAAGTCAGAATCTTCATTTAAAGAGTGAGTTTCCTCAGCTTTTCTCTGCACAATTTGGGTTTATAAATTTTTTGGGGGGGGAGGTGGTGGGTGGGATTCCCATCACTGTCCCACCAGCAATGGGCTTGGCAGAAAAAGGGGCGTGCTGGAGCAGGGAAGGGCTGTGTGGTGTCAGGAATACTGTCAGCTTTTGCTACTCTCTTGAACCAGGTACATCCCACAAGCAATAGCAAAAGTGGGTCCAACAAGGCTGATTTCCAAAAAGAAAGCGTGGAGGCAGCCTTGCCATCTCCTTCAGGAAGATAGTTGCATGATGTATATCATTCCTACAGCACAACATGTATCATTCCTATTGGTCCAACAGCCACCAAAGTGAATTTGTAAGAAACCTCTTTACCCAGAGAGTGGTGAGAATGTGGAACTCGCTGCCACATGGAATAGTTGAGGCAAACAGCATAGATGTATTTAAGGAGAAGCCGAGGGAGGGAGGAATAGAAGGATATGCAGATAGTTAGATGAAGAAGGATAAGAGGAGATTCAAGTGGAGCAAGAATGAACTGAATAGGTTGAATGGCCTGTTCTCTGTACACTCCATTTAAAGTGCTATTAAATGTTATTAGCACTGGGGTCTCACCCCCGCACCCCCCCCCGCCCCTTCTCTCCACCCCCTCCCCCCACCTCCGCTCCCCCCCACCCACCCCCCCCACCCCTCCCCCCCCCCACCCCCCCCCACCCCCCACCCCCCACCCCCCCCCCTCCCCCACCCCTCCCCCACCCACCCAGGCTAGTTCTGGAAATATTTCCAATGTCATGTTGGATTATTGTCTGCAGATGTATTACATTGTAGACTGGGGCCAATATCTTCACTTGCACCGAGTGCCAACAGCAGCCACACAATTCAACAGAACAATTGTGTTTCTCCCAGTGTCTCCGTGGCTCGGTGAGTAGCATTCTCCTGTGTGGGAGTCAGAGGACATGGCTCCAGTGTTGTCAAATTTTAAATTTTAATGCACCTGTGAAACACCCCGATGTTTTACTCCTTCAAAGGGGCCATATAAATGCAAATTGTTGGTGTTATAGTGTAAGACTGCCAGGAGTTGCAGAATGATGTTTAAGCTATAAATGAACGATTCTGGTTGTAACACTAGCTTTTTTGTTTGAAACCTCTGCCTCTGCTTGGTGTGTGGGTGTTATGAACATTGGATGCATCAAATTTCCTTGGTCTATCCTCCTGCTCTTCATTCCCCTCATACAAAGGGTGTCACAAATGACAGCCTTAAAATGGAAACAGAGCTTTAAGGGAAGCAAGCAGTGGATTTGTTTAATTCTGAGCCAATAATTACACATTGAGGGGAAAGCAATGTCCTTTCATATCACATTCAGTGGATACCGTACACCGTAGCCCAAACAAAGTGGCTATAGACAATGTTGATTCATGGACTCTGAGGGAAAAGAAATACTTACAATTATGGTAATGCCTTCTTCAACCTCAGGACATTGCAAAGCACTTCATAGCCAGCAGACAAGTTATATTAACCTTGGTTAGAGCATACTTGGAATACAATTTGGGTCTCTACATTACAAAAAGAACTTAGGCACTTGAGAAGCTACAAAGAAAAGTTTTACTAGCTTCGTACTGGAACAGAGAGGTTATACCTATCAGGGAAAATTGAACAGGCTGCGATTCTTTTCTCCAGAAAAGAGATAGCTGACGGGTGACCTGATGGAGGTCTTTAAAATTGTGAAAGGGTTTGAGGTAAAACTATGGTCATTAGTAAGATAAATCTAATAAGGAATTCAGGAGAAACTCTGTTACCCAGACAGTGGTGAGAATGTGGAACTCACTATCATAAAGAAGGTGAGGCAAATGGCATTGACGCCTTTTAAGGTGAAGCTGGATAAACACATGAGGGAGAAGGAATAGAAGGTTATGTCCATGATGTTAGATGAAAAGATTTGGGAAGAAGCTCATGACATACAGCGTAGGCCTGTTAGGCCAATTGGCCTGTTACTGTGCTGTAAATAATTAATGCTTCTAAATTGCAAATGCTCTATCCTACACACTTTCCCTCCACCCTATAAAATCATGATACATCACATCCCCAACTCTTCAGCTTTGCCTCCAGGGCATCAACCATTGTCACCAACATATTTTCATCCTCTAGCCATCACTTTTAAAAATCAAGATACAGCTTCATTTAACGACTATCTGATGTATCTCCATCAGTCTTTAAACTCTTAAGTTTAGTGTCCTGCATTATGGCCTTTGGGCCTCTCTCTGTTTGATTAGTTTTAAAAATGCCACCATTACCTTTACTCAACATTCAAGATGAGAAAGCTAAGTCAGTGGCAAACATGTCCACCTACTTGTTTTCATATCCATATTCATAAATGTGAGGGAGTACATTTTCGTAGGAAGAATAGGGAAGTCACTTATCCCTTGGAAGGTGTGAACCTAGGTGGGGTGGAGGAACGAAGGGACCTCGGAGTATAGACACATCAATACTAAAAGTTGTGTCATGGATTCACAAGGCCTTTAAAAAAGCAAACCAAGCACTAGCTTTATTTCTAGAGGGACAGGATCATAAAGTTGGGAAGTTACATTAAACCTGTATTAAACCTTGATTAGACCATGCTTAGAGTACCAAATGCAGTCCCAGTTGCCATATTATGAAAAGGATATAGAGGCACTGCAGAAGGTGCAGAGAAGATTTATAAGGGTGATCCCAGAAATGTGTAGGTATATATATCAGGAAAGGATTGACAGGCTGGGTCTCTTCTCTATTGAAAAAAGGCTGAGATGACCTAATAGAGGTCTTTAAAATTTTAATAGAGTGAAATCCAACTAACATTTCCACCTGTGGGGAAGAGCATAATAGGATAGTCACCAAGAAATCCAATAAGGAATTCAAAGGAAACTTCACCCATAGAGGGCTAACAATGTGAAACTTGCTACTACAGGTAGTGGTTGAAGTGAATAGTATAGATGCAGTTTCATGGAGAACTAGATAAGCATATGAGGGAGAAGGGAGTAGAGGGTTACGCTGATAGATTTAGATGAAGTAAGATGGGGGGAGACTGGAGTGGACAACACCATGGACTGATTGGGCCAAATGGCCTGTTTATGTACCATATAACCTATGTAATTTTGTTTTAATTCATTTATGTGATGTGGGCTTCGCTGGTTAGGCCAGCATTTATTGCCCATCCCTAATTGCCCCTGAGAAGGTGGTGGTGAGCTGCATTCCTGAACCGCTGCAGTCCATGTGGCGTAGGCACACCCACAGTGCTGTTAGGTAGGGAGTGCCAGGATTTTGACCCAGTGTCAGTGAAGGAACGGCGATATATTTCCAAATCAGGATGGTGAATGACTTGGAGGGGAACTTCCAGTGGTGGTGTTCCCAGCTATCTGCTGCCCTTGTCCTTCTAGGTGGTTGTAGGTTTGGAAGGTGCTGTCTAAGGAGCCTTGGTGAGTTTCTGCAATGCATTTTGTAGATGGTACACACTGTTGCTACTGTGCGTCAGTGGTGGAGAGAATGAATGTTTGTGGATGAGGTGCCAATCAAGCGGGGCTGCTTTGTCCTGGATGGTGTCAAGCTTCTTGAGTGTTGTTGCAGCTGCATTCATCCAGGCAAGTGGAGAGTGTTCCATCACACTCCTGACTTGTGCCTTGTAGATGGTGGACAGTCTTTGGGGAGTCAGGAGGTGAGTTACTCACTGCAGGATTCCTGGTCTCTGACCTGCTCTTGCAGCCACAGTATTTATATGGCTAGTCCAGTTCAGTTTCTGGTCAATGATAACTCCCAGGATGTTGGTAGTGGGGGATTCAGTGATGGTAATGCAATTGAATGTCAAGGGGTGATGGCTAGACTTTCTCTTGTTGGAGATGGTCATTACCTGGCACTTGTTTGGCGTGAATGTTACTTGCCACTTGTCAGCCCAAACCTGGATATCGTCCAGGTCTTGCTGCATTTAGACATGGACTGCTTCAGTATCTGAGGAGTTGCGAATGGTGCTGAACATTGTGCAATCATCAGCGAATATCCCCACTTCTGACCTTGTGATGGAAGGAAGGTCATTGATGAAGCAGCTGAAGATGGTTGGGCCTAGGACACTACCCTGAGGAACTCCCGCAGTGATGTCCTGGAGCTGAGATGGTTGGCCTCCAACAACCACAACCATCTTCCTTTGTGCTAGGTATGACTCCAACCAATGGAGAGTTTTCCCCCTGATTCCCATTGACTCCAGTTTTGTTAGGGATCCTTGATGCCACACTCGGTCAAATGCTGCCTTGATGTCAAGGGCAGTCACTCTCACCTCACCTCTGGAGTTCAGCTCTTTTGTCCATGTTTGAAGCAAGGCTGTAACCAAGCCCTCTGTGGCTTTGACCCTCTCTATCTCTGTAGCCTCCTCCAATTCTACATCTGCCAAGATCCTTGTGCTCCTCTAATTCTGGCCTTTTGCACCTCATCACTTCCTGTCACTCCACCATTGACAGCGTGTCTTCAGCTGCTAAAGTATTTGGCTCTGGAATTGCCTCTTTCCTCTTCTTAAGACACTCCTTAAAACCTACTGCTTTGACCAAGCTTTTGGTCAGCTGTCCTAATTTCTCCTTAAGTGGCTTGGTGTCAAATGTTAATGCTCCTGTGAAGTGCCTGGGGACTTTTTTAAGCGTGTTAAAGATGCTGTATAAATGTAAATGGTTGAGCTGCCGATTTCCCAACTGTGGTGGAGCCACCCCTAAGGTGCACAATGTTCAGCTCAATGCCCATTATTGCCAGGTTCCACCCTTTCCTCCCTGGAAACATCTAAACTGTCTTCACAGGTTTCATTTTGTTGGTTCATACCAAAGAGTAACCAAGAGTGATCAAGATATCAGAAAGCACATAACACTTGCAAAACAAACCTTCGCAAAAATGTTAGACCTCTTTTGCAATAAGAACATCTCTATCCAAAGCATAATTGAATTATTAAAATGCTATATCTGGTCAAAGTTACTATATCGATGTAAATTTAGAATATGAGCAAGACAATGGAAGACAACAGAGATGAAGTTTCAGAGACATATGACGAGGATCAGTTGGACAACACACACAACTAATCAAGAAGTTTTCAGGAAAACGAGCATTCAGAAAGGGCTTTTGCAGATGATCACCAAGAGACAACTGCAATTCCTTGGTCACGTACTTAGGAGGGAGAAACGAGAACATCTGATAGTGACTGGCAAAATGGAGGGTGGCAGAGCAGGGAGGGAGACTAAAGAGGAAATACACAGGCAGCTCAAGAATCCGAACAGGTACAAGATTTGAGAACAACACCAAGATGTTGGCCATTATCAAAAGCCGTGAAAGGCTGGAGAGCCAAGATTGTAAAACATGGCACCTGAGGAAGAAGAATATACCAAAATTCAGCTGCGTCAAAATGCTAATCTGTTTTGTCTGTGCGATGCTGCCATATTTATTGCACTATTAAATCATCAATTCTGGCTTAAGACACAGATCCAACTGGTTGGCTTCTTTCAGATAACATCAGGTTATGTCTGTCTGTACCTTCTACATGTTAAACAACACCCTGAAAGTGAAATAAATCAACATTTAACTCCCTCCCACTTAAACTGAGTCTGTTCAAAAAGTGCTTTGAAACCAGGCTGGGGCAGAAAGGGAAAATTATCCACTTAAGTCCAGGCTGGTGTTTCAAAGCCACTCATCATGCTGTATTTTCCTGGGTCCCAGTATATATTTCTATAAAGACACGTTAGCTGTGCCCTCTGCTCAATGCATAGGTCGGATTGAGGGTGAAACTTTTCCAACTTGCACAAAATTAATGTCTCTCCACTTTCCCTCAACCCCCCTCCCAGTTATACTATAACCCTCCCCTCCCTCACACTTACAAGAAATTGCCCATATTGGCTGGGGTGTGAAATGAGAAGAGAAATGTTTGTTTTGATTATGTTACAAAGTTAAGGAACAAAAACAGAGATTGAGGTTCCTGGGGAAGGCTCGGTGAGAATCTAACATTTTGTTAATGCTATATCCGCCTGACTCCCTCTCTGCCTGGAATCGCAGCAGACTAGGTTTGGGTATTTTTTGGAAATACTTTCTGCCCCTTACCCCGTTGGCAGCTGCCATCTGGACAATGGTCTCTATAGCGGTCCTGCTGAAGTATCTCCCATCACTTCCTACCACCATGGTACAGCCTTGCCTGTCCCTGAGGTCTATAGAAGACAGGACGCTTTGTGTAAAGTTCTGCAGATAGTTCCTCTTGCTCTCGAAGACGGAGGTTTTCTTCCTCAAGCCACTGGTCCCGGGTTTCTGGTCGTCGTAAGGGACGGTCTGGACTGTGACCACGGGGATGGGGGTGTTTTCCATATCTGCTTGTGCTCGCTCAACACTCGCGGGGCTTCTGAAACTGGTGTGTCCTTAGCTCGTAGTCTGTGAGCTAGCAGTTGCCAACAAAACACACACAGAACAATGAGCGGGGGGCTGAACACTTTGAAAGGAACTGCAACAGCGAACCAAAAATAGCCCCTGGACAGAGCGCTGGAGAATTATCGACTTGCGCCAGTGTTGTAACTGGATGCTGTGTGTACACTGCAGGCAACACTTGTTAGAGGGAATCACTCGCTGTCAGTCCCTGAGCACAGCTCCATCTAAACACCTCCTAACGAGCTCAGGGCTGGTCCAGATCTGTCTCCGCCTCTCCCAACAATAGCAGCATAAACGACCCTACAAACACACCAGCCCCTGTGAGAGTTAACACCAAAATATTTGTTTTGCTTCTTCAGGGCTTTACAGTTCTTTACCAGATCAGTAATGCATTTTTAAAAAAATCATTCTCAGGTTGAGTGTGGTTGCCAAGGCCAACGTTCATTGCCCATCCCTAACTGCCCTTGAGAAGATAGTGGTGAGCTGCCTTCTTGAACTGCTGCAGTCCATGCGGTGTAGGTACACCCACAGTGCTGTTAGAGAGGAAGTTCCAGGATTTTGACCCAGAGCCAGTGAAGGAACAGCGATATATTTCCTAGTCAGGAGGGGAACTTGCATATCCTGCCCTTGTCCTTCTAAGTGGTAGAGGTCACAGATTTGGAAGGTGCTGTTGAAGGAGCCTTAATGAGTTCCTAGAGCATATCTTGTAGATGGTACACACTGCTGCCACTGTGCAACAGGAGTGAATGTTTAAGGTGGTGGATGGGATGCCAACCAAGTGGGTTTTGTCCTGGATGGTGTCAAACTTCTTGAGTGTTGTTGGAGCTGCACTCATCCAGGCAAGTGGAGAGTATTCCACCACACTCCTGATTTGTGCCTTGTAGATGGCAGACAGGCTTTGGTGACTCAGGAAATATTTCATTTCACATTTATCAAGAGAATAAATTGTAACTTTTAAATATATCTTAAAATTTGCTCCCAAGGTGCTTTTCACCCACTGATAATTTTTCCAAAGGCAACACAATAGGTTTTGGTTCATTACTGTAAGCTGTAGCTCAGTGGGTAGCATGCTCATCTACTGCATCAATGGTGGTGGGTTCAAATCCCACTCCATAGGCTGACACTCCTGGTGCAGTACTGAGGGAATGCTGCACTGTCAGAGGGATTGTCATTGGGATGAGATGTTAACCACAGATATGATCACCCACTTGTGTGGGTACTAAAGGTTTCATGGTACTGTGCGGGCCAATATTCATCCCTCACCATCAACACAAATTGTCTGATCATTATGACATTACTGTTTGTGGGATCTTGCTGAGCATACATTCACTGTATTCCCTACAACAGTAACTATACTTTGAAAAGTCATTATATCAGAGGTCATGAAAGGTGCTATAGAAACTTGGTAGTATATCTGTCAGTGCTACAGTATAGGCTTGTATAATCTACATTATATAGTGTACAATGTAATTATCTTGATACATTGTTTATTGTGGACATGAAATTCCCAAATATTTTGTCTTAATATTTCATTACTTGATGCAAGCCAATAAATAGTTTGTTTTCACCCTAACATGCTTTGTTTCATTTTCAATAATCCTTTAATTAATGAAACATTCACAAATTAGAGAAGAGCAGAACTACTGGCCATATGTGCAACTACATGATCTGTTCTTTCAAAAAATCCAATACTATAAGCCCCTGCATCTAAGAGCAGAATGCTGAGGACAACACCATGGATGTAGCCAAACATTTTCACTGAGTATTTACATTTTCCACCATTTTCAGCTTGTGTAAACAATGTAAGAGTGCACAGTGCTGTAAATAAAGGAATAGCCCCATTGATAGAATTCTTTTCCCAAGACACTCCTTAAAAACCTACCTCTTTGACCGAGCTTCCCGATACCTCGTCATGGGGTTAAGTGTCAGATTATGGCTGCTAACACTCTTATCAAATGCAAAAGAGATTTTACTAGGTTAATTGCACTTTATAAATACAAGTTACATAGAATTTACAATGCAGAATTTACAACACAAACTCTTCTTCACCCCAACTGGAGCCTCCTTGTTCCCATCAGCGATGTTCTAAAACAGAGTTACAGATTACAGGTTTTGAAAAAAAAAACTTTTATTGAAGAAAATACAGCAGTTTGAACATTATGGATGCTGCTCAGTTGTATGCTGAACTACCTTGTCTACAAATTAGTTAATCAGTAATGTGACTAGGCCAATCCCAATTGGCCTGGCAGCAGTCAAGAGTGAAGCAGGATGATTTAGGATTGAGCCCTGGCAAAATAAACCAATTTTAAAAATCAAGTTGGAATCCTCCAATGCAGAACCCCAAAGTAAATCCATTGTCTTGAAAGCTCTGCTTTCCAAACAACTGCATGATTATTTACTTATGCAACATTATAACTAGGGCCCCATCATCTGGACAACACCAACATTTGTTTAAATTTTTGCCATTAAGCACATGAACTCTCCCATCCCTAACCTTCTCCAGCACTACCAGCCTCAGATTGACCCACTCCTCCAGTTTTTACCTATCGTAATTGCCCCCACTATTGGCAGGCATGCCTTCAGATCCCTAAACCTGTTTGCCCCCTCTGTTCCC
This sequence comes from Cetorhinus maximus, assembly GCF_964194155.1. NCBI lineage: Eukaryota > Metazoa > Chordata > Chondrichthyes > Lamniformes > Cetorhinidae > Cetorhinus > Cetorhinus maximus. Next base: position 180,223,327 of record NC_135880.1, read on the forward strand.
ATAAGATGGTCCTTAAAAATCCAGCTCTTTGACCATCTTTTGGTCATCAGTTCTAGTATTGACTTGTGAAACTCTTTTCTAACATTTCTGTGAAGTCCCTTGGATCCAAAATGAAGGTTGTTGTTAGACAAGGCCCTAAATATTTTCCCTTCTGCAAAGCCTTCTCTTTCCTATTAAGACATGAAAAATGACATTCATATAATAGAATTACTTTTGTTATTTTCTGGAATAGCACAGTGTCAACATAACAGAAATCAACCAAAGGAGTCCATTCAATCCATCATGCTGATGCAAGAATTATCCTTCTACTTTTCCAATATTTGTCAAGCACACCCCAGGTTAAGTATGGAAGAGCCACATGCACAATAGAGTACCATGCACATACTTGTGTCTATCTCACCTCAACAGCACCCTCTAGTGCACCAGTGCTTTGCTTTTCTCATCAGTGTTAAATTACAAAGACAGCCTTGGCTTGTATTCCCTTGAATATAGATGATCAAGGGAAGAGAGAACCTGTTGTCTCATGGAGGGAGCCCAGAACAAGGGGGTATAGCCTTAATTAGAGCTCTGTCATTCAGGGGCAAAGGTAGGAAGTACTTCTTCACACAAAGGACGGTGGAAATCTGGAAAACTCTTCCCCACAAAAAGGCTTTTGAGGCCAAGGTGTTAATTGAAAATTCCAAAACATGACCGATAGAACTTGTTAGGCAGGGATATTAAAAGTCACAGAACCAAGGTGGATAAATAGAATTAAAATACAGATCAGCCCTTGCAATAAATGTCAAATATCTCAAGATACTCAATATCTTCTCTTCTTTCCTGATTTAATTTTTCTTCAAGTAATTGCATAAAACTTTTGTCTCCCAGTGGTTAATGCCCATTCACTATACAATGTACAGGATGCACTGAGGCATCCCACCAAGCCTCCCTTGACAGCACCTTTCCAACTCTCAATCTCAACCAGCTAGAAGGACAAGTGCAGCAAACACATGGGAACACCACTAACTGAAAGTTCCCCTCCAAGCCATGCACCATTCTGATTCGGAAGCATTTCACCAGTTCTGTTGAAGGGTCATTTGGACTCGAAACGTTAACTGTGCTCCTCTCCACAGATGCTGCCAGACCTGTGAGTTTTTCCAGGTATTTTTGTTTTTGTTCACCATTTCTTCACTGTCACTGGATCAAAATCCTGGAGTTCCCTTCCTAACAGCACTGTGGGTGTCCCTACACCAAATGGACTACAGCGGTTTAAGAAGGCAGCTCAGCACCACCTTCAAAGGCAATTAGGGATGGGCAATAAATGCTGGCCTTGCTGGCAACGCTCACATTCCACAAAATAAAAAAATAATTTGCTGCAATCAAAAACTCCTTTTTCTTACTTCCATTCAAACTAAAAGTGGAAGTGCCTGGTATGTAATGTGCCAGAACTCTGACATGCCATGTCAATTTATTCTCCTGTGGGAACTAGATTTTTTATCACCACCTGCAAAAACAATGTAAACCTGGACTAAAGAGAACCCAGAATCGTGAACAGCAGCAAAATAGAGGCATTTTACTGTCACATTTTGAAAGGACATTTTATTGCAACTCAGGTGAAAATGTAAACTTTGTGATAAGGTAGGTCAAATAAGAAAATACTCTGCATTAACATACATCTGCTAGGTTGCCAATTATTTCTAAGTAACACTGAAATTAAGTCCCAATTGGCCATTATTAATCGCACATGCTCTGAAAAGGGGCCATTTTGCACTGCATACTCAAGAGTTCAGTAACTTTAAAAATCTCAACAAATCAAGATGGATAGGATGGTAGTGATGCCACTGTATCTGTGCCAAGGAAAAGGTTCACAACTCCTAAAAACTGACTCAATTGAATCCACTGGAGAACATGGAATGCTGCATTTTGTATCTGCTGATAAAAGACTCTCGGTATGTACAGGGAACTGCTATATACAGAAAGTTTCCTGAATGCATTATTCTCATTTTCAAGTCATCACAACCAGCAAACCATGAAGCTAAATAAATTAACTAGGGAACTTATTTCAAATCCAATCCACTTATCAATAAAGTCATGATCCTCGCAACAGAAAAGGCTTGCAACAGACGACACAATGGACCCATTACCTAGCTGCTGCTTGGGTAGGATCTGCTTTTTCCTGCTGAACCATTAACAATGGTCACTAAGAGATTCACCAAGCAGTAAGTGCATAAATTCATTGATCTGGCTGCTACTCACTACCCAATGCAGGAGCCCCAATGGGAAATGCTGGCAAGGATATGTAGCAATTAACAAAATCAAAAGGGAAGTTACTGAAAACTTCACCTTTCCACATTGGAATAGAAGAACCCAGGGACAGGAGGAGGCCATTCAGCCCTTTGAGCCTGTTACACAGGAATAGGGCAGTCATTCAGCTGCTTGGTTCTCTTCTGCCATCTACCAGCCGTGACAATGTAATCCTCAATTCTCTTGCCTAACAAAAATCTATCAATTCCAGTTTATAAGGTTTTCAACTGACATCCCAGCCTAACACTTTTTGGGGGAAAAAGATTTGCACCAGCCTTTGCGTGAAGAAGTCCTTCCTGACAACACCTATGAGAGGCCTAGCTTTAATGTTAAGGCAATGCTGTCTTGTTCTGGACTCTCCCCTATAACTTACAGGGCTTTTCTTTTGAAGGGTTCAGAGGAAAGAAAAAATTGAAACTTAAAAACAGTGCTCAACTTAAATTATACAACATTTGGCAGATTGCTGCGGTTACATTTCAGCAAATTTACCTTTCTCTGTGAAGCCTCATTTAAGTTCGGGTAAATTAAGTGGCAGCATAATCTTCAAAAAGCCCACAGAGGCAATATGCAACACCACTGTGAAAGCAGTAACAGCAACCCAGTTTGAAACTTAGATTCATAACATGAACCAAGCTGAAAAGTCACCATTAAAATACTTTAGCTGTGGTTTATTTACAAACTGCTTGCACCAAGATTGGTTGTACAGCATTGAGGAAGGAATTACTTATATATACAAACTATTGCAGCACAATATATTGCAGTACAAACTTCTTCAACTTAAAGGCATATTCCACGAAAAAACACTGCAGGCGGATGTCGGAACTAAGGCAGCATAAGGAAAACACTGGCATCACTTGTAACATTTCAGTTTTATTCCCTTAGAAATAACGACAAAACCGTGTCAAAATTAACCAAACAAGCCCAGCATTAGCTTCACTTGGCAGTGGAGATGACCTACTTAGAGTTTTCAAAGATGAGAGAGTGGGATTTTGTTTTAAACAAAGTTTTTCCTTCTATCTTGCTACAATTTAACCTGACTATTCATCTGCTAGCCCATTTTTCATATATAAAAGTCTTATATCAAGTTGTATCCTGTAAATCATGTATCCATCATTTTGAATTATAAGCATTAAGCTTCTATGGTAAGGGCAGAGATAGGGGATAGTAAAATAAAAACTCGGCACTTGAACAACCGGAACAACAGCCCATACTTGGTCACAAATTTTTATAATGATTAGCTGAAGATGTAGACAATATCAGTCTAAGCGTTACCAACTCTTAGTGTCCAACTTCCTCAGGTGCCATATCTCGGCACCAAAAATATTGCAAAGTTATTTTAATATAAAGTTATAATACACAAAATGCTGCATATTTCAAAATATTTCCCATTACATTGAATCTTCAGCTTCTAGAATGTCCCAGTCAACCAGTTCCCATGCTGGCATACGAGACAGCTACGAGAGACACGTTTTGGTTCAGCAATTGAGTTTTGTTGATCTTTTGGGAGTATAAAAATACAAAGTTAAACCATTCTCGAGCATGTAATGAAGCAACATTTAAAAAAAAATGCCCCCACCGAACAGAAGGCCACAGTTTTACGTGTTAAATGGACTTCGATGGTAGTTGCTGCTTGTACATTCCCGCTAATGATTTGGCCGCGCTATAGATCATCTGTCTTCGCGACATCCCTGTAAACATGATGTGCCAATCAGTCCGGTTGACCTGGGGTAAACTCCGCTCCAACACTTCCCCTATGGTCACCATCAGCCCAGACCATCGCAAATTGTAATCAGCTGGCGTGAGGTTTTGTGCCTGATTTAAAACAAAAACATAAACAGTCCTGTTTTCAGCAAAAGTACCAAGGGTACGCAAGGCCAACAGTGACCTATATTGGCGTCCGGTTAAGCAACTTGATTTTAAAATTCTCATCCTTGTTTCCAAATCCCTCAACGGCCTTGCCATTCCCTACCTACGTAACCTCCTTCAGCCTCCAAGATCTCTGCATTCCTCTCATTCTGGCCTCTGGAGCATCCCTGATTTCTCTAGCTCCACTACTGGTGGTTGTGCCTTCAGTTACCTAGGCCCTAAGCTCTTGCATTCGCTCGCTAGGCCTCCTTGCCTCTTTCCTCCTTTGGGATGTTCTTTAAAACCTACCTCTTTGACCACGTTTTTGGTCATTTGCACAAATATCACCATATGTGGCTCAGTGTCAAATTTTGCTTTGTAATGTTTTATTACACTAAAGTTGCAATATAAATGCAAGTTGTTACTACTGGATTCAGGCAAGTGACAAACTACCCATGTCCTAGTCCATCACAGCGGATTTGAAATTATGCTGCAGGTCAATAAATACAAACATTCAAGGCATGTATCTGCAATTCTTTGGGCTGCTACTCTAACAGTGGTAAGTAAATAAAATGAGAAATAAGTTAATGCCTGTACTAACTTAGCTGAGAGAGAAATTTCAGATTAATATGAATATATATGTAAGGTGGACAGGAAAAGAACACCTGGTCTACCAACCCCATCTCAAAATAGAAAACAAAAAGAAGATGGCTTGTAACTGGACACCAAAGGCAGTTAATGCAAAGCTTTGAATTGACAGCACAGAAACAGGCCATTTGGCCCAAATGGTATATAATCGGTGCTTATGCTACACGAGTTATCTCTCACTATCATCATAACCTTCTATTCCTTTCTCCCCCTTGAATCTAGTTTGTTTTTTGTATCTGCTTATCTAGTTTCCCCCTTAAATGCATGTACATTATTCTCCTCAACCACCCCCTGTGGTATGGTGAGTTCTGCATTCTTAAATTTTGGCATAAGAATTTCCTTCTGAATCTCTGATAGGATCGCTCTCATATTAAACACATTTACTAATTTATCTGAAGAGACTTCTTTTGGTCAAACCACATCTGTCACAGCCAATTTGTTTAAAATCATTTAAACGTTTACAAGATATATTAAGGACATAAATTTAAACACACAAATTACCTACCCTAAGTTACCGTGGCTGTAAAACACTGCATGCTCCAGTAATTACATTCGCAACAAAATCCAAAATTACATATAAATGTTTGAAATCTATGCTCTAGTTTGACGCAAAGTTGAGTGGCCACTTTAATTCCTTGGACTATTCCGTTACTCACTGCCAAGGTCAAATGAGACATTTTAAATGGAACCACAGTCAGATTTTATAAAGTTAGTTATTTTCTGAAACCATCAGGGACCAACATTGATGACACACTGACCTGTTGCACATATTCTAAAGGCACTGGTGTTGCTTGCGTGAAATTTTCCAAATGAATACCATGAACTGGATCTTCAAGAATCAAACAACCTATGTCAAACCACCTGGAAAACAACATTTATTAATGAAGATAGAATAATTACATCCGATAACTCCAGGATGTGCACATGGAAAGAAAGCACCCATTAGCTGCGGGCATTATCAACGAATTACAGCAGTAACATCAGATTCACACTTCTGATATAAACGGGAAATCTGCCCAGAGGAAACGGTACAAAAAGGGATGGTTTAAAATCCAAACAGTACGCTTTCTACTCACGCCACACTCTGTGGCCATTTCAACACCACTGTTATTTCCTTGCACAGCTTAGTTGTCTTTGTCTGACTCAGAATGGAGCCTCATAAGCACTACCCAAGGCTTACTTCTGCAGTTCCTGGTGCTCATAGCAAGCGTGTTGGATGAACGCAATTTGCCCACTATGTGATGGCCAGTGTAATGTGACAGCATTAATAAGTTAAACAATCACTACTATTCATCATCCGGGAGTGGCTGCTAAGCAGAATCTAGAGCTTCATATGAATGAAAAACTTGTGGACAGTAAGAGACCATTCAGCCCCTCATCCAGTTCTACCATTCAATTAGATCATGGCTTATCTATATCTCAACTCCAATTACCCACCCTCAAGTCTACCATTTCCTTATCGCCCAACAGTCTCAACTGCACCTGTCTTTAATGGACCCAATCTTATCCTCTTTCTCCAAATATTTATAAAACATTTTAGTTCTGATGCCTCTTGCAAATTTAGATTTTTCAAATATTTTAGTTTTGCACCTCATTACCTTCTTTGTATCCCCTTGTTGCTTTTTTTTATAGCTCCTCCAGTTTGCAGGATTTCTACATTTCCTTCCATTGGTTGCAAGTATTTTCTTTTAGCTTGATACTGTATCTTATCTTGTTAGTTGACCATTGCCTAACTACACAAGTGCAACATTATCGTAAACAATTTACTACATAAATATTTTAAGAGGGGGATGCTGCTTACCTGTCTGGGAGCAATTCTGCAATGAAGTTCTCAATGGAAACCGTCACCTGTTTTTCATGAATCACTCCTGATCGTCGCAGACTAACTATCCTTTCCTGGGCCCCCTGGGAAAACAAAATGAAACAACCGCACACATTAAACGCAACTTAAACTCCTAATTTTTCATTCATTTTTTAAATAATTGTTGGTAATTTTATTGCTGAGTAAAAGGAGTACATTGCTATGACCTTAGGAACAAGGCCAGGGATGCTCTAACAAAGTTTCAGAAAAGGGTAACAAATTTTGGGGGTCACAATGATTCTTTAAAATCAGAATATTATTGTAGACTATGCCTAAATGTGATCCACAATTGCATGATAAAAATCTGACTGCCAAGCCTTAATGGCAGTGAAATTCAACTGTGGCAGAGGCACCAAATGCATTACAGCCAGCCAGCTGCCCATTATGCATCCTTCCCCTGATATGACTTTCTATTGGCTTCATCGTTGAACATTTTAATTTGGTCATCTCTGCCCTCTAGTGACAAGACTGTAAAGCAGACTCTGGGCATAACAAAAAGCTAAGTAAACAACTTACATTTACATAGCACCTTCAACATAGTAAAATGTTCTCAGGTTCTTCACAGTCCATGATATTTCAAAGTTGGGAAAAATATGGTTGAAGATCTTTCAGCTAGTCTTCAGCCAATTCAATTCACTCTACGTGATATCAAGAAATGACTGAAGGCACAGGATAGTGCAAAGGATATTGAAGCTAACAATATTCCGACAATAGTACGGAAGACTTGTGCTCCAGAACTTGCCGCGTCCCTAGCCAAGCTGTTCCAGTATAGCCACAACACTGGCATCCACCCAGCTATATGGAAAAATGCCCAGGTACGTCCTGTACACAGAAAGTAGGACAAATCCAACCCAGCCAATTACCGCCCCATCAGTCTGCCCTCTATCATCAGTAAAGTAATGGAAGGAGTCATCAACAGTGCTACCAAACGGCACTTGCTTAGCAATATCCTGCTCACTGACGCCCAGTTTGGGTTCCGCCAGGGCCACTCAGCTCCTGACCTCATTACAGCCTTGGTTCAAACATGGACAAATGGGCTGAACTCCTGAGGTGAGATGAGAGTGACTGCCCTTGACATCAAGGCAGCATTTGACAGAGTGTGGCATCAAGGAGCCCTAACAAAACTGGAGTCAATGAGAATCAGGGGGAAAACTCTCCACTGGCTGGAGTCATACCTAGCACAAAGGAAGATGGCTGTGGTTGTTGGAGGTCAGTCACCTCAGCTCCAGGGCATCACTGCAGGACTTCCTCAGGGTAGTGTCCTAGGCCCAACCAACTTCTGCAGCTTCATCAATGACCTTCCTTCTATCATAAGGTCAGAAGTGGGGATGTTGGCTGATAATTTCACAATGTTCAGCACCATTTGCGACTCCACAGATACTGAAGCAATCCATATCCAAATGCAGCAAGACCTGGACAATATCTAGGTTTGGGCTGACAAGTGGCAAGAAACATTCACACCACACAAGTGCCAGGCAACGATTATCTCCAACAAGAAAGAATTTAATCATTGTCCCTTGACCATCACTGAATCCCCCACTATCAACATCCTGGGGGGGGGGGGGGGGGGGGGGGTGGTTTTTTTACCATTGACCAGGCACTGAACTGGACTAGCCATATAAATGCCGTGGCTACAAGAGCAGGTCAGAGGCTGTGACGAGTAACTCACTTCCTGACTCTCCAAAGCCTGCCCATCATCTACAAGGCACAAGTCAGGAATGTGATGGAATACTCCCCACTTGCCTGGATGAGCGCAGCTCCCACAACACAAGAAGCTTGACAACGTCTAGGACAAAGCAGTCCGCTTGAATGGCACTCCATCCACAAACATTCACTCCCTCCACCACCGACACACAGAAGCAGCAGTATGTACCATCTACAAGATGCACTGCAAAGCTCCTTGGACAGCACCTTTCAAACCCATGATCGCTACCATCTAGAAGGACAAGGAGAGCGGATGCATGGGAACACCAAAACCTGCAAGTTCCCCTCCAAGCCTCTCACCGTCCTGACTTGGAAATATCACTGCCATCACTGTCGCTGGTTCAAAGTCCTGGAACTCCCTTCCTAACAGCACTGTGGGTGTACCTACACCACATGGACTGCAGCGGTGCAAGGTGGCAGCTCAACACCACCTTCTCAAAGGCAACTAGGAATGGGCATTAAATGCTGGCCCAGCTAGTGAAGCCTACATCCCATAAGTGAATTTTTAAAAAAAATCCCCAAAGTAAACACTACAGTTTCTCCATCGTGCGGTTCATTGCTTCTTAAAGGATTCTAAGCTTTTTGCCTTCATTACTTTAGATGTCGATTCCATGTGTCGGCATTCTGTGAATGTCCTGATACTGGTTCCAAATAGGTCATTTACGAGTTTGAACCCATGTTCCTTTGCCCTACTCGTGTAATTTCATACATCTTCCATATTTCACCAGTTTTTGTCTCCCCTTCATGCCCTCTGCTAGAAATCTACCTTGTGAGCCCTCTCTGAACCGGCTGCAGTGTTTGTATGCCTTTCATATCAATGACAGAGTCACAGAAGAACTCTCAGCACAGGGACAGGCTATTTGACCCATCAAGCTTGTGCTGGTGTCTACGCTCCGCACAAGCCTCCTCCCATGTTTTATTCCATCAGCATATCCTATTCCTTTCTTCCTGTGTTTATCCAGCATCCTCTTAAATGCATCTATACTATTGGCCTCCAACTGCTCCTCGCTGTAGTGAGTTCCACATTCTCAACATTCTCCGGGTTTCTCCTGAATTTCCTGTTGAATTTATTAATGATTATCTTATATCTCTGGACCATAGTTTGACACACCCACAAGTGAAAACATCTTCCCTGTACCTGCCTTATCGAAGCCCCTTCATAATTTTAAGGGCCTCTGTTAGGTCACCTGGAGAACAGAGTCCCAGCCATTCAGTCTTTCCTGGTAGTTCTAACATAATTGTAAAAGCTTAAAGTGGTAAGGGCTCAGGGTAAAATTTGGACGTGTAGATTGTTGTAGCATCGCTCTGCATATTTTAAACAAGATCCAAACTCCTGCCGCCGTCCAGAAAGGGGTCAGGAGCACCTGTGTGCGTGCCAGAGGCCGCAGTGTGGGCCGAGCGTGCATGTGTAACTATCCCTGACGCCTTTCCTGTCGGCAGCACGAGTTAGTGAATTGGGAAATAGGTTAAGAAATTGGCTGAATAGTGGAATAAGTGGAAAGCAGGACTACGTGTCGAGCCTACAAATTTGAATTTAGTGACCTGTATACAGAAACACTGCACTAGATCAAATTCCAATTCCAAGATGACACTAAATGAAAGGGTAGTTGAAAGAGGTTGCAAAAAATCAATTGAACATACATCACGTAGACGTGTGAAGTGCTACATGCAAGGAGGAAAAGAGACAAAACAAGTAGTGTATGAAAAGTAACTTAAGGGCAGCATCAAGAGGTCTAGGATGAAATTTCAGCATGTAAAACCACTCCAAAGTAGCAGAAAAATGGAGCAAATAAATAAGTGAATTACACTGGTAAAGCAAGAGCACCAGGCAGAGAAAGTTGCTGCTCAAACTGTATAATGTACTCAAAAGACAATACCTTGCTATACTGTGCATAGTGCTGGTCCCCATCTTACAAGAAAGGATGAAGCCCTCAGCAGGGGGATAAATCTGAATACTTTACCTCACCAAAAGTTAAACCAGGTACATTGATTTGAGCATTTCATGTTAATTTGTACTGTTAAGTAAGGTGTATTTCATTTTTTAACCAGAGAACCATAATACAGTGGCAGCAGTGCGTACCATCTACAAGATGCACTGCAGAAACTCACCAAGTCTCCTTAGGCAGCAGTTTCCAAACCCGCGGCCGCTACCATCTAGAAGGACAAGGGCAGCAGATATATGGAACACCACCACCTTCAAGCTCTCTTCCAGGCCACTTACCATCCTGACTTGGAAATATATCACAGTTCCTTCACTGCCACTAGGTCAAAATCCTGGAACTCCCAACCTAACAGCACTATAGGTGTATCTACACCACAGGGACTACAGCGGTTCAAGAAAGCAGCTCACCACCATCTTCTCAAGGGCAATTAGGGATTGGCAATAAATGCTGGCCCAGCCAGCGACTCTCGCATCCCGTGATTGAATTTTAAAAAAATTCAACTACAGATTTCTATGGGTCAATTCAAATGCTATTTTGAAGTAAATACTAAGGTTAATTGCTAATATTGCTAGTCAATTGCCTATGATGTTTGGCATGGAGTCAAGGCTGCTTGCAGTTTTATGGGTAAAGAGGGGTTGAGGGCAGAAGGTAACACTGCTGTTTGTGGGGCTATGCTGCATGCAAATTGGTTGCTGTGAAGTGACTACACTTCAAAAGGTACTTCTTTGGCTGTAAAGCGCTTTAAGGTGTCCCGAGGCTGAGAGGGATGCTACAGAAGTGCAAGTCTTTCTTTTAAATGCACCAATACATGTAGACTTTCCCGATAGTTCTATCACACTAAAGAAGCCTAAAGTGGGATAAAATTTGGAACTGGGTAGGAACATTGGTTGAATAGTGAAATGTAGCGGAGTGTAAGAAATACTAAGCAGGTTGTCCCAGGAACATGCGTTGAGCATCCAATTTTTAAATTTACTTTAGTGACCTCTTATTCAGTCTCGATTCGTCGGTCATACATTGTCATTGTGAGACAGAAACTTGAGGACAAGGGATCACTCAAGAGCAGAGGGATGTCTCTGCAATACAGGCTGAGGAGTTGGAAGATGCCAAACTGAGAAATCACTGACAAGAGGGTGTGATTCATGGGACAAGTCTGCATGTCAGGTAACAAGTGCCATCAATGGTTTACTTGTAGCAGTCTCACCTGACCCAAACGGCTATGTGTTCAAGCTCTGTTCTAGAAACCGAGGCACATTATCTCGGCTGACATTTTGAATGCAATACTTCAAGATGAAATGTTAAACAGACAGGGTGCCAGTGTAGGTGGATGTGGAAAATCCCATGACATTAATGAAGGAGAGAAAGGGTTCTCACCCAGTTTCTTAGCCAGCATTTACTTTCAAACAACACCAATAAAATCGGAATATCTGGTCATCTATCTTATTGCTGTTTTGAGATCTTGCTGTGCGTAAACTGGCTAACGCATTTGCCTACAAAACAACAATTCAACTTTTAGAAGACAAGCGCAAGAAAAGGGTTTAATGTATTTTCAGAAGCACAACAGAAGTTGGGCCCAGAATCTCATTTTCTTCCACTGCCTCCTGGAATATAAGCTGGGGCTCAAGAAAAAGATGAGTAGCTCCATGATTATCATGTCCAGTATGAATGAGATCATGCATGTTACATTGCAAGACTTAAGCATCAATGGAGGAAGGCAAGATGTATTGAGATTGGGAAGATAAAGCTTTGAGATATCATCTACATCAAGTCAACAGTGCAGCTTTATCCCTGTGCACCCTGTAATGTGGAAGGGCAACTGAATGCTTTATAAGGGCCTTTAGATTAACAAGATGTAGCTCAGAAAAGCATAAAAAGTGAATTGCTAAAAGGGTTTTAGGTTTGACCTGGAAAAGTTTGAGTTGAAGAACTTTATACTCAATAGATCTCATGTCCGTGAATCAGGTTTGCTCAATTTGCCTTTTAACCTTTAATGTAGATTTAAGCTTTTGAATAAGTTTGTGTAGGTTATTGTCTTACTGCCATCAAATGAACTCAAACTAAACTTACCTTTAATCCTGCTGCATAGCCAACAGGTTGTGGGGCAATATTTGATTGGCCAGCTTCCCCGGTAACAGTGGCCAATCCAAACATTTCCTGGAAAGCATCCCGAATAGCTGCCACTTTGACTTCTTTATTGGAAGTTACCAAAACATCCAGATCACCGCCTGATTCTGGAGCGAGGGAGAAAAATGACAAGTAAATTAAAGAGAGGATTCCTCTTCATTGGACTTAGAAAACTCTCCAGGTAATATCCAATCACCATAAACATGCATAATCAATCGTACCATAGGCATAAAGAAAACTAAACCAAGGTAAATCAAATAAATTCAGGACATTCAGCACCTGAAACAGACAGGTGGACTATTCTAGGAATACCTGAAATATTCCACCATGAACATTAACATGCCTTTTGTCTTCTAGATGCTGGCTAATAAATGTTTTGTTAATGCATCACACCCCTACCACCACCAATCCCTTAGAGAAATTGGAGTTATTCGTTGTGACATATAGAGTGGGATTTCCTGGCCCTGCCACGGTAGGGCAGCCAAAGGTTCATTGACTTTCAGCAGGACCGGAAGATCCCGGTGGAGGGCGGGAGCAGGAAACCCCATCCGTAGTGAAAAAGATTTCAGCACTCCATTCTCTTACAGAATAAGCTTTTGTTTATAGGTCACCTCATCAAATCCTCAGGATATTCTAAAGGAATTTATCTGAAGAGTAATCACTGTTATGTCGGGAATTACTGCAGCTAATTTGCGCACACAATGCCTCAGAAGCCGCAGTGGCCAGTTAATCGGTTTCTGGTGGTGCTAATTGAGGGAGAAGTGTCAGCAAGGACATCTGGGAAGCAACCAGCTCTTCTTCAGAAATATTGTGGGACCTTCTACAACCATCAGAAACAAAGACAACAGATGTGGCCTTATTTTAACCTCTCAGTGGAAGGATGACACCTCTGACAATGGTATCATGCCCTCGGTACGGCACCGCTTTGATAAGCTCAACTGCTGGAGTAGAACTTGAACCCACAACCTTTAGAGGAGAGAGCGGTACAAACTGAGCCTAGCTGACAGAAAGCTGAGATTTCATATTCTTGGATGCTAGATATTTAAATGGGCCAAGGATTCCTGCTCATTAACCAAATGCCATTTAAGAAAGTTCTCTCCGTTTAGACAGCCCACTGGCACAGAAAGTCATCACACTACTCCATAAAGTTTTAGGAGCAGAGTGCAGGCTTGCCATTTTATGCACCACATGGCCTCTAGTGAGTCTGTAACAAACCTAAAATAATCAGGCCATCTGGGCCAGCCAGTCCATGTTTATCCACCACACAAGTAACCAGCCTAATCCTATGTGCCTGCTCCGACCCCATATCTCATTTTCCTTCAACCCTCCAGCTAACCTATTCTTAAATACTGACACGACTTCATCTTCAATCATTAACTCCAGCAGTGCATTACACACATACACTAGAAATGGTCTGTTTTGATATATATTCCTTCATAACTTTAAATGTCTATAGAATTATCCTGTAATCTGCTCTGATAAATGATCCAATTGTATTAGTATTTCCTCACAATAAAGCACCACCTCTGTGTTGCACTCTCTATTGTCTCAACATACATTCTTTAATTGGAACTTTTCAACCTGAAACGTTAACTCTGTTTCTCTCTCCACAGATGCTGTCGGACCAGCTGAGTATTTTCAGCATTTTCTGTTTTTATTTCAGGTTTCCAGCATCTGCAGTATTTGGTTTTTGGTATTATGCCTTCTATTTTAGCATCAAGGACAAACCTAGATTGAAGTAAAGCAAAAGGATGTTATTTGTGCCAATTGGGTTTTTTTTTAAATGGGGAAAGATTAAATAACTTAGAGTAAAACGATTTATGTGGGACTAACTTATACAGAAAGCACAAATAAATTTCTGGAGACTAATGACATCAAGGGGTATGGAGATAGTGCGGGGAAAATAGTATTGAGGTAGATGATCAGCCATGATCTCATTGAATGGTGCAGCAAGCTCGATGGGCCAAATGGCCTGCTCCTGATCCCATGTTTTTACATGGGAAATTTGGACACTACTTTACCTTAAATCCAAATAGCTGATATAAACAGTGAACAGAAACAGTCCCAGTAGAGGATCCTGTGGGACACTGCCTCTTACTTCCAAACATTGAGAAACTATACTTAACTCTTACATTTGTGTCCCTGCTAACCAGTTTTAAATCTCATGTGACCCTCTCCCCAATCCTACACTCTTAATTTCTATGATAGACTCCCATGTGGTACCTTGTGCAGGGCTCCATGGAAGCCCACTGCATTTCCCCTATCTGTCACCTCCTCTGAGACCTATCAGGTTTGTCAAACATGATGTACCTTCTTGAAATGCATTTTGGCTGCTTTATTAATTACAAATCTAGATATTGAGCAATTTTACCTTTAAACTAACTGGGCTTTCTTTAATTATCCAGATTAGCTGTCCCTTCCTTTTTGAAAATGGGTATTACACTGGCATTTTTATATTTGGTCCCCGCTACGTCTTCCGCCATTTTTTGCAAAATGCATCCACCCTATTTTGTTCCAGGAATATATAAAGGAGGCTATTCAACCACTTGAGCTTGATCCACTTTTCAATTAGATCACAATCTCCTGCAAGCTGAGATACATTTTCAGGTCGATGCACATTTTTTGATTCTTTCTTTTCATTTATTTATTATTGGATCTCATCTTGGGTTTAACCATTTCAGGACTAGTTTTATTCATAAGTATCCTTGGCTATGAAGCAATATTGGTAGAGATCTGACAGCACTTTAACCAATTAGACTCAGCCCATAAAGCGTGTGATAGAATGGGAGAGAATCTTCAATCATCTCTAACAGAGTATTAATTTCAGAAAGCAATTTTTAGCATATATTTACATTGTGCTTTAACGGAACAAAACACCCCAAAGCCCATCACAGAACTAAACAGAACTTGACACTAAAGCTACAAAAGGAGATTATAGGTGAGGTGACCAAAATCAGAGGCCAGAATTGGAGGAGTACAGAAATCTCAGATTGAAGGGCTAATTTTCGAATGGTCCAAGACCACAAGATGCCACAGGCCAAATAATTAGTAAGCAATTAATCAAACTCTCTTTACACTACAACAGTGGCCACGCTTCTAAAAGATTTCATTGGCTCTGGAGCCTTTCGGATGCCCCAGATCATGAAAGGCACTATCAAAATCCAAATTCTTTATGTCAAGAGGCAACAAAAATTCAGTCAGATTGATCAAACATAATACAAAAAACATTTCAGGAACATACATTTCTAGCATACTGCTTTATCAATGGATTCACACGGATCTTACAAATGTTATTAATGGGTCAGAGAGAATCAGATTGGTATAGGGCGTAGTTAAAGACAAATCAGAAAAATGAGCCATTTCAACATAAACTTAATAGTTCAAAAGGGGACTACAGTGTAAAAACTATACTGTTATCTATAATATAGTTAACTACTGCCCTATAACATTTTCATGCTAATGTATTTTATAAATCAAATACAACACTATGTAAAACAACAGGCAGTCAGTGCATAGGAATCATAGTGCCTTTCACACATCCCAGCATTTTTTTTAGAACTGGCACTGAGCCAAGAAGAAAATCTTAGACTATGGAATTGTTTTAAGAGGGTTCTTCAAGGTGGAGAGGTTGGGTGATGGGGGTGGGGTGCATTTAAGTAGTGGAATTCCAGAGCATGGGGTTCAGATGGCTTAACACACGGCCACCACTGGTAGAACTAAAGGAAGGTAGGAGCTACCACGGTACTCACCAGGCATGAAGATTTTTAAAGTCTGTGCTCCCTGCCTTTGCTCAAGTACGACACAGGGATCCAAAATTTGGAGGACGGGGTGAGGGGGCTGAGAGATTTTTTTTTGTTTAATATCAGAAGAGATATCAATGGTGCATTTTCCATTGAAAGATTAATCACCACTGCAACCCTTCAGTGCAAGACACTGTAAACAGGGGCTGGCATGTGGAGGTTGTGACATTCCTCTCCAGGGAGGTTACAGAGATAGAACAGGATGAAACCACAAGGGGGTTTAAACATGAAAATGATAAATTTGAGGTGGTCTGGGAACCATGTACGGAGGAGATGGACAGTGAATGGTCAAGATTTGGTGCAGTATACCGGCAACAGTGATTCAAATAAACTGAAGTTTACAGAGAATTGGAGAACGAGAGGTCAGCCTGAAGAGCAGCCAGGTCTGGAGGTGACGAAGGCACCGATGTAGTTTACAGCTGCAGATGAGCTAGGCTGGGATGGAGGTGGGCGATGTTAAGCAAGTGGAATTTGACAAACTCCAAAAGTATCCATTACCATTTACTTTATATTTAGAATGATTTAAATACTATAGATTTGAGTTTTTGATGCATTAAACTTACTGATGTAGGGAGCCATGCCTGGATCCAGGGTGGTGATCATGGACTCCACAGAATGTTTCGTTTTATCCAAAACCGATTTCACAACTGGGTTTCCCGCCACACCCTAAAAGTGAAAACTCAAGTTTAAAAATGTCAGATTGTTCGAGTTTAATGTATGAGTTTATCACAATCGCAATCAACAAGGGGTATCCACACTGGTTATAAAGGATGGCAGTTTTATGTTTCAGAATTCAACTACATAGCATTTACAGCACAGTAAGAGGCCATCTGATTTAACTGATCAATGTTGGTTTTTATGATTCACACAAGCACCCTTCCACTCAACTTATCTCACCCTATCAGTATATTCTTCTATTTCTTTCTCCATCATATACCTGTCTAGCTTTCCCTCAAATGCATCTATACTATTCGCTTCAACCACTCTGCGGTAGCGAGTTCCACATTCGCACTATTCTCTAGGTTAAGAAGCTTTTCTTGAATTCTCTTTTGGAATTATGGCCCCTGGTTCTGGTCTCTCCAGAAACACCATATCTACACCTACCCTTTCAAACCTCTTCATTATTTTGAAGGCCTTTATTAGGTCAACCTCGGTCTCTTCTTTTGAAGAGAAAAAGAGCCCCACACTGTTCAGACTCTCTCAACAGGTATAACTTCACAGTTTATGGTATCATTCCTGAAAATCTTTTTTACACCTTCTCCAATGCCTCCATATCCTTTTTGCTATAAGGTGGCCTGAACTATGCTATTGGCTATGTGATACTGTACCAACATCAAAGTGATGCAAGTGAACAATGAAACTATGGCCCCTATTTACATCACGTTAAAAATAATCAATTCTCATGGGCAATGAAAATTTATTCGGTGTGTGTGCATGTATTTCCATCTGTCCCTCTCCCCAGGGAAGAAATGGTTCTTATTCTGTGCAGTCAACTTTTGCTCATAGCAAAGCACCAAGGGCTGGGGAATTGACGAGTTTTAAAAAAAATAAGTCAGCAGTGCTTTTTCCATTGAAAGAGAAATCACTTTTGCAAACTGTAGGTTTCCCTATTAAGAGCACACATTCCCATTTCTGATGTTAATGTATTAGTGTGCCTTGCTACAAATCCAGAGTGCTGCATTTCTTAGCACAGTCCCTACTGTTTATCTTGGATGGCTTCATGCGAATGCGAATGCAATTCGTCTGCTGTGACACAAGATGACCAGTATAGCAGTGCAGCATTTTCACAGCATTTCACCAGCACTCGATTATTGCTTTTGGTGCAAGACGCACTAGCAAGAGGAGTTATTTACAGGTATGTATGATTGCTCCTTGTTTCAGTGCCATAAACAAAGTGCAATCTGGTGAGTGAACACAACTGTTCCTGGAATAAATAGAGCATTAAAGACACTATAACCAGCAACTGAAATTGGCGTTAATGTAAATGGTTCTTACATTTTAGTCAAGCCACTGCCCGTTTTAATATGGATATTTCAAGCGGTGGGTACTGTAGTTTCTTCATATCCATACTGCCTGCAAGTATACACGCACATGTCCGCACATGCACACCTCAACACTGACATCTGGGTCTAATTTCAATTTAATTTGATGCAAATCTCTTTTTTTAATATATCAGCTATAAGGATTCCAAGTGAAGCAATGCAAGGGGTTCTCAGCCTTCTCTTTTGTAGGCTCAAGCTCAGCACACTATCAATGGACAGAGCTATTATACTGAGATTTAGTTTGGAAACGTTACCATCCATCAAACCAACATTGTAAACTGACCTGGGATTACTTAATGGTAACATTGCGTGTGAAGAAGAAAATATTCTACTCCCTCAAAGAGGGTTCTTTCCAAACTCAAGGATTGGTACATAGGAACAGAGTGACAGGAGGCCATTCAGCCCTTCAAGCCTTTTTCACCATTCAATTAAATCATGGTTGATCTGTATCTCAACTCCACCCACTTGCCTTGGCTCCATAGCTTTTTATATCCTTGGCACTGAAATTAATGTAATGGCATAGAGCTGGTGTATTTTCCCATTAGTTCCCCAGTAAAGACGCCAGATGGATCAGAGACGGTACATTCCAGAACAAATGAATTATTCTCGTTTGTCCTTTGAGATGACGATGGTCATCATCTGGGTGTTTGCTACGGTTCCGGTAGGAAAGTAGGTGACTGCTAAGGCTGATTCTGCTGCAAATAGGGCAGGATACCACAGGCAATTGAGGTTTGAATGAATTGCTGGCTTGGGATTGCATCTCTGCCTCTGATATGTGCATGCTTTGGAAGGAGGCTGCACCATTTTTTATTTGGTTGCACCAAACACAGTGATCCTGGGCAAGCTTCTCCCAGGTCTCAAAGTCAATATCAAAACTCCTAAGTGAAGCCTTCAGAGTATTGTTGAAGAGCTTACTTTGGCTGTCATGAGAGCGCACTCCAGACTTAAGCTCTCCATAGAAGATTTGCTTCGATAAGCGAGTGTCAGGCATTCTGGCTATATGACCAGCCCAAATTAGTTGTGACTGTCTCAATATGGTGAGGGTGCTTGGCATGCCAGCTCGGGTGAGCACCTCAATGTCTGGTACTTTGTCCTATCATCTGATCTTCAGAAGCTTCCAAGGGCAAGTAAAAGTAGTTGAGCTTCCTGGCATGGTGCTGGTACATAGTCCAAGTCTTGAACGTGTAGAGCAGAGTGGGCAGGACAATAGACAATTTACTATATAGTTTATAGGCTTCCAGCTTGGTAGCAGACTTACACTTCATTGCCAGACTGATGTTTAAAGTCTGCTGAAGACTACAATTGCTTTGGCAATTCTTGCATGTGTCTCGTCAATAAAGACAACTTGAGAGTGTGAGGTGCCAAGATAAGTGAACTTATTCACTGCTGACAGAGGATGTGGGCATGGACTGAAACCTTGGACTCAAGATAGGACTTTCCCGGAACAGACTGGTATATTACTTCAGTTTCTTCATGCTGATCATAATGCTAGTTATTGCACGCATTGGAGAACAAGTCCAGCTCTGAACCAGCAGGTACTGCAGGGTCATCGGAAAACAGGAAATCACAAAGTATGTCTCTGGAGACCTTTATCTTTGCCTGGAATCATTTCAGATTGAGAGCTTCCCAGCCATGTGATATCTGATTTCGATACCAGGATCACCATCATGGCAGACATTGGGAGAGTACAGCAGTGAAAAACATGAAGAGGATTTGCGCTAGCACACGGCCTTGTTTAACTCAATTAGTGACTGGGAATGGGTCAGAAGACTCACCATCATCCAGAACACACGCGAGCATGCCAGCATGGAACTATCAAACCATTGTGATGAATTTCTCAGGGCAGCCAAGTTACTCCAGGACCTTCCAAGGGCCCTCACGGCTGACTGTGTAAAAGGCCTTGGTCAGGTCAACAAAAGATGGTGTAGAAATCCATGTTCTGTTCTTGGCATTTCTCAGAAGCTTTCAGACTGAAAAAACCACGTCAGTGGTTCCTCAAGCTTTTCTGAAAGAGCACTGACTCTGGCATCCGATCCAGGTTGAGATGTTGCACTAAGTGGTTTTGGCAATGATGGAGAGGAGTGAGACTCTATGGTTGTTGCAAGATTGGCGAGTTCCTTCCCACATGCACAGGTGGACAATGGAGGCATCTCTGTATTTTTGTGGGATGGTTCCTTCCTCCCACGTGGGCTGAAAGAGTTGAGTGAACTTCTTGACCAGACATTGACCCCCAGACTTGCAGATCTCAAGCTGGGATAACATCAGCTCCTGGAGTTTTGCAACAAGATAGGGAGTTGATTGCATTCATCGTTTCTAACAGAGTTTGGTGGGGCGGGGGTCATCATGAGAACTGTTGATAGAAACCTGTGGCAGCCTATTGATTGCTTTTTCATTGATGGATAAAGGCTGATTGGGGATGTGGTTAACGTGCTTTGCCCATCTTTCTCGAATTTGGGCATTTTCTGAGAGCAGTATTGATTTGTTGACACCAAGGGCTAGTAATGAACCAGTAGGCCGCAGCTCGAAGACACATTTTAGAGCTTCGTAGAATCTCTCGTAAACATCAAGATTGGTTCAATGAAAATATTGAGGTAACCATAAACTTCTGGAGGAGAAACATCGCCTCTACAGGGTTTACCTTAAAGTTATTACTATCCACACACAACGTCTACTGAAAAATCCACAGGACTGTCCAGTACAAGCTCGGAGATTCAAGACACTGAAGTGAATTATTAACAATGTGATAAATGATAATTACTCATGATAATAATGATAATAGCCACACTGGCCCTGAAAAAATTCATTTTACAAACTGCAGTCTCATTCTTTTAGAGGTAGATTGGTGTTGGAGGTTTTAAAAAAATAAAAATTGAAGCTTTTTTTTTTACTTTTTCTGCCCTCATCTCTCTTCTCAATAATCTTTTATTTGGCCTTCCTTACACAATTTAATTCTAATTTATAATTCCTGGTTTATGCTTCTTGGTTTAGACTCTGCATGTCTCAGTAAGGATTCTTCAATCACTGGTTGAAGAGCTTTGCTGTTACTTGTCCTGTTCACAGGCGGCATATAGAGTGCCACCCGGCATCAAAGGCTCAATTAGAGCAAGTTTCCGCTTAAAAGCCTGAGTAAACTCTGTGGGTCAGTATCAGTGAGCTGAATGCTGAACACCACTCCTTCACCGCTGCCACAAAATCCTGGTTGAATGTTACACCTCTGAGGCCTACCTTAAAGAAGCTCCACAGCCCTCCCCCAGAGGCACTTTGGTCATAGTGCACAGACATCCTGGGATCTTCAGTCTCCTCTGGGAAAGTAATGGAAGAGCCACCTCCAATAGGAGCAGAGGCCTGAGTCATTAAGTTTGGTCCAACCCCTGTCAAAAAGAAAAATCACACAGGAACATGAGGAACCAAGTTAGTTATGTTCACGTTTGGCAGAAATTATTTCGGGAAGAATGTTAATTAGCAAGATTTAACACGAATTAAATAATTGGTGTTTTAAAAAAAAAATCAGCCTGAATTCCTGCTCCTGGCTGCTAAACTGTGACCCCTGCTGAAAGTCAGGTGAGGAGAGGGTCAACTCTGTTATTAAATGTATTTTCTGGATTAAAAAACATTTTAAAATTAAACTCCTTTGTTTAATGTTGTTACCCAAGCCAAGTAAGTCCTTCAGTCAACCCTTAAGCATGCTAGAGCCAACAGTTGCCATAGTGAGGAGCACTACTATAGCAAAAACCAGCTCTACTGGGGAGTAACTTACTAAACTGGAGTCATAAGGACCAAATGGCACAAAATACAGACCAGTATTACAAAGAAGGTACTGAACCCACAAAGATGAGCAGGAAGAATAAAGAAAAAAAAACTGCTCTTTCCTTCTCAGAAATTACCCTCAATACAAAACGATGTTCCATTTCTATTAACGACTTTATTAGGACATTGATAGTCTCTGTGCTAGTGGTTACTACTAAAGACTTTTAGTGGCATGGTGCAGGAGAAGGAAAAGAAAATTTGAAATTTGCCAGTCAACTAGTGTTAAAAGATTTACGTTACACAAGGCTGACAATATTACACAACGTGCACAATTTTCAAATTAAGAAAAAGCAAACTACTCTACAATCAAAAATGGAACATTGAAATTAAACTACCACCTGCAGCGGATGAAGAAAAGGTTGGCATCAGTGGGGTTTGAGGGGTTCGACCAGCATGACCTCGGGTGATGTCGTAATTTGCAGCCATGGAGAAACCAGTGATGGGTGGACCTATGGGAGGTGTAGAAAAGACAGGACCAGCAGGATAGCTCATAGGAGGTGCTGAAGGAGGAAAGCTAACGGGACTACCGTAAGTTGCAGTCCCAGAATGAGCAACAGCTGGATGAATGGGAGAAGCGACAGCAGTAGATCCCACGATTAGGGGCGTGGAAGACCTGGCAGGTGGCATTTGGGTTTGAGGAGGAGGTGGCGTGGAAAAGGTTGAGGGAGGTAATGGAGAGATAGAGCTGGTGATGGGATTAGATAAAGCACTGGGAAGAACTGCAAACAGATAAGTCAAAAGAGAAACAAAAAAGTTGATAAGTTTAAAAGCATATAATCAACACTAACATTGTTCTTGTAAAAATATAATGAGGAGTAGGCCAGTCACACCACACCCTTCCCCGGTCTCCCCAACAAGGCTCTACCATTCAATAAGGTCATGGTTGATTTCAACCTCAATTCAGCGTTCCCATTCAATCCCCACATCCCTATACTCCTTTGAATCCAAAAATGTATCGATCTGTCTTGAAGGCACTCAATGACCGAGAATTCACAGCTCTTTGGGGTACAAAATTCCCAAGACTCCCAAGACAGTGAAGAAATTTCTCCTCATCCCAAAACAGAATGGCCATCCCTTATTCTGAGACTATGCCCCCTAGCAAGGGAAAATAGCCTTTCAGCATCTATCCTATTAAGCCCGACCAGAATCTTACATATTTTAATGAGATCTCCTCTTCCTTCTTTTAAACTAGATAATATAGGCCCATTCAATTTGATCACTCCTCAGAGGACAAACCTCCCATCCAGATATCAACCTAGTGAACCATCACTGCATTCTGTCTAAGCAAGTATATCCTTCCTCTGATACGGAAACCAAAACTGCATGCAGTATGGTCTCACCAAAGTCCTGTACAATTGCAGCAAGGCTTCTATTATTACATTAGCTTTCTCATTGCTTGCTGTACCTGCATAACTTTGTGTTTCTTGCATAAAGACATCCAAATCCCCCAGTACATCTCAACATTTAATAATTTCTCAACATTTAAAAAATATTGAGTTTTTCTTTCCTTCCTACCCAAGTGAACAACCTCACTTTTCTCCAAATTATACTTTACCTGCCACCTCTTGCCCACTCATTGAGCCTCTCCATATCCCTTTGCAACCTGTGTGGCCTCTGCACAGCTTGCTTTTCCCATCTAGTTTTGTATCAACAACAAACTTGGATACATAACGCTTGGTAGCTTCATCGATGTCATTAATGCAGATTGTAAATAGTGGAGGTCCTAGCACTGCTCCCTTTGGCACTCCACTAACAATCTGCCAACCTGAAAATGACCTGTTTATTCCCACTGTTTCCTGTCCACTAACAAATCCTCTATCCATGTGAATATATCAACCCTTGTACCCTTATCCTATGCAACAACCTTTGCTGTGGCATTTTGAGTCCAAATATATCATTTTCTCTGGTTACCCTTCATCTACCCTACATCCTCAAAAAATCTTAGTGTTGTCTTTCATTCCCTTTCAGAAAACCATGTTGACGCTGCCTAATCATATTTGATTTAAGTGCCCTATTACAATATCACTAATAATCAATCCCAGCAGTTCCTTAACAACTGATGTCAGTTTGCCATTTCTAAGCTCCACTGTAACTGTACAGTACGTAAGGCAGGTAAACTCTCAAGGAGTCAATTTGGAAAAAAAAGACACAAACAGTAATCCAGCAGTGCTCACAAAGCACTTCAATTAAGTTGGAAAACTGGAATACATAAAAACACATTTCCAATCAGTACAATGCAACTGTGACACATCTCATTGTAAAGCACTGAGCCCTTTGAATACAACATTTTTACTTGAACCTCTAGTTTAGGCTTTCCTGTGGGGAAAGGTACGTGAATGTGCTCAGATATCAGCTAACAGAAAATATAGCCTCACACCTGACTTTAGATTGAAATACTTTTGAAGATTTAACCCATGTTAAAGAGCTCCATGGTCGAATAACATTTGCCAAGGAGGAAATGTATATTTCCATTATTTCAGCAGATTAAGTATATGATTTAAAAAGGTTCAATAGAAAATTTCATCTTGCATCTTAACATCCAGATAAAATCAATTTCATCTGGAATATCTAGAGACACAGGAGCACAGAGGTAGATCAACTGGCTATGTCTTTGTTAGCACTTCATCCTAACACCATGTTCTGTACTCCATTTTCTTCCTCTTCCCTTTTTGGATGCTTAAGTTCAATTTTAAATTATATTGCAGCTTCTGCCTCAACAGCAACTTGGAGTAAAGCAGTTCATAATCTAAAAGGCAAATGTTCTCCAAACTTCCTCCTTTTAACTTTACAGCTAATAAGATTCTGAATTACATAGAATTTTACAGCACAGAAACAGGCTGTTCAACCCATCTGGTCCATGCTATTGCTTATGCTCCACACAAGCCTCATCCCGTCCCCTCAGCATATTCCTTAATCTCTTGTGTATTTATCCAGCTTCCCATTAAACGTGTCTATGCAATTCACCTCAACCATACCCTGTGGTAGCGAGTTCACACTCACCACTTTGGATAAAGAGGTTTTTCCTGAATTCCTCATTGGATTTATAAGTGAAGATATTTATGGTTTCTACTTCTGGATTCGGAGAATTATCTTCTCTATGTCTATGCTCTTGTTACTAATTTTCCAACAAAATCTTTCACTCTTCACCCTCAACACCCGAGACGGCTGTACAGAAGATCCCATAATCCAATTAAACATTATGGATTTGATCTAATTTTTCCAAAATGCCAACTAGAATCTTTAATATATTTGGAAAAGTTGCAAAACATGAATTCTTGGTATATTCAATTGGTACTAATTACTCATCTGCATACACACTATTTATAATCAGATATTCTATGTCTGAAAG
The DNA here is from genome assembly GCF_964194155.1 of Cetorhinus maximus. Classification (NCBI taxonomy): domain Eukaryota; kingdom Metazoa; phylum Chordata; class Chondrichthyes; order Lamniformes; family Cetorhinidae; genus Cetorhinus; species Cetorhinus maximus. Next base: position 180,248,730 of record NC_135880.1, read on the forward strand.
GTTCAGTGTGAAGTTTTAAACAGCAGTACCTGTGGGGGGCGGGGGGCTGCTTGCAGTCACTGAAGTGCTAGGTGGTGGGGTACTGGGGGGAGTTGTCTCAATCCCGCTTTCCTCCATCATTTTTTTTCTTCAATCACAATTTTCTGTGTACGCACAAAAATAAAATCACGTAATTTACCCATGAGCATAAATATGTACAGGATGAAAGGTTGCACTAATGTTTTGCAACTCCAAATCAGAACTGCCTGGACAGAAGCATCTGCACTTGCACTGCTGGGAAAGCATTTAGCTGCATTTACCCAACGATGACAGCAAATGATGACATGACACTCAATTCAAATAGTCCATCCAGGGATATTATCAGCAAAAACATATCCCAGTCTGCACTAGGGCTGGGAGACTTTTATATAGAACAAATAAGGAAAAGCTGCTCCCAAAGGCTTTGGGCAAGTGGGGGGGGGTCAGAGATAGTAAACAAATTCATAGTCATTGACAAAACAAGCAAAGAAATGGTGGGAAATGAGGAGAAAAAAATTTTAGGTAGTAAGTTATGATCTGGAATTCACTGCCTGTAAATGGGTAGTGGACTAGACTCAATAGTAACTCTTAAAAAGGGATTTTTAAAATTTATTCATTCGCAGGATGTGGGATACTTTAGCAAAGCCAACATTTATTGCCCTCAAGGTGGTGGTAACCCATCTTCTTGAACCATGTGGTGTAGGTACACCCACAGTGCTGTTAGGGAGGGAGTTCCAAGATTTTGACCCAGCGATGGTTAAGGAACAGCAACAGATTTCCAAGTTCAGATGGTGTGCAAATCAGAGGGGAACTTGCAGGTGGTGCTGGTAGTGTTCCCATGCATCTGCTTCCCTTGTTCTTCTAGGTGGTAAAGGTTATGGATTTGGAAGGTGCTGTCGAAGGAGGCTTGGTGAATTGCTGCAATGCATCTTGTAGATGGTACACACTGCTGCCAACGTGCTTCAGTGGTGGAGGGTGTGATTAAGAACCAACACAGGTACAATTGACTAAATGGCCTCTTTCTGCACTCAATGGCTCTATGAGCTCGCAAAATCTTTCCTGCGCTAAATTTTCTATTCAAATATGAAAGCTCCACTTTATGGTCAGCTTGTACAGGCCTCACCCGTTTATACCATGGGAGGGGGGGGGGGCGCAATTTAAAATGCTTCACCATATTAGAACAGCTGACTTCTGCCAGATTTGCACTTATAGAAATGACAGTTCCCTAGAATTACTATACTTGCCTCAGGGTTATTTCCATAGTAAATTCACCTTCTCACACGCTGTCCCCCGGCCCACGATATTTAATACCACTGCATCTGGTAAGTTCAAGAGCAGGTTCTGAGCGTGGCAAGAATGATGCTTGCCCTTAACTGGCAAACTAAAATAACACCTATTGGCAAATCTAGGTTTAGGTTTCCGGCGCAAAATTGAACCACAAATGAGGGAAACCAAGAAATGAAGACAGGTCTTTAATGGTAAGATAATGGAGGCCATTCTAATGGCTAAGTTAGACCACTTCTGTCAGCAATAACTTTATCAAGAAACAGCTGGCATGGATTTAGAAAAATCAATAAAATTCCTTGACCATTTTTGACTGCACTTAGTTCACTAATAAAAATAAAACCCATATGACAGCATAGGAAGCACATTTTTCCTTTTAAATAGAAAAGGTAGGGAGACAAAAAAATGGAACCTCATAACTACATCTCAAAAATAATTGCAGCCTCATCAAATTTAACAAAATAACAGCAGGAGAAAGACAATGGAATTTAAAACATTTGCAGAAAGATTTAGATCAGAATTGCAATTGGACTTTCACTGCATATTGGGCCAATCCCTGCAACAAGACAGCTGCACGTTACAGAAATGTGCTCAACGGGTCTTTTTCTAAAAGGACTCTTCCAACATGGAATCTATTAAAAGCTGAATGCCAATAATGCTCCCGGATGTTTATTGGATCAGTACGGCATGCCAAGTAATCGCTAGGTGTTTGCACTGCTAAGTCATAATACCTTGTGGTTTTACATTTTACTTTTAGTTACATATTAAATTAGATGATTCATTGCAGAGCCTACTGCCTGCTACCCTGAAGGTGGCTATTAAGCAGAGGGATATACCTCCACAGGTGCCCAGACATTAATGGCCAAATGACCATACTTCACATATCCAGCATATATATGCTGTTGAATTATTCCAACAGTTAAAAAGGTGGAAAATAGGAGCACTGAGGTGGAGCCTCACACTACTCTTGTGAAGCATCCGCATTTGTCCACTTTTATGAAACAGTTATGAATATTAGCTGATTTCTTATCCCTAAACAGGAAAAACAAGCCCTCCATTAACACAAGGCAGACCAGACATGGGGTCTGTTTGCCCACTATGTGTCTCACCACACCATGCAGTATGTATGCACAACAGCTTGAATACAAAGACTGGATGGTCAGGAGGACTACTCAGTGACTGAAGCATACTGCCCTTCCAGAACCAGACTCAAAGACAACCCTTCTCTCGCTCCTGAGAACTTACCTCTTTAACCAAGCTTTTTGGCCATCTGCCCTAAAATCACCATATGTGGTTGATGCCAAATTTTGCGTTATAAGCTTTTGAAGTGCCTTGGGATGTTTTACTACATCAAAGATGCTATGTAAATGCAAATTGCTGAATAACCAAAGTCACATTATGGGAAACTCTGATATCTGCAATTAAAAAAGCCAATGTGAATAATTAAGAACAGCAGAAAACTTCCTTTGATTCAAGATTATAATTAAGGGTAACATACAGGACAGACAGACCCTTAATATTAGACCCTCAGTGTTAGATAAATGAGGCTGCAAGATATCCAAGGGCAAAGAAGAATTTTATCAGGGTCAAAACGGAAGATTTGAACAACTGTACAGCTACATAAACATTCAACTTAAATAATATCTAGAATACAACAGCCTACTTGAATAGCAGACCTTCTCCTTAATTTCAATCCCCTCCACCACTAGCACACTGTAGTTACAGGAAGCACCAACAAGACCATCTGCAGCAACCTTCCAATCTTATGTCCAAAAGTATCTGTCAAGCCCAGTGATCTTTACAATGAAGAGCAGCTGTCCCTCAGCTAAAATGCGGTAATTCCTTACTGAGCACCATCAGCAGCCCACTAAAGAACAGCACTACTTTCTAAGAACAACAAGGAAGGGGCAATAACTGCAGACTTGTGAAATATTTCCCACAAAATCTCAAGGGTCTACACCCTCTGCCCCACTTAAAACCAATTGTAGTGGGTCTCTGAGCAGTGAATCAGGTAGTCGCAAAGCTCTCAAAGTGTAAACTAGTAACTTGGACAGTGGGAAAATGTGTTGAAGTAGATGGATAGCTCCAAACAGGTGGATAGAAGAACAGATTTGAATTATACAGCACCTTTCAGACCCTCAGGATATCCCAAAGCACTTTACATCAAGAACTTTTTGAAGTGTAGGAAACACAGCAGCCAATTTGCACACATCAAGCTCCCAAAGCAGCAATTTGATAAACGCAGAGAACCTGTTTTAGTGACCTTGGTTGAGGGATGAATATTAGCCAAGACACCAGGGATAATTCCTCTGCTCGTCTTTGAAATAGCACCTAGGGGTCTTTTATGCCCACCAGAAGGGGCAGAAGGAGCCTTGTGTTTAACATCTCGCCTGAAAGATGGCACCTCCAACTATGCAGCGCTCCCTAAGCTCTGGGATTCCCTCTTTAAACCTCACCACCTCTCTCTGAGGCACTGCTTAAAGTCTACATCGAGCTTTTGGTTACCTGCCCCAATATCCCCTAATGTGGCTCCATATATGATAAATGCTCATGTGACACAGCTTAGGATGTTTTACTGGAGACAGACAGAGAGGGGGAGAGGCAGGCAGACAGAGAGGGGGAGAGGCAGGCAGACAGAGAGGGGGAGAGGCAGGCAGACAGAGAGGGGGAGAGGCAGGCAGACAGAGAGGGGGAGAGGCAGGCAGACAGAGAGGGGGAGAGGCAGGCAGACAGAGAGGGGGAGAGGCAGGCAGACAGAGAGGGGGAGAGGCAGGCAGACAGAGAGGGGGAGAGGCAGGCAGACAGAGAGGGGGAGAGGCAGGCAGACAGAGAGGGGGAGAGGCAGGCAGACAGAGAGGGGGAGAGGCAGGCAGACAGAGAGGGGGAGAGGCAGGCAGACAGAGAGGGGGAGAGGCAGGCAGACAGAGAGGGGGAGAGGCAGGCAGACAGAGAGGGGGAGAGGCAGGCAGACAGAGAGGGGGAGAGGCAGGCAGACAGAGAGGGGGAGAGGCAGGCAGACAGAGAGGGGGAGAGGCAGGCAGACAGAGAGGGGGAGAGGCAGGCAGACAGAGAGGGGGAGAGGCAGGCAGACAGAGAGGGGGAGAGGCAGGCAGACAGAGAGGGGGAGAGGCAGGCAGACAGAGAGGGGGAGAGGCAGGCAGACAGAGAGGGGGAGAGGCAGGCAGACAGAGAGGGGGAGAGGCAGGCAGACAGAGAGGGGGAGAGGCAGGCAGACAGAGAGGGGGAGAGGCAGGCAGACAGAGAGGGGGAGAGGCAGGCAGACAGAGAGGGGGAGAGGCAGGCAGACAGAGAGGGGGAGAGGCAGGCAGACAGAGAGGGGGAGAGGCAGGCAGACAGAGAGGGGGAGAGGCAGGCAGACAGAGAGGGGGAGAGGCAGGCAGACAGAGAGGGGGAGAGGCAGGCAGACAGAGAGGGGGAGAGGCAGGCAGACAGAGAGGGGGAGAGGCAGGCAGACAGAGAGGGGGAGAGGCAGGCAGACAGAGAGGGGGAGAGGCAGGCAGACAGAGAGGGGGAGAGGCAGGCAGACAGAGAGGGGGGAGAGGCAGGCAGACAGAGAGGGGGAGAGGCAGGCAGACAGAGAGGGGGAGAGGCAGGCAGACAGAGAGGGGGAGAGGCAGGCAGACAGAGAGGGGGAGAGGCAGGCAGACAGAGAGGGGGAGAGGCAGGCAGACAGAGAGGGGGAGAGGCAGGCAGACAGAGAGGGGGAGAGGCAGGCAGACAGAGAGGGGGAGAGGCAGGCAGACAGAGAGGGGGAGAGGCAGGCAGACAGAGAGGGGGAGAGGCAGGCAGACAGAGAGGGGGAGAGGCAGGCAGACAGAGAGGGGGAGAGGCAGGCAGACAGAGAGGGGGAGAGGCAGGCAGACAGAGAGGGGGAGAGGCAGGCAGACAGAGAGGGGGAGAGGCAGGCAGACAGAGAGGGGGAGAGGCAGGCAGACAGAGAGGGGGAGAGGCAGGCAGACAGAGAGGGGGAGAGGCAGGCAGACAGAGAGGGGGAGAGACAGGCAGACAGAGAGGGGGAGAGACAGGCAGACAGAGAGGGGGAGAGACAGGCAGACAGAGAGGGGGAGAGACAGGCAGACAGAGAGGGGGAGAGACAGGCAGACAGAGAGGGGGAGAGACAGGCGGGGGGAGAGACAGGCGGGGGGAGAGACAGGCGGGGGGAGAGACAGGCGGGGGGAGAGACAGGCGGGGGGAGAGACAGGCGGGGGGAGAGACAGGCGGGGGGAGAGACAGGCGGGGGGAGAGACAGGCGGGGGGAGAGACAGGCGGGGGGAGAGAGACAGACAGGGGAGGGGGGGGGGGGAGAGAGACAGACAGGGGAGGGGGGGGGAGAGAGACAGACAGGGGAGGGGGGGGGAGAGAGACAGACAGGGGAGGGGGGGGAGAGAGACAGACAGGGGAGGGGGGGGGAGAGAGACAGACAGGGGAGGGGGGGGGAGAGAGACAGACAGGGGAGGGGGGGGGAGAGAGACAGACAGGGGAGGGGGGGGAGAGAGACAGACAGGGGAGGGGGGGGGGAGAGAGACAGACAGGGGAGGGGGGGGGAGAGAGACAGACAGGGGAGGGGGGGGGAGAGAGACAGACAGGGGAGGGGGGGGGAGAGAGACAGACAGGGGAGGGGGGGGGAGAGAGACAGACAGGGGAGGGGGGGGGAGAGAGACAGACAGGGGAGGGGGGGGGGAGAGAGACAGACAGGGGAGGGGGGGGGAGAGAGACAGACAGGGGAGAGGGGGGGGAGAGAGACAGACAGGGGAGAGGGGGGGAGAGACAGACAGGGGAGAGGGGGGAGAGACAGACAGGGGAGAGGGGGGGAGAGACAGACAGGGGAGAGGGGGGGAGAGACAGACAGGGGAGAGACAGACAGGGGAGAGGCAGACAGGGGAGAGACAGACAGGGGAGAGGGGGGGAGAGACAGACAGGGGAGAGGGGGGGAGAGACAGACAGGGGAGAGGGGGGGGAGAGACAGACAGGGGAGAGGGGGGGAGAGACAGACAGGGGAGAGGGGGGGAGAGACAGACAGGGGAGAGGGGGGGAGAGACAGACAGGGGAGAGGGGGGAGAGACAGACAGGGGAGAGGGGGGGAGAGACAGACAGGGGAGAGGGGGGGAGAGACAGACAGGGGAGAGGGGGGGAGAGACAGACAGGGGAGGGGGGGGGAGAGACAGACAGGGGAGGGGGGGGGAGAGACAGACAGGGGAGGGGGGGGGAGAGACAGACAGGGGAGGGGGGGGGGGAGAGACAGACAGGGGAGGGGGGGGGGGAGAGACAGACAGGGGAGGGGGGGAAGAGACAGACAGGGGAGGGGGGGGGGAGAGACAGACAGGGGAGGGGGGGGGGGGACACAGACAGGGGAGGGGGGGGGAGACACAGACAGGGGAGGGGGGGGGAGACACAGACAGGGGAGGGGGGGGGAGACACAGACAGGGGAGGGGGGGGGAGACACAGACAGGGGAGGGGGGGGAGAGACAGACAGGGGAGGGGGGGGGAGAGAGACAGACAGGGGAGGGGGGGGGAGAGAGACAGACAGGGGAGGGGGGGGAGAGAGACAGACAGGGGAGAGGGGGGGAGAGACAGACAGGGGAGAGGGGGGGAGAGACAGACAGGGGAGAGGGGGGGAGAGACAGACAGGGGAGGTGGGGGGAGAGACAGACAGGGGAGGGGGGGGAGAGACAGACAGGGGAGGGGGGGAGAGACAGACAGGGGAGGGGGGGGGGGAGAGACAGACAGGGGAGGGGGGGGGGGAGAGACAGACAGGGGAGGGGGGGGAGAGACAGACAGGGGAGGGGGGGAGAGACAGACAGGGGAGGGGGGGGAGAGACAGACAGGGGAGGGGGGGAGAGACAGACAGGGGAGGGGGGGGGAGAGACAGACAGGGGAGGGGGGGGGAGAGACAGACAGGGGAGGGGGGGGGGAGAGACAGACAGGGGAGGGGGGGGGAAGAGACAGACAGGGGAGGGGGGGGAGACACAGACAGGGGAGGGGGGGAGACACAGACAGGGGAGGGGGGGGAGAGACAAACAGGGGAGAGGGGGGAGAGACAGACAGGGGAGGCGGGGGGGAAGAGAGACAGACAGGGGAGGGGGGGGGGAAGAGAGACAGACAGGGGAGGGGGGGGGGAGAGACAGGGGAAGGGGGGGGAGAGACAGACAGGGGAGGGGGGGGGGGGTGTGGAAACTGGGGGTCAGTCCCGGACACTCTCTCTCCCCCCGCGGTATTCCCCCAGCTCCCTCCCCCCTCTCTCTCCCAGTCTTACCTCTCTCTCTTTCTGGACAAAATGGCGCCGTCGCCAGGGTAACGTCAGCAGCCACGTCAGCAGCGTATACGTCACCGTCTGCCACGTCCCTGCGATACCTTTTAAAAGGGCAACGCTCACAGCAAGACTGGTGGACCCCATAGTCACACTGACATCCATGAACACACATTAATCCCCCACACAATCTCTCACTGACATCCATAGACATGCCCTACACATAAACTCACACCCCTAGACACTGCTCACACATACACCGACACCCATTGATCCCCCACATCCACTGTCACTGACACTTATGGGCCCCTCCACATACACTTTCACAGATAGAACCCTCAACCGTGTTCCCCCAATTTCCCCCAACACACACACACACTTACTGACACATACACACATGGATGGGGCATACCTGGTCAATCTTCCACACCACCAGTTAGGTGCCCCTGTTGTTGCTGTACTGGAACAGTTTGACTAGGGACGTGGCTAGTTCTGGAGCACAAGTCTTCAGTACTACAGTGGGATGTTATTAGGACCCATAGCATATAGACCTGTGTTGTACATACACTGGCACCAATTGATCCTACACACATTCTCAGTGACACCAATAGACACCCCCACACATACACTGTCACCCATAGATACTCCTCACACATAAACTGACATCCATAGACACCCCCCACACATACACTGACACCAATAGACATCCCCACACATACACTGACACACATAGACACTCCTCACACATACACTGACATCCATTGATCCCTATACACATTCTCACTGACACCCATAGACACCCCCACATATACACTGACATCCATAGACACCCCCCGCACATACTCTGACACTGATAGGCCCCTCCACACACTCTCACTGACTTCACCAGGCTGACACCTCATTTATAGGTATGTCCTGAGGGGCTTCTGGCATGCTCTCCTAAACTCCTCATTGAACAAGGGTTGGTCCCCTTGCTTGATGGTAATGGTATACTGAGGGATTTGCTGGGTCATGAGATTATAGATTGTGGTGGAATACAGTTCTGGTGCTGATGGCACACAGCATCTCATGGATGCCAATTTTGAGCTTCTAGATCTGTGCTGAATCTATCCCATTTAGCACAGTGATAATTCCACCCAACATGATGGAGGAACATCATCTCCACAAGGGCTGTGCAGTGGTCACTCCTACCAATACTGCCATGAACAGATACATCTGCGACAGGTAGATTGGTGAGGGCGAAGTCAAGTAGGTTTTTCCCTCTTGTTGGTTTTCTCACTACCTGCCGCAGGCCAAATCTGGCAGATATGCCCCTCAGGACTCAGCCAGCTCAGTGAGTAGTGGTGCTATCGAGTCAGTCTTGGTGTCATCGAAAAGGCCAGCATTTTTTAACCATCGCTAATTTTAAAAGTGCTGTAAGTGTTAATTAGCAATGAGCAATATGTGGGTTTCGCTGGAAAGGCCAGCATTTATTGCTCATCGCTAATTAACACTTAATAGCACTTTTAAAATTAGTGTGGTTAATAAATGCTAGCCTTGCCAGCGAAACCCACATCCATGAATGAATAACATGGATTATTATGGGCAACACCCATGAATGAATTAAAAAAAAGTTGAGTGCTTATGCCTGGCCATGACAAGAGCATGAATGTGTACCGTGCTCATCTCCATATTATCAAATGGGTGCAGAGACAGTGTGGAGAGTGCAGAAGAGATTTACAAGGGTGAAAGCAGAACTCAAGAGGTTATACCTGTCAGGAAAGGATGAACAGGCTGGGAAAAGAGAAGTAAAAACAGAAAATGCTGGAAAAACTCAGCAGTCTGGCAGCATTTGTGGAGAGAGAAACAGAGTTAGCATTTCAAGTCCATGTGACTCTTTCTCAGCTCTGAAGAAGAGTCACACGGACTCGAAAAGTTAACTCTGTTTCTCTCTCCACAGATGCTGCCAGACTGCTGAGTTTTTCCAACATTTTCTGTTTTTATTTCAGATTTCCAGCATCCACAGTATTTTGCTTTCATCATTTGAAAAGAGAAGGCTGAGCGGATAGAGGTCTTTAAAATTTTGACAGGTTTTAAGAATGTTTCCTTCTTGTGGGGAAGAGCATAACTAGAGAGCCATCAATATAAGATAGTCATCAATAAATCCAATAGGGAATTCAGGAGAAACCTCTTTACCCAGAGAGTGGTGAGAACGTGGAACTCGCTACCATAAGGAATGTCTGAGGTAAACAGTATGGACGCATTTAAGGGGAGGCTAGATAAGCACATGAGGGAGAAAGAACAGGAGGCTTATGCTGACAGAGTTAGATGAGGAAAGATGGGAGGAGGTGTGATTGGAGCATAAACACCCATGTTGACTGGTTGGACCAAATAGAATATACAACACATAAAAGGACTATGTAATCCTATGTAATTCCATTAATAATAAGAAATTAAAATAGAACGTTAAGGTTAGGATCTACCAAGCATGCATACTGATGATGCTGCTGTGTGGCAACAACACCTGAATCATCTAAAGCAGCCACGATGAAAGACTAAACTCTTTCCATACCTGCTGTCTCCACACTATATTCTAATGATTGAATGGAAAGACAAAGAGCCTGACACCAAACTACTCGAGAAAACCAAGTTGGCAAGACGAAACAACTTCTGTCAAACAGATGCTTCTGGTGGCTTAGCCATTGCTATTGGGTTGAATAAGGCATATTCCAAAGCATTTTTTAATGGGGATTTGCAGATGCTTCAAGGTACTGAAAGGTTGTTTTCCCCTGGCTGGACAGCCTAGAATAATCTCAGGATAAGGGATTCGCCATTTACGACTTAGATGAGGAGAACTTTCTTCACTGAGAGGGTTGTGAATCTTTGGAAATCTCAACCCCAGAGACCTGTGAATGCTCAGTCACTGAGCATGTTCAAGACAGAGATTGATAGATTTTTGGCACTGAAGGGAATCAAGGCATATGGGGAAACAGGAAAACGGAGTTGGTGCATAAGATTTACTGTAATCTTATTGAATGGCAGATCAGGCTTAAGGGGTTGAATAGCCTACACCTGCTCCGATTTATTTTCTCATGTTTAAGCTTGCTGGGCTAAATTAGGATATGAAGATGTTTGCAAGGTGTTGGGGGGGGGTGGGCGGGGGGGGGGGGGGGGGGGTTGAGAATTGTTAACATTGAGACCACAAGCTGGGAAGCAGTGGATAAGAACAGGCCACTCTGGAGGACTGTGCTACATTGAGGAACCAAAGAGGTGGCTGACCGATGGGAAGGAGGGGAGAGGCAGTGAGATGCCAATCACTGCCAGAGTATTTCTCTCCACAAATCTGCACACCCCAAATTGGAGAGGTACAGGGTCTCCGATCCCCGACTCCAAACAGAATGTCCTTCCTGCTCTCTGTATCTCTGGAACACAACACATGGGAGTCTAACTCGGTGAAGTTTGCTATTTGCTACCTGGGTTGCACCCATAATTCCCCATTCCAGTCCCTAGCCTTCAAGATCCCATTTGGAACCTGCCGCCTGCCCCTTCATTACTGCCTCCTCCCAAACCACCCACTTGCCCCCATACCCCACCCTGGGGACCTGAGGCACAACAGGATGTGCTTGCACAGCTTTCACACCTCCCTCTGCCATTTTAAATCAGCTGAACCTACAATTCACAAATGGATCATTCAAGGTCATATCAATGGGTGAAGTACTGCTCCCCCTCTGTTCCATGAAGGCAATGTCCCGTCAGGATTTGGACACGGACATTTGATCGGTAAAACATGTAGAATGAAAAGAAAGCCTTGCAATTCTATAGCACCATTCATGACCTCAGGATGTCCCAAAGCACTAAATAGCCAATGAAGTATGCTATGAGATATAGTCACTGTTGCAATGTAGGAAATGCAGCAGTCAATTAGTGCAAAGCAAGCTCCCACAAACAGCAATGTGATCATGACCAGATCATTTATTTTTTGTGATGTTGATTGAGAGATAGATATCAGCCAGGACACCAGAGAGAACTTCCCAGCACTTCTTTGAAATGGTGGCCATGGGATCTTTACGTCCACTTGAGAGGACAGGTTGGGCCTCAGATCAACATCTCGTCTGAAAGATGGAACCTCCAACAGTGCAGAGTTTCCCCAGTCCTGCACTTGAGTTCCTCTGGAGTGGGGCTTAAAAGAGTGACTTTCTGACTCAGAGGAGATAGTGAAACCCCCAATAGCCACAGCTAGCATTGCACGGTCTAGGGGCT